>NC_139946.1:18620197-19220197 GCF_963454915.1 Gymnoscopelus microlampas
ACAGAGTATTTCTGCATTGTGGTATTGGTACTTTTACTTCAGTACACAATGTGAGCACTTCTTTCACCACTGACCACTGCACTAGATCACTGTCAATGATTGTCACATTCTAGCATGTATACATGTGTCTACTTTCCACTGGCAGTGCATCAAAATGCCACAGCCTCGGCACATTCACAGCTCCTGGGTATTTATTGTCAGATGTGAACAATGCACTGCGCCACGGTAGCACAGTGTGTACACTGTAGTGTACAGTCATCAACAATGAATCCTAGATTGTTGTGTGTAGTGGAGATTGTGTGGGTGCTTATTTTTTCCTCTGGTGTACATGCTCCTCCTATAGTTGACATTGCTAACATTTCTTGGCTGTTTGGAGTGTGAGATATCAGATCAAATGGGCCTACATGTTTGACTTGTACATGTGTTTATGGTAAAAGAAAAAAAGAAAGAATGAAAAAAGAAGAAAGAAAAAGCAATGGATGGGCGTGTCTACTGAAAACACTCAGAATATGACAGCCCCCTCTGCAGGCCAGTTAGAGAAGATTACTCTGACTGATATTTTCAAACCTTTATAGTTTGTGATTCATTCCACAATAAGATACTAGAACATTGAGACAAAGTGATATATATACACACACACACACACAGCAGGAGAATACATGCAAACAACATGCAATTATGAGAAAAACTGAATCTATGTAATGTAGCTGGCATTGGGGTTTCCTCTCGGATAATGTGTACAAAGACGTAAGACTCGATGAATAATATTTAGCAATTCTTAGGGTATTCATTATATATTGGGTTTATAGTTAGCTGACCCACACCTCTTGGCTAGTGTCTTATATACCTGCCTTGTTTACTCTAACTCTCTTCTCAAACTGTTCGGGCGACACTCCCAGCAGTTTTGATTTTGACAGCAATTCTTAAAAAAAATATTAGATATTTTTGGGGGCTTTTTCTGCCTTTATTTATAGTGGAAAGTAGTCGAATGGACAGGAAACCGGGAGAGAGAGAGATGGGGAGATACATGCAGTTAAGATCCTTGGGAACTCGAACCCGCGATGCACTGTCAGGCTACATTAGAGCCTAGGTGCCTGGGCCGCTAGGCCAGCCGTTCGGGCCTTGACAGCAAATTTTGATTTAGTTTTAGTCATAGTCTTTTGAATTAAACTCCATTTAGTTTTAGTCATATTCTAGTCATCTGAAATGTTTTACTTTTAGTCTAGTTTTAGTTAACTAAATATCATAAGATTTTACTCAACTAAATCTACAGTTGATTTAGTCGACTAAAATGTATTTTTGGCGGGGCCTTGATGGGCGTCGTAATGCCAGATTTATACTTAGCTGTGTGCCGAAAATAGCAGATCTACAAGCTCACAACATGTCACGAGCTTGTAGATCAGCTATTTTCCGAGTGTGACACCCGAGCGCATAAAATGATATGTCTTAGTTCTTACTGGATCTCTTCTCCACTAGTCCCACCCTATTTTAGTCTAGTTTTTATTTGTTGAAGAAATTGTCAATAAACGTAGTCATAGTTTTAGTCATCATAGCTTAGTTTTTGTTTAGTTTTTGTTCTGTTTTCGACAGTGAAAAAATGGTGGTTGACAGATTTTTTTTGTCATAGTTTTAGCAGACGAAATGAACACTGACTCCCAGTGTTCAATAAACATATGTTTAATCCATCAAAACTGACATGGCATAACTTTCTTTCAGCATAGCCAGTCTGTTCTTTAATTGACTAAGGGCACATCGACCTGTACCCTGACACATCCTTCAGTCAGCATCATAAAATACCCTCTTGCCGACCGGATGGTTTATCTGTCATCGTGGTTTCCATGATCTTCTGTTACCAACAAACACACACACACACATTTCCAAGAAAAACTTCCACATAATTGCTGAACCTTGGAAAGGGCCTAATGTCGAGTTGACCGAATTTAATATTCCGATCACCGGAGGGGGAACATTATCTGGCCCCCCAGATGTCGAACCGTTCCTTCGGGTCCAATAACGCAATTTGTACATTGCGTCTTGGATGATATGATGCAGGCTTCACTATTACAATTTCAGATGTTGATATTTCAACGGGTGTCATGACTGAGTATAGGAGAAATGACTGCATCCTTATCATCAGATTATAGTGTAGATAAGTGACTTGTTACTTCCCTTCTTCATATATCTATATGTACCTTGATGTTATCTAATCTTTATCTGCCACCACACTGTTAAAATAGACTTTGGAGTCCGGTGGATGATCAAATTATTCCTCTACCCTGCACATAGCGGATGTTACTGCTAGCCATTAGCCATATACCAGTTTGTGTGGAGGGATTGTAGGTTTGTATTCAGCCATCTCTCTTGGGGTGGAAAAAGTACTACATTTTTTTACTATGAAAATAGCAGATCTACAAGCTCACAATGCGTTGCACCACGACGCATTGTGAGCTTGTAGATTGGCTATTTTCAAATGGCCGAAATATATAAAGTGAAGTGGTTAATGAATGTTTTGTGATAATAATCTAAATCTGCAAAGTAAATAGTAACTAAAGCTGTCAAATAATTGTAGTGGAGTAAAAGTACAATATTTGCCTCTGAGATGTAGTGGATTAAGTCAAATTATTGAAAATGGGAAATACTTCAGTAAAGTAAAAAAAATCCTCAAAAGTGTATTTAGGTACAGTACTTGAGTAAATGTACTTAGTTACACCACTGCTTGGGGGGTAGCCAACCATCATCTGTCTAAAATAAAATGTAGCAGGTGAATTTTAGGATTCATCAGTTAATGTGATTGAAGCTTACAGAGCCTTCCTCCTGTGTGCAGCCTTCACTCTTGAGTCTTCACAAATCTCCCAATAATTACACATTCAAAAAGGCTAGGAGCCTGCCTCTCTTTCTGCCTCTTTGCTGACCTTTGACCTGTGTGTATGTGACACCCCCATGATTATTGTGAGCGTTTTTTTTCACCCTCACAATAAACGATAATAACGATTAACGTACCATGCCTACCCCCATGCAGGGACCCCTGTGAACCGCATCCCCATCATGGCCAAACAGGTGTTGGATCTGTACATGTTGTACCAGCTGGTGACGGAGAAGGGAGGCCTGGTGGAGGTCATCAACAAGAAGCTGTGGAGAGAGATCACCAAGGGTCTGAACCTGCCCACCTCCATCACCAGCGCAGCCTTCACACTCCGAACACAGTCAGTACACCTGCACGCACGCACGCACGCACGCACGCACGCACGCACGCACGCACGCACGCACGCACGCACGCACGCACACACACACACACACACACACACACACACACACACACACACACACACACACACAGCCTTCACTTCTAAAACTCATTTTCACTCCCAGGTAGTACAGTATTTGTTGAATATATTGTATTTGATCTGTGAATTGAAGCTTATCATATACTGCTAATAAACTGACTGGAGGTTAGACAGAGTCAATATAAGATAAGATAAGAGATAAATAAGTCCATAATTGTACAAATATAATAGGGGCAGTACCATGAGAATAGTGGTCATTGCATACAGTCATAAAGTGCCGTGCTACTGGCTGTTTGTAATAATGGTGATCTAACAAATTGAGCTCATTCTACTATAATTACCCTTTACAATGTAAACGCCTCACATTCAACCATTCTCAAACACATTGACCCACGACAGCATTGGAGGCCATTACAATGAGGCATTACAATGCAAGCGAACGCGCTTGTCAGGATCACTAAAGTCTGGAAAGCTTCCATAATACAGTGCATGTCTGAAAGTGGCTTAAGGGGGTTCAGTGTCTTGCTCAAGGACAATTCAATGCGATACCAGGAGGAGCAGAGATTGAACCAGGAAACCTCTAATTACTACCTTCCCTTCCTGGGAATCAGAAGGTCCCCAGTTCACCCGAAGTGTCCCTGAGTGTCTCCTCAATAGGCTCTATTCACAGCAGCCATATTATGAAGACATTCACAGGTGTTACCAATGATACTAATGAAGGCTCTGTTCCATTCTGGTCAAACAGAGTCAGGGTGCTAATATTGTGCATGTTGGCCCACTGGAAACACCAGTGGGTCTACAGTTGGGGTCCAGGGACCCTCATGGGCTTCCAAATGGCCCCTTACAGGTGTGTAACTCTGAGAGTGTACAAATGGAACCAAATGGACCCGTAAGGGTCCATTTGTACACTCTCAGAGTTATGGTGGTCGTGGGAACCACTGTGCTAGACTAAATGGAACAGAGCCTTCATTAGTATCATTGGTAACACCTGTGAATGTCTTCATAATATGGCTGCTGTGAATAGAGCCTATTTAGTCGTTATGCCAATTCATTCCTCCCCACACACATTTCTCTGTGTTGGCACTGCTGTTGACCCTCTCCCGCCCAACACTGATGTCGAGTAGACAGAAATGGTGTAACCTTATGATGACTATTAGTGAGGACCAAGTGTTTTAATACACGTGCCAACCAACTGACAGTCTTGTTTCTCCCTTACAGATATATGAAGTACCTTTACCCGTACGAATGTGACAAGAGATCACTCAGCAACCCCAATGAGCTCCAGGCCGCCATCGACAGCAACAGACGCGAGGGGCGGAGGCAGAGTTTTGGCAGCTCCCTTTTCACCTACTCCCCCAACGGCACGCCCACCATGCTCTCCTCGCCCAAGCTGCCTGGCATGCCCTGCAACGTGGGCATGCCGGTGGGCACCAATGGAGCCTCGCTCACACCCATGATCCACAAAATCAAAAAAGGTGAATTTTTGTGGACGGCGTGCACACATGCACTTGCACGTGCAGTAGCCTACCGCCTAGATTTAACCACTTAAATGTGGTGTAAGTGCAATTTTTTTTTTCTAATGTTATAAGTGATGAAACTAAAGAAATCATGAAACCTCTGTGGTTGTCAAAGTGGGGTCCAAGGACCCTCAGGGTTCCTTGATGGGGTCTGTAACTCTGAGAGTTGCGGTCCTTGAAATTAAAACGTTTGAAAACCACTGCTCTTGGGTAAGAGTTTTTAAGTCTAAAACAGAGGCACCGCGGATTTCTCTGTGTGAAATCTGCGTGGTCGTTTGATTGGTCTGAACATTTCAAGGTTTATAGACGGTTACACAACACATGCAGACAATGTTATACAACAATTACAGACGGTTACACAACCTTGATGGTTAGCTCTGGAGTTTTTCCACGCTGATATCAGGGTGTTTACACTCGTTTGAATTTTTTTTCTGCAATTTGTATGTTCTCGAAAAGTATGGGTAGGAACTGCATAACAAAGTCTAGAAGAATTTGGAAACGTTTTTGTTGACTCCCAAATATGGCAGTTTTGGGGACCATAGACGGTTGTGTGAAGAATAATGTTCAGCTATTATACTGTTAGGCCTAGTCCAGTGGTGGAACAAACTGTGGGTCGGGACCCCGACTTGGAGAAGGAAGTCCGGGAACACCTCTGTGTGTAGTTGTTGCTATATACAGTATATAGCAACATTAAATGTTCTTTATTCTTTGAAGAAAAACGTTTTTTCAGGATTTACAGGGGTATTTAGAATCGGCCTCAGGTCTAAATGGTTGAGTATCTACTCTGACTATGCCGTCAAAGCCAGAGATTCTCAGAGCGTATTTCGTCTGGGGGGGAAAAGGCAATCTACAAGCTCACAATGTGTCGCAATAAATCAGCTAGTTTTCGGCTAAGAGATTTGGTGTAGAAGAGGAAGAAAAAGGAGCAGACTAAGTTGATCCTGGGGAACCCCGGTCAACAAAGTATATAGGGTTTATTAAGGGATTAACTGAAATGAAGTTGTTTTAACCTGTGGGCTCTTCCTGTTCTCTGTGTGCCGTTCCACCAGAAGAGGATGGTGGGCATCACATCCTGCCAATGGGCATGGGACGCCTACCGGGCAGTGCCATGGCGGGTCACTCAGTCGCTGCTGTACAGGCCGTCGCTGCACAGGCAGCCATGGCTGCACAGGTAACCTTCTTTTTAAACATTATTTATTCCAGTGGTTCTCAAATTGGGGTCCTTGAGAGGGTTCCAGGGGGTCCGCAGCTAAAGTTTAATTGTATAATATTGACACTTAATAACCAAATGGACCCTTAAACATCTGTAACTCTGAGAGTGTACAACCATTTGGTTCCATTTGTACACTCTTTGGGATCCGTGACCTAATGCATACAAAATTCATGAGAGAGGGGGGAGGGGTTGCTTGAAATTAAAAGGGTTGAGAACCACTGATTTATTATGCACTGAACATTAGTTGGGCTTTGGTAAACCTCTGTATGTATTTTGTGCGAAACAGAGTTTGATTTAGTGCTGGGTGAAATGTAATATTTATGGACCAGACTATGGATCCGTTTTATGTCTATATACTGAAATCGGACATATTTTCCTTCATACAGTCGGAAAGAGCCTGTTCAATATGACAATATTGATTTTGTTCTTATGGCGTTCATTAAAAATATCATATTGGAGAATTCAACTTATTGCCCAGTCCTACTGTAATTAAACAACCAAACAACCAAGGACTGTGTAGCCTGAGGCTGTGCAATGGACCTTAGTTTCTAACCTACAGCATACATACCAATACAGCAAAGGCACGACGTCCAGGCTGTGTGTCCAGAGGCAAGGATGGTCACACAATGAATGTGATATTGCTATTTGTTGCGTTTTCATCTTTTTCATCTTACAGCTTACCCCTTACTACTAATTATTAAATGAATTCTTCATGGATCTCCTGTGTTGTTGATGATGGTGCAGGTGGCAGCTCTGGAGCAGCTCAGAGATAAGCTGGAGTCTGGAGAACCACCTGAGAAGAAGATGGCTCTACCTGCAGAGGAGCACCAGAGGTTACTGCAGAGGGCTCTACAGCACAACCTGCTGGCCATGACCGCTCAGATGCCCATGAACATACGCATCAGCAACCAAGGTAGCCACACACACGCACGCACGCACGCACGCACGCACGCACGCACGCACGCACGCACGCACGCACGCACGCACGCACGCACGCACGCACGCACGCACGCACGCACGCACGCACGCACACACACACACACACACACACACACACACACACACACACACACACACACACACACACACACACACACAGTAGAAGCGTTGTGACAATGAGTTTTCATCTAACGTTACAATGTATCAGCTGAACCAGTTATTTTTGTTATGAACCAGCTGGCTTTGATGGACACACAGCTACAGTACCTGAGAACAGCTTGGTTAGAATAACACACACTGTCCACGGCAGATCTCAAACATTTTCATGTTCAGGGCCCCCCAGATTAGATGCAAGATTGTAACTGGCACAAATGTTGTGCCAAGGACCCGATATGAGAAGATTTGTCAACATCTGTCAAGAGTTTTCAAGAAAAAAAAAATTAGCTGATCTGCAACGCACTGTTTCAATAGGCTTTTTGGACACCGCTGACATGCTGTTCACCTTGCAGACTGGCTCTGGTACAGAGACTTCAAGTTCTAGGCTCGTGGTATAAAAGCCCCCTGATATAAATGTCAAGGCCGAACCCGACTCTACTCTATAATAAAGCAGCCCTACAAAACCGGCAACCAGCTCAGTTGCCTTGTGGTTAGAGTGTCCGCCCTGAGATTGGTTTCAGTCCCTGGCTGGGTCATACTAAAGACTATAAAAATGGGACCCAATGCCTTCCTGCTTGGCACTCAGCATCAAGGGTTGGATTGGGTGTAAGTACCTGTGACATACTAGCGTTATGTCCAGTGGATGTACTTGTACATCAAGCTGCCTCACGCTACAGAAACAGGAGATGGGCCTCATGGCACGGCAAGGCTTACTTACTTTACTACTTTACAAAACCGGCTACCACTAGAGAAATAAATGTACTATAAATACAGGCTGGATGCGTGTGAGTATGTAAAGCTCTTAAACAGTAGCTCGGTCTCCTTCAGTTGCTGATGGAGATCTCTAGGGATAGATAAAAGAGGAAGTGTCAGTATCAATGTGGTCATGACATCCTGTGTCGCACTCACACACCAACAGTGTTCTGATGAAACCTCACTGTCCATTGAATTGCACCAGACTTCACCTGAGACACATCTCACCAGACGCTCGCTCTTCCTCATAAGTTTGATTGATAGATTGAGTACTTAGACAGAAATGTAAACAGCACAAAATAAGTCCTGGGGACTTGTTTCCATTGTGGTTACGTTGGCACGCAACTCAAGTTACTCGAGTAAAAAACAAACAAAATCGTATCACACACCACAATCTTCAATGGAGGAAGTTTACCCCACATTTGGTTCTATATGTGTTGACCTATTTGCCTTAAAGCAGAATCTATATGTGTTTGTTTGTCTTGGGGTTCCCCTGGAGCAGCAGAGGCTTTGAACTGAGCGTTTCAGGGGTTAATCATGGTTGCTGTCACATCAAACGTATACATATCAGTACCGCACGTACAGGCTTCAGGGAAATAACGTATAGATGCAGGTTTCTGTAGAATCTTTGCTGGTGGCTTTGGCAGGTGTAGGAATTCAGTGTTGAGCTGCAGTGTTTTAGACATAGATAGGCAGACAGATACATAGACTGGCAGACAGATAGATAGATAGACAGACTGACAGACCTTAATTGATCCCGTGGGGGAAATTCGGTTGTCATATCAATAGGCCTACTGCAGTTATGAAACTCAGATAAAGAAACAGACATAGTAATAATACAATACAAAGAGTTGTAACGCATAGGAATAAAGTACCAGAACCAAAGGACATATACAGTAGGGATGTCCCCAGATGATTAGCTTAATGTGCAACATTGTTTTCTCACTCAACAGTAAACAGACCAACATACAGTATAGTGTATACAGGGTATCTGCACATTTCTAAAGTCACAATTTAAATTGGCCAAATTGTCAAATATTATGTAAGAAAGAGGCAAACATTGTGAAAATAGCCAAACTACAAGCTCACAACGCGTCGCACTGCGAGGCGTTAACTTGTGAGCTTGTAGTTCGGCTATTTTCACAATTTTTATCTGTGGAATCGAGTCAAACTAAATGTAACGCCTACAATTCTAAGTGCTTGTTAGGGTGGGGGTCCACAGTTATATATGATTATTTTGGGGGGTCGCGGCACTACAGCACTCTTATTTGACCCTCTGCACTTGCATTGCCCGGATTTGCATTTTGTATGAGCTCTAAACAGACCTTTCTTATGATCTTTTTTATGTGACTTCTCACAGTGGATGACAATGTCACTTTTTATTATCATTTTTTTTGTATGAAAGGTGGGAGTATTTTTTATTTGCTCCTTTATCTTATTTTAATTGTATCTATTATATTCTCCATGTCTTTTTAAAGTGCATTGTTGCACTCTGTATTTTTTATTCTGTAAAGCACTTTGAATTGCCCATGTGTATGAAAAGTGCTATATAAATAAAGTTGCCTTGCCTTGCCTTGGATGTGCAGGGTGATTTAAAGCAGCTTTTGTTATTGTTGGTTCACGTAATGGATTACATTTTAGATGTGTGGTAAACTCTTGGTGCTTCTACAGAAGTGTGAAACCATAATGTGGAAAAACAGTGTCATTTTCCTTAAAGAACTGATCTTGAAGTTAACAACACATTGCGACGATAACTTGAAGATCGTTTCTTTTAGGCAGGCGATGCCGCCGTGTTTGCCTTCAAGATGGTGATGGTGACTTGCTGTCTTCTAGGATGAAATACATACTGTACTTATAAGAAACTGTGTGTGTGGGTGTGTGTGTGTGTGTGTGTGTGTGTGTGTGTGTGTGTGTGTGTGTGTGTGTGTGTGTGTGTGTGTGTGTGTGTGTGTGTGTGTGTGTGTGTGTGTGTGTGTATCCTAGCAGACAGCAGACAGGACTCAGCGCTCAACCTGACCACCAACGGCATGAGCAGCATCAGCATGTCAGTGGAGCTGAATGGAGTGATGTACACCGGTCAGTATGCACCTCCGCCACCATCACCTGACACCATCCACCTCACTGGCTCCTCTTGCTTACTTACTTACTTAATGCTAATCAACACTTGACCTTGATTGCTATCAGGATGGATTGATGGATTGATTGATTGCTTGATTGATTGATTGATTGATTGATTGATTGATTGATTCGCATTGCTGCTTAAACATCAGTGGGAATTAAATGTTTAATGTAATTGTTCATTGCTTAGACTTTAGAAAACTTCAAAGTTCTCATTATCATCATCATCATCATCGTCATTTGTGGTACACGTACGAGACAATTTAAAAGGACATCAAATCAACAAAAACAATAACAGGTAATCAAAAATCATATAGCAGCAAACATAAATGTCGTCACAGACCAGGCGAACATTTAAGGTGCATGTCTACTGTAGCCTCGCGTGGCCAGACAATATCACACTGCCGAGGGCTAAAGTGCGATGCAATTTTGCAAAGGCAGATTCGTCTGGAACCAGGCTACTGTTTACAGACCGTGGTAAACATAACAAAAAAAGTTAATAGACCTGTATTGCACATGCCCGTTTGCCCAAGTATACCACATCCTTTGCCCCAGATTTCCCCATCTGTATCTTGTTTCATTTCTAAAGTTTTCAATGATGCATTTATTATTGCATTGGTTCTCAAACTTTTTTCATTTCATGGACCCCCATAATAACCCTCAGAATTACAGACCTGTCTAAGGGTCCATTTGGAACACCCTGAAGGAACCCTGAGAGTCCCCAGACCCCACTTTGAGAACCACTGTATTACGCAAGGGATAATAGACAGCGAGCCGGTCATTGTTGAGAAATAAACTCTGACAGGGTGATTAGTCTTTATCACCCTGAAGGGGTTTATTTCTCAACAATGTCCGGCTCGCCATCTATTATCCCGCTTATTACACGGCTACTTAATAAAGAAATTGAACAACGCGAAGTGTTGATAAAATAAAATCAATATTCGGTTGCTGCATTGTCTATTTCTGCTTCAAATGTTTTCAAAAACATTCTTGAGAGCAATATTTAGCTGTAAATGACATTGTGCGTTTGTTTACATGGCTGCCATGTTGGATACGGCAAAAATCAAGCAGCGCAGCTGCAGGTTCTCTGAGTCTTTGATTAGGTGGCGCGGTCTGTTATTGAGCTCAGCGGCTATTATTCAAAAATAACACACCGCTGAATTCAGTGATTGACCAATCAGAATCAAGCATTCAACCAAGCCGTGTAATAATAGAAAGTATCCAACTAACTTGAATTTTGTGTCATTTAACAGGTGTCCTTTTTGCTCAGGGAGCACGGTCAGCCTCCTCAGGGGCCTCCGGTATCATCAACAAGGGCCCCGGCCCTCGCAGCATGGGCCCCCACCAACAGCAGCAGCAGCCCCCTCACACACCTACCTCATCCAACACAACCCACCCATCGTCTTAACAACTCCCACCCACCTTACACCCCTTTTTTATCACCACGCTAACTAAAGCCAAAAACCAACCTCATTTTCTACATGGTATATGCCAAAACACACACACACACACACACACACACACACACACACACACACACACACACACACACACACACACACACACACACACACACACACACTGTACAGAAATAGACAACGCTGAAAGACGTCAGACCACTTGAAGTACACTATCTCAGGTTTTTCTTCTCAGAAAACTCCCCTCTTTTTGTTCTTTAGCCAAAAGGAAAAAAAAAAGATATCGAATGGAGAGTCAGTATGTGATAAAATGAGATATATGCACAACCTGTGAATAATTTATTTCTACATAAATGTACAGAATATCCGAAGAACAAAAGAGTTTTAATAATAACAAGGAAGGGTAATGCACTGTTTACACACAGACACAAAGACACACGCACACTCGCGCGCACCCAAAAACATGCACACGCACACACACACACACACACACACACACACACACACACACACACACACACACACACACACACACACACACACACACACACACACACACACACACACACACACACACAGACACACACACACACACAGAGACAGCTACTGACTGACAGCCACGCTTCTCCTTCAGAGGACAGCTGTTTTGTTTTTATTATCAAAACTATCATTATTATCATTATTGTTATTCTCACTATTGTTGTTATTATCGTTATTGTAATCATTAACAATCCTCTTCACTGCAAAATATATGAATTTATATATTTAGGATTTCTTTGAAAAACAAAACAAAAAAAACAAAACAAAAAAAAAACTGAAAATTATGAATATCCTATATTTTTAATCAGAGAAGCTGTAAAAGGTATATTATGTTATTTTCTTCAGGGCATATAACAAAACTACCATTGTGACCTCATGTTCCGTAAAGACATTTTACGTTTGCATGGTTCAGTAGCACTCATTCTGAACCCAAAGACACAAGTGTCATGTATTCAGACCCCCCTCCTCCATATGGTTATATTGTGTGGTGTATATATACTGTATATCGTCTCTGTCGGGTGGAAACCTCATATGTCCAAAACTGTCACTTTTCAGGATTCAAATAAAAAAATAGCAAAAGGAGCAGATCCACAAGCTCAAAACGCGTTGCTTCGTGTCGCATTTCGAGCTTGTGGATCAGCTACTTTTGATGCTTTTGTGTGACGCTGTAGTGTGATAAAGTAGGGCGTTCATTTATGAAAAAAACACAAAAGGTTAGAATATGGAGATAAGAGGTTTCTGCCCGACAACAGCGATATCTATATTAGGGTTGCAACTATTGATTATCCTCTTAGCGATTATTCTAGCGATACATTTTTCGATCAATCGAATAATTGAGAAGCAAGTTTAGTTTTAGTTTTTTTTCCTTTCCTATTTTTGAAGGTTTTTGAACATTTTCGCCTATCATGACATGCCCAACACAGGGATGCCAGATTGAAAGTGGTTAACTGTTGCAGCCCTATTGGACTTCCCAATCCATTTATGCTACTCAATTACTTCATTAAAATCAAAGTTTTTTTTATAATCGATTAAATCGATTAGTTTGATTAACTGTTGCACCCCTAGTATATTTATATACATGTATGTATCCCACACTAGACTTCTGGAACACTCTAACAAGAGTAATGCCTTTTCCAAAAGTGACTCTTTTCGTGAAAGATAAATCTTTTATTTTTCTCTCTGGCATTTTTATTTTTATTTTATTTTTTGTTTATTGTATCGTCAGATTCTAGTGAAGTGATTCTATTGTGTCATGACTTCTCTGTAGTGCTCTGCTGCTCTCAACATGCCTGTATTTGTAGCTCTTCAGGGATAAGATAAGGAAGAATTCAATGAAATAACAATGGAGCAGGAGCTCAATCAAAAAGATGTCCTTTTTTTCCGAGTTTTCAAACTCTTTAATTTCAAGGACCCCTATATCTCTGAGAGTGTACAGAGTTACAGACCTGTAAGGGTCTGTTTGGAACGCCCTCAAGGAACTCTGAGGTTCCCTGGATTCCACTTTGAGAACCATTGTCCTATTGGAAATGTAAAGGAGTCCTGTCCCCCTGCCCCCCCCCCCAAAAAAAAATGAAAGTTATAATCCTTAAAAAAAGAAGTAAAAAAAATAAACTGTGAACATCAGTTTGTTGTGTTTTTGGTCGAGAGACAATCAAAGTAATCCGGGAGCGAAAGTAATCCGGGCTTCACAGCAAACTGATGACGTCTCAGGCTAGAATCCATCTTCTATCTTATCCACCGTAAACCACGTGCATTTATTCTTAATTCTTTTCTGTCGGAGGAACATTTGCCGGCATTTTGTGTTTGCATGACATCAGTGCTTCTTTCTGATCCAAGTGCTTCTTAATCAGAGCTGTGACGAGGACAGGGTCTCGTTAAGGACAGCTCTGGTCTGTCTGTCACTCAAGGATTTTTACCCAGAATGTCTTGTGGTTCTTTGGCTGTTTTTATTTAGATGTCGTTAAGTCAGGGGTTTTTGATATTGTAGAGTCACGGCCGGGTAATCCATACCTGCGGCCTAGTTCTTAAGCCTGATTTATACTTTGTTGTATGCCAGAAATAGCCAATCTGCAAGCTCACGCGTAAGGTCGTAGGTCGGCTATTTTCAGTGTGCGATACGGTTGTATGACGGAGTGTAAATTAAGCATAAGTGTCTCCTGCGCACACACTCAGTACAGCTAGGTTATTTTGTCCTTTTATTAAATGTCAGTTGTGCAGACACTTTGTAATCCGATGTCGTCTACTTGTTTATCTCGGTTTTGGTCTAGAATAGATCAATTAATCAGCTTTTCAAACTATAACCGATGTTACCTCTCTTGACTTTTGCCTGTTATAGATTGTTACAAGAAAAAAGCCTTTTTCTCTCTCTGTGTCTCCTACACAAAGCAACTCAGTTCCTACAGAAGCTAGGAAGTAATCATGCATTGCAGTAGGTGCATGTTCTCTATGGTGTCAAGACTAGACTATCTTTCCACAATACATATTCTATATGTACGGGGACTGACCCCCACAAGGTGCAGCTGATGTGGATATTCTTTAAGACACATCATCTGTGGTGGCCACCCACTGATTAGCAACATGTGGGTACATACGCACCACGTGTGGCATGCATGGCCACTCCAGTTAACCTTGATCGGAACGCATCTCCGAGCAGCTCTTGGCCGGAGTGAGATAGTCTCTCCATTCAGAGAACCTGGGTTACAATGTAACCTTCCATTATGTTCTGAGGCCTTAACATTGCATGTTATGGTAGGAGAGTGCACCGTTTCTCCATTTAATGTGCTTTTACTATTTTTAGACAAAGAACCATCAGCTGAGCGTAATGGCCATCATTCAACACAGGGAAATCAAGCAACCACTTTAGCAGTTTGGTCAGCCAAGCGTCACTTGGAGGTCCTGCTAAACACCCAGTGAGTGGGTGATGTATGCAGGAAGTACTGTAGATAAAAGCAATCATTTCCTAACCTGGCTCCACTCACCTTATTATGACTGGCTAGATTAAAGATCTTCTCACTCAAGTCATTGTCAGTTGTACCAATAACCTCTGGTCACCATTCTCTAGACTTGGTCTTGACTTGTTTGTTATGTCCCAGAGAAATTGTGTCATTTGAAATGACAGTCGAGAGACAGTCTTAACCTCTTAAACCCTATATATTTTGTAGTACCTATTATTGCCTATTATCACATGCCCAGAATAGAGACGCCAGGGTTCATGTGGTTAACTTAAGAGATATGGTCCAACCATGTGGAGAAGAAATCAATCAAATCACAGACAGGGGCGTCCTTCAATAAGGATTTCAGCTATGCAATTACAGCAGTCTTGTGCAGGGGCTGACTCCTGTAATTCAGTTTGTTTGGAACAGTGACAAATTCTCCCCCGAATCTAGGCTCCACTACTACTGTATAATATGTGTGAAACAGTGTGGAGTCAGGCAGAAGCAGTTAGACAACCGCATGAATAAAACAGCTTGTGCCTTTGGGCTATGTCTCCTCTGCCCTGGGGATGTGAAGTGAATGTTGTATTCTGATGTAAATGACAGTATCTATATTGGGCCCTGTAATCTATTTACATTTGGGGCAGCAATCCCCCTCCCCAAACCCCCCTTTCCGTTCCATGCAATCAGAGGCTACTGTTGTAGATGATTCAGAATGGTGGGGTGTTCTTTTTTTTATGTTTGATGGCACATAAACCTCTAGAGATGAAGAAATACTCCCCTTTTCTTCTTACTTCCTTCCTCGCTTGCATATCGTCTTTGTCGGGTAGAAGTCTTATTTCTCCAGATTTCATATTCTTGATGTTTTTCATAAATGAATGCCTTATTTCAGTCGTTTGACTGTGTAGTGAGAAATGTAGTGAGAAAAAAGCTGATCTCCAAGCTCACAGTGCGCTGTGATGCGACATGTTGTGAGCTTGTATATATGCTATTTTTGCTCATTTCTTTTGCCTTTATTTGATAGGTATACAGATTAAGCCGGGCACTCGCTTTCAAGCATTATATAGCACACATGGCTCTGCCATCGGGTCGATTATCTGTCTGTGTGTTTTATAAATATTGAACCAATGAAAAATATTAACAGGAGCTTCGTGACTAAATAAGAACTACATTGGATCCAACGGAACACACGTTATTTTTTTCCCATTTCCTTAAAAGTAACGGTTTTGGAAGTACAAGTTTTCCATCCGACAATGACGATATGTCCTAGGGCAGTCCTAGTCCAGGGAAATGGCCGACAATCAAATAGAGACACAGGCTGTGTGTGTGTGTGTGTGTGTGAGTGAGTGAGTGAGAGAGAGAAAGAGAGAGAGAGAGAGAGAGAGAGAGATGTGTAGATGTATAGATAGGATTATGTGGGTGGGGGTGAGGTTGCGTGGGTAGGTGGGTGGGTGGGGGTAGGAAGGAAAACTCAATCACCGCTGATCTAAAAAGGGTCAGTGCTGCTCTTCTAGATGACCCCACGTGTGACCTTAGAGTCCCCAGGGCAACATTCAAGAACCTGCTCTTTTGATGGGATCCATGTTTATTACATATCCATCGACACAACGGCTCTCCTGAGATATTTGCTTTTGAGCAGTAACGGTACTGAATCGAACGCTCCCCCCATCTCTCTCTCTCTCTCTCTCTCTCTCTCTCTCTCTCTCTCTGCATTTTGAAGAAACAGCGGAGTGTGAGTAGTGGTTTAAGACCGTGATTCTCAAACGTTTTAATTCAGTTTACCTCAGTTTGGTATGAATTAGTCCATCGACCCCCATAACTCTGAGAGTGTATAAATGGAACCAAAATGTCCATTTGTAAACTCTCTGAGTTACATACCTGTAAGGCTCAGGCTCCAGACTATCAACGATTTAGTTGGGACCGCCTGGAACCCTCTGGGGGTCCCCGGACCCCACTTTGAGAACCACTGGTTTAAGATGTGTGCATCAGAATCCTCAGGTTAGGTTGGGTTGTTGTTGTTTTTCTACTTCACATGGAAGTGACAATCAGGGGATGTTAAAACAGCATTGTATACCTCCAAAATCTTGCAGATCCCTCCCTTTGACTGGAATATGGCCCGTTCTTTCTACCTCACAGATTAAAATCTTTGGGCAAAATGTATTGTCAACGCTTAGTACAGAGCACCACATACAAAGTAATACAAAAAAGTAAAATAATAATCATTTACAGTTTGTGGCTGGTTCATTAGTAGTGTGTGTTCTGGGCACTACCAGATATGAGACAAAACAGATTGTGAAGACTGCTGACAATCGGATATCAGCCAAAATGTGATTAAAACCCTGTAACTGATCATTTTCATGTTTTTTTTGTGTGTGTTGTGGTAACCTCCCAACAAGGGAAACAAGAGAAGTCGAGAATTGACCCAATTGAAGCTCCCAAACTGTGTTCATAGCTCCCCCTGGTGGAATGTTTTGTAACACCTCACAATCATAGAATTCAGTTAAGTTTTTCCTACATTTATGAAGTCCTTTTGCGATCCCAATCCCAATGCTTTGGGATCATATACAATCTCTACATATGTAATCTCAGACATATTATGCAATATTTGACCTGTCCTGTCGTACAACACATGTTTTATCATGGTGTTGTACTTGCCATGTGAACACAACAAGGAAATACAATGATGGAACATTAACGAGATGCCTTCTGCTGTGACAATTGTTTTAATTAACCTGTATGAAGATTTATTAAATATAATATTTCTGAAAATAGCTTTTTGTTTTTCAGGGCTATGGAATTATATTGTGTTATTATTATTATTATTATTATTATAAATATCATTATGTTTATTGTTTTTATTTTAGTTTTTTGTTATTTCTTTTAAGGACATGCTGTACCACTTTTTGGATGATGCTGTAGCAAGCCCGGCACACAGAGACAACATTTATTATAACAGTTCTATCAATTTAATATGATAATAATAATAACATTAATGATGATGCAAGCAACAATAATAATAGTAATGTGATCCTTTTTGGGAAGCACTTGGTGGACATGCCGTGTTTTGGGGTGGTTTCAGGTGTTTTCCGTGTATAACTTGGAAAATTCAGAGTTTAAATAAGTCTTTTGTCTTCTACGACTTCTCAGGAAAATCGACTTCTACCTCCTCCAGTTTGACGGATTTATCCCAGATAGGGCTTAAGTTACAGTTTTGTCGTGTGTACGAGAGGTTGCACACTGTCTGCCTTTGTGTGTTACAGGTTTATTTATCATGTAGCACTTCTGCAGTTTCAGTTGGTTGGGTTATTACACTGTAGCACCAATCACAACAATGAAAAACAAATCACCTTGCTATACCGTTACTTACTACTACTACTACTACTACTGTTATCTCTGGACATCCAGGCACAAAAGTCTTCTATTTTTCAGTCTGTTCAGTAAATATGTGCTTTATTCCTGTTTTTTAATTATGTTTTTATTTCAATGGATGGGATGTTTCCCAGGAACCATGGAAAACAAGTGAAGTAGAGATGAGATGTGTTATCTTCAGTGATCAATTTCTATCAAAAAGGGGCAACAGCCAGACACCAGGTTGGCATCATGGCTTATTATAATGTGACATATAGTTCTACTACATTAAAGGTTTCTTTTCTTTTAATTTGGATGGGATGAAGAGCTATTCTGGCCTATTTACTCTTATGTGTTTGTGTGAATACATTTATTTTGAATCTTAACTGAATAAAATATCACCTTTCATAAATGTCAACTGAAATATGTGTGATTGTTTTTGTTCTTGTTTTTCAATGTGATGCGAGAGTGGTGGGACTAAAACTCTTGACTCCGGGGTCGCTGGCCTCCACTCCTCTCCAGCATCATGGTCCAGAGCTCTGCAGTGTTGTCAGTGATGATGGAAAAAGTACTCACATGTTTTACTTAAGTAAAAGTATCAATACTGCAATGTAGAAATACTCTGTTACAAGTAGAAGTCCCATATTCAAAATGTACTTGAGTAAAAGTACAAAAGTATCGGCATCAAAATATACTTAAAGTACTAAAAGTTAAAGTACTCATTGAGCAGAATGTCCCATTTCACAAGTTCAAAATGTATGAAAGATCTTTTGAAAATAGCTGATCTACAAGATCCTGTAGATCTGCTATTTTCATAATGGCCGAAATATATATAGGGCTGAAGTGGTTTGTAATAATAATCGAAATCTACAAAGTAAGTCATAATTGTAGTGGAGTAAAAGAACAATATTTTCCTCTGAGATGTAGTGGGGTTGTTGTTCTTCTTGTTGTTGTTATTATTATATAGCTGGCCTGGCTTTTAACCATTTAAGCCATATTTAAGAAATACCCAAACATATATAAGTATCCAAAAATGCAAATACTCAAAAAAGTACAGATAGGTCTACTACTCAACAGTTAATCTACTTATTAAGTAAAATGTACTTACTTACTGCCCCCACTGGTGACTTTGCAGCACTGCAGCACTAGTGACACAGATTCCCGCTGCCACGTGAGAGCGAGGTCACGTTGAGCAGAGACTGGCCCCGCCTCCCCCGGCAAGATTCAAACCCCTGACGCACTATTATAGCCCTGCCTCTGGGGGAGGAGACACACACACAGCAAGAGCGGCCATTGTTTGTTTGTAACTCTACCTACCTACTGGAAAATACTGGACAAGGGAAAGACCCTTTATCATCGTTTTCTAGCATTGTTGTGAGTGTTTTTGTTGTAAAAAAGATGAAGCTGAGGCGACGCAAAGCGCTGAATCTGAACGTCAACCTGTTGTCGGCGAGACAGCTGTACGACAGCCGCTCACCTAGAACCATCACCCCGAGGAGAGCCAGGACCACCACGGCCGACAAACAACAGCACAACCTCGTCCACTCCAAGGTAAAATAACAATAACAACATCCTAACCCACGGGTCTTCGACACAAACCTATTTACCGAAAATAGCAGATGTACAAGCTCACAACGAGCTTGTAGATCTGCTATGTTCGGCTACTGTTCCCCTCAGAACAGGGATGCTAGGGTTCAAGTCAGTGGTTAAAGTTCCTATCACGCAAAGATGTGGTGCCCCCCCCTGTAATAACTCCTTGAGGACCCTCTGTTGTCCTAATCTGTGTTGTTTTTTTAAATCCTCATACATTCTTAATTAAACAACGTTAATTTGTGAGGACGGTGGGTGAGCATAGAGTTATTATATCAGGTGAGGTGTGAATTCATTCCTGTTCGTTAGCATGTGGTGCTAATGTTGCCATGATAACAAAAACTACACGCGCGTGCGCACTAGTCTCACTGGACAGTTGTTCTATATTGATTTTTTTTAAATGTCCTGGCAATTGATGTCGTGTTTAAAGTGAGAAAAGTGTAATAACCTACCGGCGTATGCCCTGTTTTATACTTAAGGCCATTCGAAAAGAGTACATCTGATTGACATTATTGCTTGTTACAAGCTCACAAGAGTTGTGAGTTCATAGATCTGCTCTATTCGAGAAATAAATGGGTAAATATTTATGACATGGACGCCAGGGTGAAATTGGTTAAAGGTGCTGTAAAGTGATGTTCTTCTGTTCTTGTTTATCCTGTATCCTGTACATGAGTTCTCCCTCCTGAGTCCTGACCTGTGACTTGACCTTTTATTACTAGATGGGGAAACCCCTGTAAGTTTAGTGAACAATCACTTTTGGATCACTGAGATATTTAACACTTAACTTCACAAACAAATACCACTTGG
Organism: Gymnoscopelus microlampas; assembly: GCF_963454915.1. Lineage (NCBI taxonomy): Eukaryota > Metazoa > Chordata > Actinopteri > Myctophiformes > Myctophidae > Gymnoscopelus > Gymnoscopelus microlampas. The sequence continues at coordinate 18,640,814 of NC_139946.1, forward strand.
AGCACCTTTAAACAGTTGTGATTGATTATTTGATTACTCATCAAGTTGATGTCAGTCAGGTAATAATGAGGTCTTTGTGCGTTTTCACGTTATTTATTGTATTCATGTGTTTCTAGGTTTGTTTGATTGTATGTAGCCTAAACGGTTTCTGCAAATCCTTTAAAAGTCTTAAATTAATTTATGTGGAAAAAATGGCCTTAAAAAGACGGAAAGAAATGAATGGGTCTAAAACGCCACATGTAGGTGTAATAAGAGTTGTGATTATTATTTATTATAAACCCTATGTATTTAGTTCAAACCCATTAACGACAGCCATGTTACCCCCCCCCCCCCCCCCAGAATAGGGATGCTATAGTTCCAATTGGTTCAATTTCATGAGTGACGTCTTAAATCTAAATCTTGCCTAAATCTTCAGAAAGACAGAAACCCTGATTTATTCCAAGTTGTTTTCAGTTAGTGCAGATTAGAACAGACACAAGCAGCAGCAGCACGTGTTGTGTGTCCATGTGAGCACTGCAGCATCATGGATGCAGATTAAACTCCCAGTTAAACCACCAGACAAGGTCTTAACCTAAAGTGGGTCATGACCCAGCCACCCACCCACCAGCACTAGAGTCATCACCCTGCTGTGTGTGTTAAGCCTCACTATGCTGCTCTGTGCACAGGGTCACCACCACAACCTGCTATTACTTGACCCTAGTATCTGTCTACATAACATGCCATATGCCATACATTTTAACCTTTGCATAAGACTGCATTGGTCGTCAATTATATTTTACTGGATGTAATAATGGGAGTAAAATCCTTGGGTTTCAGCCATACCAGAAGAACCCAAGAATGATACCCATTGTGAGAATAAGGATACCAGATATTTCCAAGCCAATCTATGGTTGTAGTATGTGTCCACCATGGAGTTGCTTTGAAATGTGACTTTTTCATGCCCATGTCTGGTGGAGCAGGTGTCTGTTGGTAACACCACTGACTTGGACAGTTTTAAACCTTGAGATGACTTGGTTGTAAGGTCATGAATAACGAAATGATTACACAACTATTGACTCAAAACATAAAGATAAGCAACTTATCTTAAGCAAACCATATACGTACGGTAATACTATGTAGTGTTCACTATAGCAACATTGATAGCAATACAATGTAGGTCTCTATACACTATACAATATGCTATATATATTGTATGCATACAGTATGCCTATGCCCAGTGGTATTATAAATAGAAGCATAAAATATCCATAGCATGTGGCGTGGGCGTGACATCTCTGTGCATTTCTAGTTTATTTTTTGTCATCTGCCGTAGATTCAATTACAGCTACTGCGGCTTCATTGTACATGTGTGGACATTTATTTTGGCCTCACGGACAGAAGACAATAATAGTCAAGTACCATAAGACACTGTTTGTCAACGTCGGGTCCAGGGACCTCCAGGGGTCCTCATGGACCCTTATGGGTCTGGAACTCTTGAGAGTTAAATAAACATGGAGGAGTTTACTGTGTCGATTCAGAGGTCCCACAGATTACAAAAGGCATCAAATGGGTCCGTGGCCGAATGTAGTGGTTCTCAACCTGTGGGTCGGAGCCCCCTGGGGGGTCCCCATATGATTGGGGGGGGGGGACACAGGTTCATTATTTCCATTTCCTGAAAAGTAGCAGTTTTGGACATACAAGGTTTCCACCCGACAGGGTCATGTGATTGTATGTTGACGCTTTATTGAACAGGTTTTTCCCCCTCCATGCAGGACGAAGTGGAGCCAGACTCCTCCCACTCAGATGATGAGAAGGAGGAGGAGGAGGTTCCCATGGCAACCAGACGGCCTAGAGGTCGGGCTAGAGGACTGCCCAGAGGTCGAGGGAGGAAGGACAGTGAGACGGGTACAGACTAACCACCACAGTACACCTTCCATTGTCTTGTTTTTATTTACTTGTTAACTTATGTTTTTGCCTCATGACTACCATTAATAAGACCTGAGGCCGATTCTACAAATGCCTTCTGAACCAGTAGTTCCACACATTTTTCCAAAATGTTCATAAATAGCAGATGTACAAGCTTGCAGCGCGGCACAAAGTGACGTGCTGTGAGCTTGTATATCTGGTATTTTTTGAATAGCCAACGCTAAAATCTCAAATGACAGATACTTTCCCGGTGTTAATGGGTTAATTTAGTTCACGGCTGGGTAGGGCTGGGCGATATGAGTTCAAATCACAATTATTTAACACTTTGACACAACCTTGATTACAATTAATAAACGATTATTGAAATAAATAGTTTAAAAGAAAATTAGCAGATCATGACACGTTGTGAGCTTGTAGATCGTTATACAATGGTGCCGTACACAAATAGTGAAAATATCCGAAGGATAATACAGCGCTATGTGGTTAATCAGACTAATCAATTTAGTCGATTATAAAACATCTATTTGAATTTTGTCGTGTCAATTTGTTGATATATCGAAAAATCTTTCTTCTCGATTATTTGGTTATATAAGTCACTTATTGGTTCTAAATATCAGTTTAGATATATTTTAAGGGAACGTATATCTGATATTGTTTTCACCTTGTGAGTGTTTGTCTGTGTGTCATCGTAACAAATGCCACAGAAGTGGTTTCGGTACTTCGCCAGGTGTTTACGTCTGTCTGTGGACAGATTTGTTCAGTGCGATTACCTAGAATTTTTTTTAGTTGCACAACCCTACACAACTTAGTATATCAATGTCTACACTAATGCCACAACTGTACAAGATGATGCGGTCACAAAATGTAATGGTAGTAAGGGTGGCCGGTATCTTTTTTTAAGTGTTACATAGCTCTATATTCCCATAGTAATCATAGCTATAAAGTGTTTGATCAGTAACAGTGGTCTTCCTGTCTCTCCAGCTCTTTAGTAAACAGAAAATACATTTTCAGGACGGGATTCCAATTTCATCCAATCAGGAGAGAGAACTTATACAGGATAAAGGGTAAAAGAAAAGTGAAATTAGAAGTGCTGAAATAAATAAATGAGCAGACAAAATTGGAAAGATGATAAATGGGTATTTATCAATTAATTAATTTTAACAAAAAAACTTTTGTTTTAACCAAAAAATGACACTTACACTACCTATAACAAGCGTGTGTAGTTGAGCTCATATTGAAAGCCTAGTTGGAAGGTGGGTGTGGTGGTCCGAGGTAGGTGGTCAGCAGATACTGGCTAGCTGATACCTGGTTGCCATTAGCACGGCAAATGAACACTAATGAGTGCCAGTGGATAGTTCTCAGTAATCGTTACTGAGAACAACTGGGAAGGGTGATATACCAAACCCAAAACGTGACCAGGCCCAAAGAATGACTCCTCGTGTAGGCAATTTAGGATTCTTGTAGGTTTGTTTTATTATTTTTGTTCCTTTTCTTTCATATTAGCATAGTTTGAATGTTGAAAAATCTAGTTTAAAAAAATCTTTAAAAAGCCGATTTTCAAGACCCCTTTGGGGGCGGAGATGCACATTTACATGTGAAGCCACAATTCATAAGCTGCAATAAGTATGAACAAGGTTTTCGGCAAGCAACAGCCTTAGCCCAAACTTTAGATGGTTCAGTTTTCATGCATCAATGTCCTCCTCAGTCTATTGCTGATCATTCCCAGCTTGGAACATTATCTCTCCACGCTGGCGTTTGAATGCAAATGAATTGAATTCAAATGAATTCCTCGTTTAAATGAGGAGAGATATATTCTGACCTCATTGTCAACATTAGGAAACACACCCTGGAGCTGTCGCTCTTTCTCGTTAGAGCAGCTCTCATGAGGAAACTTGTGTGACATGACATAACACATACCAGGATGAAAAGAAAAGGTTTCTGACAGATTTTGGTGGTTGTTGTTCCAAAGCCTCTCATCAAGTTGCATGGAAGCCTTTCTAAACAAAAGTATAATAATACAAAATAAATACTAAATAATGATAATAAAGTTTAGTATGGAACACAAAGTTATACAATGTAGTGGGGGTCCCTGCTTCATCTTTCTCTGATCATTAGGTATATTTGAGTACACCAAGTGGCATAGTTGGGTATGCTCACCAAAGAAAAGTCCTGTGTTCCATGCACACGTACACATAGATTAGGCCTCGTGGCTGGTGTGATCCCATCACTCACAGGATCTCAAGTTCCCTATTTTTGTGTGTGATTAGACCAGTTTCCCGTTTATTTCAAGTTTTCCTGTTTTATCTTGTGGTGTTTCAGATACAGCCTTCAAGACACCGCTGCGACGGCGCCGGGCCCTAGCAGAGATAGACCCGGGCTCTCCTTGCAACTTCACGTCCAGGAGCATCTACACTCCCATCGTCCGCTTCCTGTCCCCCACCAAGGAGAGTGAGTACAACACACTGCATGTCACCTGGATGTGATGTGATGTCTGTACTGTACAGTACCGTACGTCTCACAGGTTCAATCTCCACTGCGACTATCAATTATTTTCTATATATCAACGAATCGACATGAAAACACTCATCTTTGATAATTGTTATTATATAAATTATGTAACTAATCACCTAAATCAATTTGTCTGATTTACCACTTGGGTCCTGTGTTATACTCAATTGTACACCAGTATGACACAAAAATACCTAAAATAGCTTTCAACACATTGCAATGTGCCGCATTGTGAGCTTATGGATCTGTTAGTTAGTTCGATTAACTGTTGCAGCCCTACTCAAATGTGATGTCTGGTGTGGTTCAGCTTTTTTGAGACACCACCCCTGCGTGACTTTAGAGCAAAAATGGCTGCCGAGTGGAACATGATCACACTTCTCGACAGGTGTCTGTATGTTTACCTTGTCCTGAGGTTTGTATGCGTGTGTGTTCAGATCAGTGCAGCCCGTGCAGGGGTCCCAGGACTGGAGATGTGCTGATGAGTCCCACTCCGGAGCAGTGCGTGTTCGGCTACGGCTCCGGCTCCATCGGCCTGCTGGCCGGTGACGAGGACAATGATGAGGTGTTCAACCCGTAAGTATCACCTGACCCTACAGAGTAGCTCAGTCGGTAGAGTTTTCGCCTTTTGGATCACAAGGTCATGGGTTCGATCACGGGCACCGCCAACTCAGCGTATGAGTATTATGATTAGCATGGATTGGGTGCGGCAAGGCGTGCGGTTTGTACTGGGAGCTGATGGTAGCTGTTGCGCTCCACCTCAGCAAACTATTTCCCAGGGGACTAGTGCATTGTAACGGGGATAGACTCCCACATTCTCGGCTGATACCGATAATAACTTACTTACTTACTACAGAGGCTCACTCGCATCTTTTTAGAATTCCTCTCTCAATCAACCTGGTAAAAAGATCTATAAAGTTGATGGTGTCATTCTTCCTAATGTCAGCTAACCTGCATCCTGTTTGTGTGAACTTTAACTAACAGTTTTTTTTTTGTTTGCTTCAGATTTGCCTTCGTCAAGAACATTCCTTCTCGTTCTCAGCAGTCCACACCGTGTCCACGAGACATTCCACCAAAGACAAGGAGCATGCCAGAGGCCACCATGGTCCTAGACCTGGTCAGTTCACTACTAGGCCAGGAAACTCTTAAAAGCTACATTTATACTAGCTTATAGGGGTTTTCTGCCTTCTTTGGATAGTATAGAGCCCTGAAGGTTAACTAATACTATAGGGTTTAAGTAGTTAAAGGTAGGGTAAGTGATTTTCATTGACTAAAATAAGTGTTAAATAGCTCTATATTCTGATAGTACTTATTGCTGTATAGAGTGTTTGTTCAGTAACAGGAGTCTCCATGTCTCTCCAGCACTTTATTAAACAGAAAATGCAATTTCATCTGGGGATACCAATTCTATCCAATCTTGATAGAGAACTCAGTCGGGATACAGATTAAGTGAAATTGGAAGTGATGACACAAATAGATGATCATACAAAATTGGAACTGGAGTACTAATACAAATGAAGCTGATAAATGGGTACTCTCTCCTGATTGGCTGAAATCTTCTCACCTACCTGAACATGTATTTTCTGGTTATGAAAGAGCTGGACAGACAGGGAAACCCTTATGACTGAACAACCACTATAGCAATGATTAGAATATAGAGCTTTAACCTTTTAACAAAAACCTTTTCGTTTTAACAAATAAATATCACTTACCCTACCTTTTTAAGCTAATGTGTCATCATGACGTGACACACTGTTGATGATCTGATGATGAGCTTGAAGATCAGGAGTAGATGGAGTATCAATCAGGAATAAAAAGGAGTGTGCATGTACATGTTTGCCACCCTGAAGCCAAATATTGTTGCTGTTGGGCAGAAACCTCTTATCTCCATATTTTACGACAGAGTCACACAAAAGTAGCAGATCCATAAGCTCGAAACGTGTCTTGAAACGATGCGTTTTGAGCTTGTAGATCTGCTACATTTGGTTTGAATCCTGAAAAGTAACAGTTTTGGACACATGAGGTTTCCACCCGATATATTTTATTCAGCACTATGACGACTGTCTGCATGGTTAAAGTTCTCGGTCGTCATGACTGATTTAGTTTGATTTAGTTTCCATAGAGGCCAGCGTGTCTTTCTCTTGGCTTGTAACCTTAACACTGCTCCACTGCAAAATGAAAGAGCATTTGCATTGATCAAACTAGCAATAGAAAACATCTTATTTTAATATAATGTACAATATTTTATAAAAGGTTAAAGCCTCAATCTGCGATTTCTTTGGCTGGCTGGATGTAGAACAGCAGGAACGTACAATAATATTAAAACTTCATAATTTTACTCATCGTGCTATTTGTTTAGAAAACACAGCACTAATGTGTGTGTGTGTGTGTGTGTGTGTGGGGGGGGGGGGGGGGGGGGGGTGTTCTTTCACACTGTTTCAGAAATCACTGATTTGGATTTGTGAGATTATTATTCGTTTTTTTAACCCCTACTGTGTGTCTTTGTAGGATGAAACTCTGATGTACAGCTCTCTGAGTGTCATCCCAGATGCAGCATACTCGTTTCAAACACCCTTCCAGGACCATCAGTACAAGGTTTGTCTCATCTTTACATCAAGGGTGCGAGCCCGACTCCAACTCGTTTGAATAATACTGAGCTTTCTTACCGGGTGCACGCTCTGGAAAAGTTACTTAACAATAAATTGCTATAAGAGAATACTAGCACTCACGGAACCGTCCTTTTTAAGGCACTTTTATTTATGTATTTAAGTCGACATGATATACTGCAGAGCAGACAGAACAACGTATGCGTTCCGGCGTCAAGCCTTCATCAGCGTTGTATAGACAGTTCCGTGAGTGCTGGTATTCTCTTAAAGAGATTTATTGTAAAGTTGTCTTTACATGTCTCGCATAGTAGGGGGGCTTTTGAAGTGTTCCCAGCTTCATTTCGTTAATTGATTCTCAACTTTTTTCATTTTAAGGACCCCCAGTTTGATATACATTAGGCCACAGACCCGCATTTGACACAGTGGTTTTTGGTTTAGTTTTTATCTCTGGGACCCCACCCAATCAGTGTTAATTTAACTCTGTCTTTAACTCTGAGAGTGTGCAGATGTAACCAAATGGACCCTTTTGGGGTCCATTTGGACCCCAAAAGGGTGTACACACTGTGTGTAAAGAAGGTACACACTGTTGAATAATCCACTTTGTATATCGTCTCTGTCGGGTGGAAACCTCATATGTCCAAACCTGTTGCTTTTCCGGATTCAAATTCCAAAATAGCAAAAGTAGCAGATCGACAAGCTTCGCGCCACGTGTCGAGCTTGCAGATCTGCTTTTGTGTGACGCTGTAGAATGATCAAGTAGGTCGTTCATTTACAAAAAAACGTTGAATGTGGAGATGAGAGGATCTTCCCGACAGCAACGATATTAGATAACAACTCTCTCTGGTCCTCGCCACAGGTCTACATGACTTTACGACCAGGAGTTCAGGAGTTTCTGCAGTCCATGTCCAAAGTCTACGAGGTGAGTTTGATTCATCTTTCTTTGGTGGACTTTTAAGTGTTCAGTAGAAGTTACTATTTACAGTATGTTTGAGGTATGTTGTCAATTAGCTGTTATGTAGTAGTAGTAGTAATGGTAAAATGTAACTCGTATGACGTATTCCGTGTTGTGGGCCTGCGTTCAACCCATTTACACAAACGATAAACAGGGTCCCCACGGTCATGAAATTCCTGGAAATATTTTGAAAAAAAAATAAAAAAAATCCAGTACTGGAAAAGGTTTGAAATTGATCAAACTTCATCAAAGGTCCTGGAATTTATCAAGGGTCCTGGAAAAATATTTGGCTATGCATTGTTTTTGGCTATTGTTTTTGTTAAAACAAAACATTTTCATAAACATGAATAATATTACACAAAATATGTAACATAAGTAGTTTTTCGCCGAACAGGCTGTGTGACGGCAGCCTAATGTATGTCTCAAACCTTATTTTTGCTACACTGCCTACCTTTGGGCATTCTACATAGGAGTAAGAGACACATTATTGCGCCGAATGATTGTCATATAGGCCTGGAAATTGGGCTAAACATTCTGGAAAAGTTTTGGAAATTCATTGCTAAAAATGTGTGGGGACCCTGGATAAAGTTCTGTACTTAAAATACACAAACCTCTTCATCCTCTGATTTACACACACACACACACCTTCCCTCTCACTGCTTAGTTTAGTTTAGTTTATTAGCACATTTGTAATATGAAAATAGAAACAATACGTATCAAAAGAAAACAAGTTATTGTGCAAGAAAAGGAAGCAGCCAGCAGGCTTATTTGAAATCCTTTCCTTAATGGAAGAGGTCATTAAATAGCATAAAAGTACAATAAGAACAATACAAAAGAATACAAGTTTACAAGGGGACCAGCAGTTCCATAAATAAATAAAAACAAAAACTGAAGAAAAGAAGAAAAAGACAGAAAAACAAATTAGTAAAAAAAACTATTACGTGATCACCTTTCCTTGAAGTTCATATTCTGCGGCAGGTTGGCTTTTATTACTTCCCCATCTCTCTTGTTGGTGTGAGATGTTTATAGAAGCCCCATATTTGTTTTGATTGTCTTTTTACATGTGTAAGTAAACTCAGCGTGACTTGCATCCGGACAGCGTTTCCGTATCAGTAACATCTGTGTTGTTGTGTGTGTGTGTTCTGTTGTAGCTATTTGTTTATACATCTGCTAAGAAGGAATACGCAGAGAAGATACTGGACGTCTTGGATCCGAAGAAAACAATATTCCGGTAAGTTCCTCCAAAGATTTTGTCCTATTTGTGCTTTTTGTCTCCATAAGTGGACAGCCTATCACTGTCGGACAGAAACCTATAATCAAGCATATAAATATTTAAATATAAAGTATTAACAAGAGCTTGTAACTTAAGAATAACTACATTGAAACCCACGTTCTTTTCTGAAAAGTAACGGTTTTGGACATACAAGGTTTCCACCCTCACAGGCGTTTAACTGCCTCCTGTTGCCTAGCAAGACACACATGGTGCTATGCTGCCGATGGCTGGACAAAAAATTGCATGTTTTCGACTGTTTACACTGTGTACCTGTGTAAACTGGAAGAGAGTACACACACAGTCACATTCTCTGTGTTGATGTGTCCTTAACGGTAGTGTAAATTATATTATTTGGTTAAAACAAAAAGAGTTTTGTTATAAAGTTAAAGCTCTAGATAGTAGTTCAGACAGTAACATTCTCCATTCATCAGCTTTCATTTGATAGTGTTCTACTTCTTGTTAAAATTTTGTCAGCTCAATTCTTTGTGTCATCACTTCCATTTTCACTTGTTAATCCTGTATTCCGTAACATTTTTTTATATCGCTTACTGCACCTTTTTTAATCTTTTTTTCCTCTCTCTTCCCTGTACAGACATCGTCTGTACCAGCAGGACTGTGTGTGTGTTCTGGGTCACTACATCAAAGACCTGGAGGTTCTGGAGAGGGACCTAGCCAAGATGGTGGTCCTAGACAACGCCCCCCACACCTACCCCTATCATGTACGTATCTCTCTCATTCATTCAGTTCAGCAGGCTTCCAGTTTTTATTGGACGCTTTTGAATCCCACTGCTTCGTGGTTTTGTATAGGGTTGCAATAGAGCTGGGCAACATGACCTCTATCAGTATCATCTTTATTTCACTTTTTTGTGCATGTCACAATTGTAAGTCAATACAAGTGGTTAATCAGACTAATCAATTTAGTTGATTATCAAAATAAAACAAACTTTGTTGAAATACAGTTACAGTATAAGAAATAAAAAATGTAAAATTATCAAAAAAAAGAAATAACAGCCTGCTTCTTGATTATTCAATTAACCTACATGGGCAAGATTATCAAATTGGTATATCATGGTTATTGGTTCTACATGTTTTGATATGTATTGTCTGTGAATTGCCCAGCTCTAGGTTGCAGTGCTAAAAGCGTGTTGTATTTATGGGACAGTGCATGTTAACAGTATATTCTAATGTTTTTTAGCTGATGAACACCATCCCAGTGAAGAGCTGGTCTGGGGACCAGACGGACAGGGAGCTGCACAAACTCATCCCGTATCTGGAGAAGCTGTCTGGAGCAGTAAGTCACCGACTGGCTGTGTATTTTAAGCTCCTTGTGTGTTTTTTAATTTGTGGACCGTCGTTCAGTGGGAGTCTTTTTAGGCAGAGCAAAGGTTTTGGTGTGTTTGACTCACCCAGTAATTACCCCCCCCCCCCCCCCCCATCCACGCTGGCCTGGGATTAAACCCCGCAACACACTGTCTCACTCTGCTTTCTAAACATCTGCCGTACCGGGGGAGGAACTCCAAAGCAGAGAGGAGAGCCCAGATGAATACACGTACAGCGATGCTGACATAAATGAATGTGCTGCCTTTTGAGTGTGTTGATACCTCACACCTACTGTTTAGACTGGTGTGTGTGTGTGGGGGTGGGGTATGCTTCATTTTATCCTCCATAGAACCATGGTGGGGTTTGCTAAATAAAAAACGCTCTACAACCTAACAACACGTCTTTTTGCCAAGTGATACCATCATGCAATGGAGTCTAAAATGACACTATCCACCCTTAAGATTAATGGATGATCCACACTAAGAATGGTAACACTACAACTATACCGACGGTAATGAAAGCTATCTTTAGGATCACTTTCAGAGTGATTTTATGAACGATATAAACACTTGTCTGACAGCCAATCGAAATCCATCCGAATTGACATGGCGCCACGTTCAACATGTTTACTGAACGTTATGGTTCTTCAGCGTATATAGTTATAGTTATCTTTGTAGTTATCGTTCTTGGTTCCCAAACTTTTTAGCTCAAGACATTTTACGTTTGCCCGTGGCACAAACTAGTGAAAATAGCAGATCTACAAGCTCACAACAAGCGGTGCGCTTGTAGATCTGCTATTTTTACTACTACTTAAACTTTTTTTAAATGTATTAATGGAAATGATTAGATTTTTCCCCCTTTTTATTTATGAAATACTTTTGAAAAATGTTGGAATTGTTTTTAATTAATGAAAAGTTGTGATTTTGTTTTTGTTTAAACTTTTTTTAAATCTTTTGAAGTCATATTGTTTCTTTTAAATGTAGGAAACAAGAAAAAATGGGATATTTACTCGCGACCAATACAAATTGGTCCGCGACCCAAACATGGGTCCCGACCCACTGTGTGGGAAACAGTGCATTAAACCCTATATACTTAGTGGACTGGGGTCCTCCAGGGCTCTATACTAGGTCCGCTCACATTTCCCTCCTCTACACCAAATCTATTCACCCCAGAATAGGGACGCTAGGGTTCAAATCACTATGAACACACTCTGATCTCTCTCTGTCTCACTGTTTTCTAGGAGGATTTACGGGAAGCGTTGAAAAGAAGGAAGGATCACTTCCATAGGCTGTTGTCGGAGGATTGACAGACTGACTGACTCACACAAACCCCTCGTCATTCAATCATTGATTCATTCACTGTTCTATTTGATGAACTTCGCTTTCTTCTGCTGCCTAATGAATGAGAGTGCTCTGGTATTCCAAACATTCAACAATCTTCCAAAAAAGGACCACCACCTTTCCACGCCCATTTCTACATCACGACAAATTCTCTCATCAACTGTATGTAGTGTAGGAACAAACAAAAATGCCTATTGTAAATATTTTCAGATCTATTTTTTCTTTTTCGCGCAGACTGGTTCCTCTTCTTAAAAGCCAGCTCCCTCATTTGGCCATTTCTACACAACAATGCATTATTTCACAGCTACACAAAAATGGATATTGTAAATATTTTGAGATGTTTTTCTTTTGCCCTTTTATATATGCAGTATATATATCAAATGCTATCCTTAAATTAAAGTGACAAGATAATAAAGCGTTCAATCTTTTATAGACTAATTGGGTATTATTATCCTTTTGATAGATTTTTGATTTGATTGTGATATCGATTAATGCTATGCGATGTACTGTATGTTCCAGACCGCTTGTTGTGTGTTTGTTTGTCTGTCTGTCTGTCTGCGTTTGTGTGAATGTCAGAGTGAATACGCTACATTATAGTTGGTCTATGCTTGTTTCATAAAGCAGTGGTTCTCAAAGTGGACTGCGGGGGACCCAGGGGGTCCCCAGTAAAATGTGTTAATCCATTCAAAAATAGCAGATATACAAGCTCAGATCAGCTTGTACATCTGCTATTTTCTGGGGGTCCGCAGCACAAAATATATTTTCAAATGGGGGTCCGTGGCCAAAAACATCAATTTAGGGGTCCATGGCACGAAAAAGTTTAAGAACTACTGCATTCTATAGTTTTTTTTGTGTTGTGTACAGAGGAAGCCTCCCGCCCCGTCCCCCCGCCTCTCCCCTGAAACCCTATTCCACCTCAAATGGGTTCCTCCTGCAATATGTGGCCATCCCACAAAGGCTGCTATTGTCAGAGGGCCTATTATTCTCCACCCCCCTCGTTTCTTTTTCCCCCCTTTTTTCTCTGAAGTTCTCCAACGTGCCTTACAAATCACTCAGTCAAGACCTGGCACCTGGGTGCATTGAGAGCCCGCCAGAAAAGAGAGAGAGAGAGAGAGGGGAGGGGCTGCTGCACTATTCTGGGTGAGAACAGTCGGCGAAAATAGCCGATCTACAAGCTGTCGACGCGCTGTGAGCTTGTAGATCTGGTATTTTTGCTGACAAAAGTGCTCATAAAACAGACCTACAGTTTAGGCTACAGTCAAGCTATGTCACACAGCTTTGTCTTTGCTGTAGCCGAGGGTCAGTTCCACAGACAGCATACTACCTTATGTCGGCACAAACCAACCCATCGTATATGGGTTTATATATGTTTTTATTTAGTTTAACCACATGAACATTAGTGTCCATATTCTGGGGGGGGGAAATATGAAGCGCATTGTGGGCTTGTAGATCGGCTTTTGTAGAGGGAAAACAGGAGGGGGCCTAGAATAAATCCCTGGCTGACTCCGGTCAATGAAGTAGGCCTACATACAGGGCTTTTAAGTGGTTTAAAGAAAACAAATGTGTGTGGTGGTTGCAGCTGCCACTACATTATAAAAGTTGTAATTATAAAAGAGTTCTACCTTCACGTGACTCAGCCTGGGGCCTGTGTGTGGACTGTGCCAATTGAAGAAGCAGATTTTCTTTATGGAAACAACTGGAGCCCCCCTCCCCTTTACCTCCCCCTCAGCTGTGTGTGTGTGTGTGTGTGTGTGTGTCAGTGTTGCCACATTCTGTGACAGAAATAAGCAACAAGCCCAAAAGACGCTACTATAGGCCACATGAGCACTTTAAACCTACCTATATACATTACAAGCTTGTGAGCTTGTTCATCTGCTATTTTCAAACAAATATATTTTTTTAAAGCAAAACATTTGGAATATTTTTCGAAACATTTTGGCAACACAAATCTGGTGCGGTGGTCACTGGCACAAAATATTTTTAGATGAGGAGGGGGGGTCCTTGATATGATCGAGAACCACTGGTTTAAACAACATTTAGGAAGCAAGCCCAAATAAGCAACTAACAATAATGTTTACAAGCAACTTTACAGAAAAGAAGCTCAAATAAGCAGACATGGCAACGTGTGTGTGTGTGTGTGTGTGTGTGTGGGGATTGATTTGCTCCATATGGTGCAGTTTGACATGGTACCCCTGCAGTCAGTCAGATCATGTGGGCGGGGGCTCCGCGTAGTATTTTGTCCGTCTTGAAACTTGATTCAGAAGTTGAGGATACTGTCTGGAAGGAGACAAAAAGGAAAGAGAGGGGGAGGGAGAGCCTGAGCAGCGGATCAGACCCAACTGGACTGTTCTTTTTTCTGCAACTCAAGTCAAATCCCCTGCAACGTACAAAGTAAGTTTATATTCTAAGAAATCTTTTTTTCAAATAGAGTAGGGGGGGGAGTGGTATCTATGTTCCATGCTGCTGTGTTCATTCTCTAAAGTATTTGATCACCCTCTGTAGTCTGACAATAATTAACTGTTAATTTCTGACCTTTGAATGGTTTACAGTCAGCGATATATTTTGTAGCTTTGCATAAACCATTTCCACCTGGGCTTATTTGTATATTGTGTATGGTTATTGAAATCATCAAAGGATCTCAAACTTTGTGTTTTCTATAACAAAGATAATTAAAGGTTGTCTTAAAGCCAAAGCAGAGTGGGGGGGGGGCTTCTCTACGCGCGACCACCAGAAAGACGCACGTTGGACCGCGCCGCGTTTTCTATCCCCGATTACCGCAAAAAAAGGCCGATCTACAAGCTCACCATTGCATGCGTCAGCGACGCGTCGTGAGCTTGTAGATCAGCTTTTTTTTGTTGTGTGCGCGAAACAGTCGGACAACAGAGACACAGCATTTGTTCTCCATCCACGCTGGATCAGTGGAGATTTATCTCTCTTTTACTTTATACCTAATGGTCTAAACTGTAATGTAAAGTCTATACATGGTATGAAGTGGCGTTTTGTTTGGATTGTGGATCCCCGCAGTGACGTTTAGAGCACTGTTTCTCAAGCAGTGGGTCGGGACCCATTTATGGGTCGCGGACCCATAAATGTCCCTTTATTTTTGTTGCCTACTTTTTGATTTAATTATTATTTCAAAAAATTTTCTTAAAAATCCTAAAAAAATGCAAAAAATGGTCATGAATTAGCCTGAAAACAAATTCAATGATTTTTCAATAAATAAATACAAAATCTAAGAAATCCCATGAATTAGAAAACAAATGTTTAAGAAGTAGTGAAAATAGCCGAACGCGGCGCGAAGCTTCTTGTTGTGAGCTTGCAAATCTGCTATTTTCACTAGCGTGGGTCCTGGGGAGACATCACATTTCTCTTTTGGGTCTCGAGCTAAAAGGTTTGGGAGCCAGTGGTTTAGAGACTTGGCTCTTCAGATCATCATCAGGCCCCTGCATCAGCATGGCTGCTCCAGGCAGAAAGTCCTGCTTTCTCTGCTAATTCAATCCCCAGATGTTTAAGAGATCCAAGTCTGGCACATGGAGGAGGGGGGGCAGACGCTTTGAAAGGCAAATAAAAACTCAACGTGGTTAAATATTTCCTGTTGTTGTGACTGATTGCGTTTTCGGACCAAGATAGACCAGTGGTTCCCAAACGTTTTAGCTCGAGAAAGATTTGTTTTGGTTGCTTTTAGAAAGTGTAAGAAACAAAAAGTTAACGGATATTTAGTGGCGACCCATAAAAATGTGTCCACGACCCACAAATGGGTCCCGACCCAGTGTTTGGGAACCAGTGGGCTAGACTATACGTTTGAACGTTGGAGAACTAGTGTAGCCTACATTTGAAAACGTTATAGATAGTGTATATAGGCTTACTAGGCTATTCACTCATTTTCATTTTGGGCAAAATATTAGCCTTGGATCAAGACTATCATAGATGTATTTTATCGAGTAGCCTATGGCTTTTACTTTCGTATAGATAATTATGCTAATGTAAAAATAGATAAAATACATCTATGATAGTCTTGATACAAGGCTAGCACAATGTGTGACCTCATGGATGTAGGCTACCTTTACAAACCTATAAAAAAATACAACAATTTCGTGTCGTCGTGCACTGGTAACAGAATAATCATAATCAAACAATTGTTTTTCCAATTGTTGGGAAACCTTATTGGGAATCAAAATGCAAGATTTCCATATAGGCATACTTCACATAATAGGCCTACAAGTTGGCTCCTCAATGTTGCAGCTGAGCAACAAGATAAAATGGCAAAAAAAAATAACTATAGTAATAACAGTATTAAAGAGTAGGCTACAACGTAATAATAATATATTATATCCAACCTGTCCAAGTTCAACGTTTTTTGAAATATAATCCAACTCTGTTTTTGATTACCACTTGCTGACTGTGTTCAATTCTTTATCATTAGCTATAAGAAAGTGTTGTTTGAAGGTTTGGGCTGGATTGTTAAGATATTGAAACGGTGAAATGGTGCATTTTACAAAAGCTTCATCGTGGGCTCCTTGAGTTTTGTGGCGTTTTACTTTATTATTGACTGCTTTCTAGTTCTTTCTAGTTTCTAATTCTAAGCCAGTGATTAAGGCATATTGTGAACACAGTGTGCATAGGAAATATTATATTCTTTGTTATAAATTATTCTGCCTTCCATGGGGTTCTCTTCTAGTGGGATTCATGTGGGATACCAATTTCATCCAATCAGAATAGAGAACTAATTTACAAGTGAAATTGAAAGCGATGACCAGACACAAAATTGGAACAGTAGCAGTAACACATGCTTATCTTTGTGGGGTTACAACCTGAACTAGCTAGGGAGACCCCTGAACAAATACTATAGCAATGATTAATTTCGCAGTGTAGAGCTTTTACTTCATCTGCTATTCCGGAGTCGGGTCAACAGTTCCAACAGAGAGTTCCAGACTTCCCTTTCCCGGGCCACATTAGCCACTTCATTCTGGGGGATCTACGCTGTCCTTGGATAATCCCCCCATCTGGTCCTTGGTGTGCCTCGAGGACATCCCTAGGAGACGCACAGGAAGCATTTATAATATTAGATGCTCAAACAACCTTTTTAACTGGCTCCTTTCCACGTAAAGGAGCAGTGGCTCTACTCTGAGTCTCTTCCGGGCCCGGATGACTGAATTTCTCACTCTATCCCAGATGCCAGCCACCCTCCTAAAAGCAGACCCCTAGCGCATAAAACCCTTAAAGCCAGGAGCTTTAACTTAAAATAATAAAATATAAATATATATATCACTTACAGCACCTTTCATATTTCAATTTCTCTACAAGAACTATTCAATTCTATTTTATTATATATTTCCTTCTCCTCTCAGGTGTGTGCGTGGGTTTGTGTGGGTGTGACTATGAGCTCTGCGGGACGCCAGGTCGCTAGCCCTCCTCAGGATGGGAAAGAGATCGACAGCGTCAAGGAGTCCATCAGTGACATCATCAACCAGCTCCAGGACATCGACCCGGCGCGCCTGTCCTTCTCTCCCTTCCTGGACCTGGACACCCAGATCTCCCTGGCCCCCGTGTCCGACAGCCCCGAGTCCTCCGTGGAGGAGCTGCACTCGCCCTCCTCGCCCCCGCACTCCGTCACGGGCTCCCAGCATTCCCTGGACGCCCCGCCAGTGGCACCCCACCAAGCAGCAGGGACCAACCTGCACAAGAGTGAGTTAACGGGAGATCTGTTGTTGTTTACATTGTAGCAGAGCCCGATTTTTGGGTCCAATGTGTTGACGGATATTTTTGTTAAAAAGAACAAAATCAATTCTAATAAATTTGAAAAAAATCGATTTGAGTACAGTTTTACAAAAATAGAATATTCCAAAATAGCAGATCTACAACCTCACAATGCGCCACATTGCTATTTTTGAGCAATTTTGGAAAGTATTTGGGACACGATCAGGACACATCAGCTGCATAATCCAATCCCGATTTTAGTCAAAAAAGTAAAATAATAGGTGCTGTTACTTTTATAGCGAAAGATATTATCTCTGGTTCAGGTTGATTAATTTAGTACTTTAAAAACAAAACAAGATGGCACCAAAGTGCTTTTCAGATTTGGTTATAAAAGAATATAACAGAAACGCAAGAATTAAACAAAAACACAGTGTAGAGTATACTGTACAGTACACCCTAACATAAATACATCCATCCCAATCTGCACATAAATATAACTTGACTACACAAATAAGTTAGAGTTGAGAAGAAGCAGCTGTGCTGGAACGATATAAAATGCTAGAGAGTAGAAATGGGTTTCAAACGGTTCTCAACCACATAAAACCTAGCATTACCAGAATGACCAGCTGCATGTTTGGAATACCAGACCACTCTCATTCATTATGCAGGAGAAGAAGACAGTGTTCATCAAACAGAGCGGTGAGTGAGTGAGTGAGTGAGTGAGTGAGTGAGTGAGTGAGTGAGTGAGTGAGTGAGTGAGTGGGTGAGTGAGTGAGTGAGTGGTTTGGTGGGTGGGTGGGTGAATGAATGAATGACGAGAGGATTGTGTGATCAGTGGCGGAGAAAATACTCTATTTCTTTATTTGAGTAAAAGTATCAATACTGCAATGTAGAAACACTCTACATTGCAAGTAAAAGTCCGGTAATCAAAATTTACTTGAGTAAAAGTACCAAAGTATTGGTATCAAAATATACTAGTACCAAAAGTAAAAGTACTCATTATGCAGAATGTCCCGTTTCACAAGGTATCAAATGTATAAAATGTATTAAGAAATAGCATTACGACACGTTGTGAGCTTGTAGATCGGCTATTTTCAAATAGCCAAAGTTTAAGGGCTGAAGTGGTTAATGTATGTTTTGTAATAATAATTGAGATCATCTGAGATATAGTGGAGTAGAAGTAAAAGTACTGAAAATTGGAAATACTCCAGTAAAGTACTTTACTTACTAAATGTACTTAGTTACTTTACACCACTGCCGAAAATCCTCCTAGAAAACACAGAGAGGCGTAGAAATCAGAGGGTGTTTGTAGTGACTTAACCACATGAACCCAACGTCCCTTTTCTGAGGGGAAACATTCAGCAAAAATAGCAGATCTAGAAGCCCGAGCTTGAAGATTGGTTATTTTCGGCGAAGAGATTGGGTGTAGAGGTGGAAAAAAGGAGGGGGTTTAGTATAGAGTATAGACCCCTGGGTAATAGTTCCGTGAAGAGATGAGCAACAGAGAGAGAATGTGGGAGCAGGAAGGTGGATGCTTTAAAAAGTATGGTTTTGACTGCGGCATTCAATTAATAATCTATCCATATTTTGGGCATAGCATTATAGGCGAAAAGTTTATAAAAACTAGTGAAAATAGCCAATCTACAAGCTCACAATGTGTCGCCATGCGACATGTTGTGAGTTTGTAGATTTAATTGGCAATTTTCCCTCTTTTTTAAAAAGTATGGTTTTGACTGCGGCATTCAATTAATAATCTATCCATATTTTGGGCATAGCATTATAGGCGAAAAGTTTATAAAAACTAGTGAAAATAGCCAATCTACAAGCTCACAATGTGTCGCCATGCGACATGTTGTGAGTTTGTAGATTTAATTGGCAATTTTCCCTCTTTTTTGCATGACAATGTTGAATGAATCAAAAAAGTAATCAACGGAATAATTGCTAAGAAAATAATCGATAGTTGTAGTCCTTTTCAAATGTGCTTCCTGTGTGCTTGCTTGCCAGGCTGTGAACCATGCCCTCCACAGCAGCAGCCCAGCGTCAGGCCAACAGAGGAGCCAGGATCCAACGGGGGGAAGGAGGACGACCAGGGAGCGCTGGACGATGGAACTCCTCCCGGCACGATCCCATCCAGCTTGGAAGGCGCCGCGGAAAACTGCATCAGCAGCAGCAGCACTCCCGATCGCAGCCTTTACCCTCGCCCGGCCCCTGACGCAGTCATTCCCAACGGCACAGACGCGGCGAGATGGAGCCCCGAGTCCACCGCCCTGGACTCCACCACAGCCGACGAGGGCCGTCCGTTGATAGGCGGGCCGGCGGAGAGCGTGGAGCTGACGGTGTGGGGCCCGGATATGCAGGGGGGGGCGGGGACTTGTGAGGAGGACGAGGTGGAGGCCGCGGAGAGCCAGCGGCCGCCGCGCTGCTGCTGTCGATGTTGCGGCGGGGGGCGCGTTCCGGCTCTGTGCTCCGTCCTGGCCTCCCTCCTCTGCTCGGTGGGGATTCTCTATGCACTCTATTTCTACGTTCCCATTCGACCGCCGGACTGTCCTGACCTGTCCAGTCGCCTGGTGTTCACTCTGTGCTGCTGCGCCGTGGCAGCACTGCCCATCCTGCTGGGTAGGTCTGCAATCACCTCACTATCACTCTATTCAACACAGTTAAAGGGTAACAGAGTTGAACATTCCCTGGTGGTTTGAAAATGTGATTCAAATGCGATTTCTAAAGATTTGTCTCAGCCAGGACGCTTTGATGAAGCCTTGAATTATACTTTGTCTTACAATAGTGTTGCTCGCCAGAAATAGCTGATCTACAAGCTATGCATCACTCTCCAATGCGTTGTGAGCTTGTAGATCTGCTATGTTCGTACTACAGAGTATGAATTAGGCATTACTCATGCCTATGTTGTTATGTCGTTACCAGAGCAACCCATGTATACAGATCGACGATGTCTGAATAAACATATCCGATCTAATCACTTACAAATAACTAACTAGGTCAGATTTAACAAAGAAATCATTCGCCTGCAATCTGAACAAAGCCTTATGCAATGTGTTATGAGCTTGTAGATCAGCTGTGTGCGACATGCAGCCACTTATAAATCAAACATTATTGAGGAGACTATATTTAAGAATAATAAGTAACCAATTCATTGGCCACGTAGAGTAGTTGTACCAAAAGTTTGATTGATTGATTGATTGAATACTTTATTAGACAGAAATGTCTAATACAGCACGAGGTACTGTCAGACATTTGGGCCAAAAGGATAACACAAAAAAGTCCTGGGGACTTGTTTCCATTGTGGTCCTAATAAGCTGACTTGGTGGTGTTGATACAGAATAACTGTAGGCTATAGGAAAAAAACAAACTCGATTCAAAGGTATAATGTAGAGCTTAATGCAAGGGTGCTATAACTTAAAAACTAGCATGTTCTGTATAATCTGAGTATCAGTATTATAAATATTCAGATTATAAGTCACTTTTCCATGCCTACGTACATAGAAGGTCCACAGAAGCAAGCAATGGGACGATACAATAGGTGCACAATGTACTTATCGCATCAGTCTAACAAGTGAAAATATACCTCACTTTTTGTCACAAACAACCTCTCTATAGTCCCTTCCCTTCATATTAAAAAAGATAGATAAAGATTAACAGGAGATTTCAGGTTGTCTAGCCTCCATGTCGTGGAATGTCTGAATGTCTCGTCTCTCTCTTTAATTGCGTACTCTCTCGACCTCAAGGCAGCGCGGAGAGCGTTGTACTGGCCCGGCCCTTCTGGAGACGACCATCATTTCCTTTCTTTGATCTGGAGCTTTAAATGGAAACTACAATGAGAGGGAGGCTAGTTCTGTCGTCTCGCTGGTTTTGTCCTCATTGAGTATTTTAATCATCTGCCAACTAACCTGTAACCATAAGGACAGGGCAAGGAGAGTCAAAAACATCACAAGCAAAGCACACACAGCGTGTTCAGAAACGTGCCTGCAAACTCAACATTGGCAGGGTATATCCCAGGTACCTAAATGCACTCCAAAGTACCCTCTCAGGGGCGCCGATTTATGTCTGCGCTATTGGGTGCGCAACGCTCGTTTGCGTTTTTTTTCTTTCGGGTTTGTTACCTTTTTTTTCTTTGTTGTTACTTTAATGCGGTTAATTCGGTTAATTTGGTACAAAAAATGTACTCCAAGAAGTGCAGATTTTTTTTTTATTTATTTTTTTTGTGATGAGTTATGCGCCCTTGCTCTCACTAATTCTTCAAGACAGAAGAAAGGGTAGTGGTTCTCAACCTGTGGGTCCCCCAGGGGAGTCCCCACAAGATTTTAGGGGGGTCCCCAGATGACAGTGAAGTGATGCAATTTAAGGACTTTTAAGACCTTTTTAATACCTCAAAGAAAGAAAAAGAAAGAAAAGAAAAATACCATTACTGCATCAAAACAAACTATACTATAAAAACTGGTCAAACATTGTCAAATAATATAAAAAAGAGGCAAAAAAAGAGAAGATCCATCATGTGAGCTTGCAGATATCACAATATTTATCTGTGAAACCGAGTCAAAATGCCGCAACTCCTACAAGTGCTTCACAGAGTGGGGGGTCCCCAGTTCAAATATGATTATTTGGGGGGGTCACGCCCTGAAAAGGTTGAGAACCACTGGTTTAGGGATTTTGCCCTGTTTTTTATGGATTCCCCAGGCAGAACCTGGCTGCTCCCCACCAGAACCGAGAAAAAAAAAAACATATCGGCAAACCAGAAACAGCACTCAGCTGCAGATCCCCAAAACAAAAACTAAAAGATACGAAAAATCACCCATCCCATTCCTCACAACTTCAAGTCTTTTAAAATGCCAAATAGAATGTACTTTTTTATGTTTTTACGTTAAATTATTTTAGGAATTTATGGTATTCATCTGTAGATATAAGTACAGAGGTGTTTCATCCTCTCTTTTCTTTTTATTCATGGCCACTCTAAATATTCACGTATTTCAGTTTTGTAAACATGCGAGTATGAATAAACAAAACATACTTAAACATGCCATCTGAAGGTGTAGCTACATTAAACAATCAAATAAAACTCGGCAGCATGCATGAGCAGGCTGTATTTGTGCACAGGCTCTATTATCACTGGCAGTTTTTATGCAAATGGGGACATTAAAAGGCAAAGTATGCCGTCAGACAGGATATCAAGTGTAGCCGGGACTCTGAAGTTGGAGCTGTTTGTGGAAAGGCTGCGTTTCAAGACGCTAACGTGATTTATAGCTCCTCTCTTCTTCTTCCCGTCCTGCTGTCCTCCCAATCCACGCAGCGATGCTGGCGGGCGCAGTGTGCCAGTTCTGCACTGCTTCCCTGGATCCGGTGGAACGTATTTTTTTGCCAATCACATTTGAACCACATTCCTAGGTGGTTTGAAATGTGATTCGAATATGATTTCTAAAGATGTGTCTCAGTCTGGACACTCTGACAATGTGAAGCCTGATTCATACTGTCTTACAACTGTGTTGCCCACCAGAAATAGCAGATCAACAAGCCATGACCTTGTTGATCTGCAATTTTCGGCGAGCGACACCAGCGTACGACAAACAACTATGTCATTTCGTTGTTAACACAGCAGCCAATGCAGACAGGTCGACAATGTCTGAATACCCAAATCCGATCTGATCACTTCCAAATAATAGTGTGGACAGTCCATACTAAATATCAGATTTGAGAAACAAATAAGATTTGCCTGCAGCCTGAATAAAGCCTTAGTGTTTGCTAATGTGACTTATTGCAGGCCACTGGTGGGCTGTGAGTATGTAGCAAGTGGGCCCCCAAATATTTGGGCAAAACACTGAGATGTTATTGATAAAATAACATTGAAAATAATTGATGTAAAAAAAAAATGGCTTATCTTTAAAACCTTGAAAATGTTTCATTGTGATACCAGTAAATAAGAACTTAAAGTATACTACGTCAATTCCATTTATCTAAGCCAGAAACACAATCGATTAAATTATCACCATGCTAAACATGCTCTGAAAATGCACGTGTGACGCGGCCCACCCATCTGACCACTTAACACGGAGGCCGAATGGCCGCCGTGTTAAGTGGTCAGACGAGTGGGCCGCAAACGCTTTCCAGATGTTGCAAGTGGGCCCTGATCCAGAAAAGGTTGAGAACCGCTGACTTATCACTCCTCCCTTCCTCCTCCCCCCCGTTGCAGCGATGCTGGCGGGCGCAGTGTGCCAGTTCTGCAGCGCCTCTCTGGATCCGGTGGCGGTGCCGTTCCCGAGGAGGCGGGCCCTTCACAGGCTGTTTGTCACCGCGTCCATGGAGCTGTTCGTCCTGTACGCACTCAACCTGGTGGTCATGGTCGCTCTGCTGCCTGAAGACCAGCTGAGGCTGGTCCCCATGCTGGCTGCCATGTTCGTCCTGGGAAGGTGAGAAACAACGAGACAAATACATATCATTTTGGGGGTCCTTTGCACAAAAATGTTTGAGAACTACTGATTTAGAAGGCATTTGTAGAATCAGACTCATTGTCTTAATGGGCTAACTGTACTTTATGGGCATTAACAGCACATAAGGGGACATGTCTGTGACCAATCAGACTGCTAGGATGAAACCACCCATTGCATAAAACAGTGGTCCAGAGACCCTCAAGGTTCTTCGAGGGGGTTCCAAATGGACCCTTATAAGGTCTGTAACTCTGTAAGCGTCCATTTGCTTCCATTTGTACACTCTCAGAGTTATGGAGGTCCTTAAAATAAACAAAATAAAACAGTTTGAGAACCACTGGCATGAAGCAAAATCAAACGTTTGTTCTTCTTCTTATCATTTTTTTTTATATTTAGGAAGGACAAGGTACAAAGGTGTTAATGTAAGCTATTGTACAATTAGTCCATGATTGTACTTCCATTTTTCCTTTTTTCCCCTATTTTCAGCCCACCCACCTCCCCCTCACCGATCGCCTAATATAGTAACAATTAAAGTACAAGAAAAGTACTATAGAAATTTAAAAAAAAGAATAGTATCCTACTATAATTCTAGTAACCTCTGTCTGTAGTGGTGAGTGAGTGAGTGAGTGAGTAGGTGAAGCTACCCGGTTCTCCTCAGTGGCTGGACCAATTGCTCTGATTTTGCACACAGCCATTGACCATTACCATCTGAACTTAACTGTGAAGCCCGTTTTTCAATTTCATCAAATCTCAGCTTCTTATTGGCGTTTTTGTGTCAAACACTGTCGCCATGGTTACGGGGCTGCCCAGCTATGGGACGAACTGCCTCCCGGGTTGCCAGATCATGTGCGCATATCCCCCCACGGATGCGTCGACCGGGTATGGTCTAGTGATAATAATAATAATAAATAATTATTGGTCTTATTTTTTCCAGATCTGTTTACTGGTTCAGCCTCCACACGTGCAGCTCCTGGCGCGGGTTCGGCTCGGGGCTGACGCTGTTCCCTCTCCTGGCCATGGTGGCTCTCAACCTGTACTGCATGTACAGGCTGGCCTTCAGACAGCCGCTGTTCGGCAGCGGCACACAGGACATCCTCTATAATCAGCACGCCACGCCCTCTGCCTGGCCGGTGACGACGATGTCACAGAGGAGCCCCGCTGGTCAATAGGACAATGTCCTCCTACCCACGGACATCCTGGACACTCAGTGAAAGGGGAGATACCAGAGAGTGCTGCCTTTCAGTTCTTTCAATGGAGGGACAGATCTTTCCAGAAATAGCACCATTCCTGTGGTCTGAAAGCTCAGCGTTAGCTACACAGGCTGCCGCTACGCTCCAAAAGCCTGTGACGGCTTAAGTTGTATTTTTGCTCTTCATATACAGGACTCTTTTTTTTCGTGTTTCTTTTTTATATGTGGATTTGTGCTTATTATCTGAAATGCAACTCCCACTAGTTTGCAGAGGAAGCCTTTGAACAGCGTTCTCGTCTCAAAACGTTTGTCCTTTTAAGCTATTCCAGTGCCTATATTTAAAGTTTTGAACTCTCACATACTTAAAAGCTCTGCTAAGTATATATGTGGATACACTTTGGTTTGATCAAAAAAAAAAAGAGAAGAAAACCCTAGTAAGCAACATTGCTTCCAGGAAAGTTTTATTTTGACTGTTCAAAAGTTTGTAAATGATGAAGGAATAAAAGATAAAATACAAAATAAAACATTGTTACATCTTTTACAGTCCTCTACAGTTGTTTCTTTGGTCTTTGGGGTTTTTATTTTGGTTTGGTCTTAAAGAACTTAGTGCTGTTAGAAGCCCTCAGCATGGTTCTGGAGTGGCAGAGCAGTGGTCTTGAGACTTGGACGAGAGCCAGACTTAAGTCATGAAAACCACTCCTCGGCTGTGATTTAGTCGTGACTTGACTGCTTTAAAATCTAAAGCAAAGCTGTACACTTTACATTTGGATTCAAGTTGTTTGGAATTTCATTTTAGATTAGTTTTCTGTGGTCTCTAATTTTGAGGTCTATATGATGTTACTTTGAATGGAAAGCACTTTGAGTCAACTTCTGTTGTTTTTAAAAGTGCTATAAATAAGGTGACTTGATTTGATTTGACTTGACTCGAATAAGAAAAGATTAGGGGCTTGACTTTTGACTTGTCTTGAGACTTGATTTACACAGAAACACTACACCAGCTCAGTGTATTAGTACTTAGGCTGTCACCAAGGGGTAAAGGCTCATTTATTTTTGGCAAGTGAAAAGTAGAAGTTATAGGCATAATATGCTCTGACCACCGTCAATCATTTGTCCCTGCACTGCTCGGGACCCCTGCTCCTCCCGACCCTCAAGTCTCCCACCTGATGGCATCCCTATTTTGGGCGAATTTGTCGTGCAAAAATGTCCAAGACTCTTACTTTTCAGGATTCAAATTCAAAAATAGCAAAAGTTTTTTTTGGAGATAGGAGGTTTCTGCCCGACAGCAACGATAAAGGGCTTATGTCTCCCCCTCTGTGTGTGTGTGTGTGTGTGTGTGTGTGTGTGTGTGTGTGTGTGTGTGTGTGTGTGTGTGTGTGTGTGTGTGTGTGTGTGTGTGTGTGTGTGTGTGTGTGTGTGTGTGTGTGTGTGTGTGTGTGTGTGCGTGCGTGCGTGTGTGTGTGTGCGCGCGTGCATATATGCATACATGCATGGCGTGGGAGGAGCTCACAGACAGTTCCTTGGGGGCTGCCTGGCTGGTGGTGGGGACTGTACTATGCTCTGTGTTCCAGAGCCTGAACCCTGCACTTCACCCAGAATGACTTTTTTACTTGAGTAAAAGCAACAATACCACAATATAAATATACTCTGTTAGAAGTAAAATGCTTGTATTAAACATTTCATAATATTAATCAACATGTATAAAGTAACTTGTAAAGGAAGTTGTAAGGACGTTTTTTAAATAATTATATAATGGAGTAAGAAGCACAATATTTGCCTCTGAGATGGAGTGGATTAGAAGTAAGTCAAATGGAAATACCCCAGTAAAGTAAAAGTACCTCACAATTGTTTCTTTGAGTAAAAGTACTTTCCACCTCTGGAAATGAGTGCAAAAGTTGAATAAGCTTCTTGGACTGCATTCGTCACACATTCTTGACTGTGATCACTGCTGCTTCGGTGTTGCCAACGATGCAGATTCATAGATATTGTCAAAACACTCATCACCATAAAAAAGCAAGTTGTCAGGTATTATCGCCTTATTAATTGACTGTATTTACTTAGCCAGGACAGTCAGTGTTAGTTAATGGTTTCCAGAGAACCCCGGGACGCATATGGAAAAGATTTAAAAGACAGTTAAAAATGAATGCACTTGGATACAAATAGCATCACAGATAACCCCCCAACCCCCCAACCCCCCAACCCCCCAACCCCCCAACCCCCCTCCCCTAGCCTGGTAAACCCGCCCTCCAGAAATCTCATTTCCATTTGATTTCTGGAGAAATCAAATGGAAATGAGATTTCTGGAGGGAGGGTTTACCAGGCTACCCCTCCCCCATCTCCGTCTCTGTCTCCCTTCTCTCTCACACACACACACACACACACACACACACACACACACACACACACACACACACACACACACACACACACACACACACACACACACACACACACACACACACACACACACACACACACACACACACACACACACACACACACACACACACACACACACACACACACACACACACACACACACACACACACACACACACACACACACACACACACACGCACGCACGCACGCACACACACACACACACACACACACACACACACACACACACACATAATGTAAGTCAGAGAGACAATAATTTCAGTTGGGTCTGGCTACGCGAGACTAGAGAGACAAAAAACAAACATTTTGACACCATCCATGCAATCTGTAAGCCATCCAGAACTTATAATAAGATCAAATTGCTGGAAGGGGCCACTGTGGCTTTCTTACAGGGGCCTTCTGGTGACATTGCTCTCTTACAGGGATCTCTTGGTGAGGGTGACACATCGTCTCAGAGGTTGCAATGGTTTCCATTTGCTGCAAAGCGATGGCTGACTACCACAAAGGAAATCAACACACACACACACACACACACACACACACACACACACACACACACACACACACACACACACACACACACACACACACACACACACACACACACACACACACACACACACACACACACACACACACACACACACACACACCAAGACGGTAAACAAAAACAAATCTCATGCTGGTTTCTCCCTTGCATTGCTGTTTCTAAATCAGTCCTTTGCCAATCATTTGGAAACAAAGCTGATACATGCTGATACTATGGACAATGGACTTCTGATCAACATTTCAGTCACTCAGACCTTCAGGCAATAATAAAACAACCGATCAAATAATCAAAAGATATATTCTTTGCAAATATTCTAAAATTGAACTAAAAATGATTTTCCACAGCTCGAAGAAAATTAGTAGAGGACTAAAACCCAATTCAAAAGTTGGTAGTGTCCTGTCAGTTTGGTTTAGTTCATTTGGAAAACCTCATAAAAAGGCACAGTACATTTGACATGATTAAGGATGGAACGTTAAATTACACAGTCCTGCTAAATGTAGGTCAACAAAGTTGAGTGTCTGGGTCGGGTGGAGCTGCACGTCTAAAATAACCTCCCTATAATAAAACCATAGACTGTTAAAAAAAAAAACAACAACTCTACAATAAAGTTAAAGTTCACTGTTTGAGAGGATTTCACGTCATCTCTAGAGCAAGGGTTCCCAAACTTTTCAGGCCGTGACCCCCCAAAATGATCAAATTTGAACTGGGGACCCCCCACCCTGACAAGCACTTACATTTAGTTTCACTTGGTTCCACAGATAAATATTGTAAAAATAGCTGAACTACAAGCTCACAACGCTTTTCTGCAAGGCGTTGTGAGCATGTAGATCGGCTATTTTCACCATGTTTGCCCCTTTCTTAAGTAATATTTGACAATTTAGCTAATTTGGTATTAAAAAGTTCTTAAAGGTCCTTAAATTGTAAACTAATTTACCCTGTACGTACTTATACTGTATGTTGGTTTGTTCACTGTTGAGTGAGACAACAATGTTGCACATTAAGCTAATCATCTGGGGACCCTCCAAAATAATTTGGGAACCCCCTGGGGGACTGATCTAGAGCAGTGCTTCTTAAAGTGGGGTCTGGGGACCCCCAGGCGTCCTTGAGGGGGTTCCAGGGGGTCCCCAGCAAAATGAGTTAACAAAGTATCAAAATCAGTTTAACCACTTTAAACCTATATGCATCGGCTATATGAAAATAGCTTGTATTTTGGCAATCAACAAAATCTTGAAAAGAACGTGAAAACGAAAAATTTTAACAATACAAATATTGTATTGGGGGTCCCTGCCTGGCACAAAATAATTTAAATCCCCCTACATCAGTGGTTATCAAAGTGGAATCCAGGGACTCTCTGGGTTCCTTTAGGGGGGGTCTATATATTGACCCTTACAAGTCTGTAACTGGTCCATTTGGTTCCATTTGTATACTGACACAGTTAAGGGGAAACCTTGAGATGTAACAGTTTCAGAACCATTGCCCTACAATACAAAACCTACTATAAAGTTCAAGTTGACTTTTGAGCTGCAGCGCCCCCAAGAGGCCATCGCCCTTCACCGGAAACAGTCCTTGAATAACACAGATGATTTCAAAGATGGCGGCGCTGGTTGGTAAGTGTTGTTATGACTAAAATGCTACGCTCTTTTCTCTAGTTTCATGGGGTTTTGTGAAGTCAAGAGTTCAATATGTTCAGTAGACGTGCATAAAGTCATGGAAGCTTGAGTGTGTGACGTCTCCCAGTGCTCTAATGTGTAATGTTTTGCTCTGCGCAGACTGACCTTGCTCTGTGTGTGTTAGCATGAAGCTAACAGACTATTACTGCAGCAGTTAGCTGCTGCTACTAGCCATCAGCGGCAGCCAGGAATGGATAGGATAACATATTCTAGATGTAATAACAATAACACTACAGACAGACAGTCCATTAGAATGTTTTATAACATTGACACTTTATACGTTTATGACAAGACTGACGTAGTTTAGTTTGTGATAATGGTCAGGGGGGGGCTCGAGATCGGACCTTACATTTCAACGTCATGTTAGTAATATTACTGGGATATCTTTTTTAAAAATATAATTTTAAAGGCTACTAGATTAGATAACAGCAATGCAGTCATTTCTGGACTAACCAAAAAAATACTGTCAGACTGTTATGTCATTCTGACATGTTATGTCATTCAAAATGCGCAGCCAAGGTGCTCTCTGGGACAAGAACACCTGAACACATTATCATATACAGAATCACATTGTTTACAAGGCTCTTGATGGTTTAGCTCGTGAATACATCTCTGACCTGCTCACTGTAAACCAATCAAACCTCTCAGGTCATCAGGCACTGCTCGCCTAAACTGGACCTAGCATCTGTTGGAAGTCAATACAATCATTAGTAAGCTGGAACAAACAACAAATATTTCAGTGTAATTTCCCCCCAATATTATTCGCCATTAGTTTACACTGCACTTTGTGTATTATCTGTTAGTCATATTTTTGTTGTCCGTTAATGTGAAAAACACAACTTTACATGAAATATTCTATACAAATCAACTTAACTTAGTCTTGACAAGGACCTACGTTCTCGCGAGCTGTTCTCACTAATGTTGACAAAATCACTGCTAGGTTGCGTGTGCTACTTGTGACAGACTATTGCTATTTATGTGACACATCTATTGTGTATTTATTTTAAACCACATGACAAATTTGAAATTCATTGAATTCAAATCACAAGATGGCTTGTGTCCAAAATTGTATCTCCAATTTTGGCCTGCAGAAATCAGAACAAGCACTCGTATTGAAAGTTTTCTTATTTATCTCATGATTGTAACCTCTAGTACTTACACATGTATGATCCTTCTCCTAAGCTGTGCCTCGTCTGGCCTCGTTTGGCTGCTTCTCATCGAGGTAAGAAGAACCTACTGCTGCCAGAATTAACCAAACAATAATATATGCACGACACTTGCAAGAGTTTTGACTCATCTTTTATGTTGCTGATTGTGGTCTGCTCTGTTTCTCCACCATACAGGCCTATTTCACTATATGCTATCCAACAGAGGAGTCTGCATCGAAATGCTAAAAGCGAGAATTCCTCCACAAGGTGAGATTAGCGGTGAGGTTTATTTGTGATATGAAATACCTGTAGGTCTTTATTAATTATTAGTATTACAATATTGGTATTCTTTTCAGTAAAACTTAAGTTCCTGAAAGTAGTCTAATCTTTAAACGGCAACTTCACCAAAACATGTTAAACCTGAATCCTGTTGTTCTGTTGTGGGGAGGACCTACAGCAACACTTCCCAACTATCCCATTTAGACCTGGAACACCTATTCGTTGTTATACCTTTCAATCCGGGAACCCCTTTGTGTAACATTAGCTGTTGCTATATATATATATATATATATATCAACATATTTTTAACTTAAACTTAGGTCAGGATTTAGAATTGTCCTCGGGTCTTAATGGGCTAGGGATGGGACGATATGAAAATGACTTAACACCATTATTGTGGCAAAAATAATTCTGGTCAACGATATCGCGATAATCAAAATATGCTTAAAACTTAAAATGCCACTTTTGTTAACCATTTGAAACCCCAACATCCCTATTCTGGGGGGAACGTTTGCCAAAATTATAGAGGGTTTAAGTGGTACTAAATTTGCAGCTCAACAGAAGCTAATTCATCCTAGTGAATGACGGAGTACGATTTCACAATAAATCTCCGGCATACGATTATTGTGAGTGTTTTCTTTTTTACGATTATCGACCCATTCCTATTCCCAACATTCTGTGTCTCAAGAACTTGCTCTCTAGGTGGTGCTAGAATTTTTTATGACAGTTTCTTTCCAGTGCCGTTGAGAGTACGCTTTTTAGACACTGAATGGATGTTTTAAGTCAGATTGTCACTTGCCCTCACAGTAGTATGACGGGATTAATTTAAAACGTTGGTGAAGTTGTCTTTTAAAGCATCACTCTGCTCTGTGTGACGTGTTTTCCAGTGTTGTTCCAGTCAGAGAGAAGAGCACGGCACTGGCTGCAGCCAAACCAGCAGCAGTAGCCACCAGTAAAGGAGAGTATGTCATCACCAAGCTGGATGACCTGGTCAACTGGGCTCGCAGGGTCAGTACCTGTCATTGTATTGACGGTTGACACTATGCAGGATAATGGTACATGTCATGTGCTGGTTGATATCTTTACGATGTGGCTCTGTAGGAGATTAGCCACCTGTAAAGAGGGTTGGTCTGTGTATGTGTCTCTGTCCTTCTCTGGAGTCCTGTTTGTCTGGAGTTAATCTTGGAAACCGCTGGACAGATCAGCACCAAATGTCTTGTGTATCTCCATGCATTTTGTCCCCACATATATATATATTTTTTACATATACTGTCTATTTAAAAAAAACATTGGTATAACAATCTCTATATCAATCTCTTTCCCATGCACATTCTTCATGTAAACTTGGTTGTTATATAATTGTACGGACCATACCCAGTCTTGCCCTTCACTCAATTCTCTGCCTGGGGTTATTCCACAGTTTGGGAGCCAGGACAGAAAAGAGTTAAGGACACTTGGAGCATTGACCAGGGTGTTGTAGGGATGGGAGAGACAAATGTCCAGTGATAGATCATCTAATTATGCAGAAAGGGTTGTAGTTTTTAGTTTGCTAGTTGAGATGTTGAAAGTTCATATTAACATTTACATATCAGGAGTCTAGATCAGTCCAACGAGATAGATAGAGAATGGCGTTAATGTCAAGAACACATAAGTGACACATGAACATGTTTGTCTATTTTACCAGAATGTCACTCATCTATGTTCTATCTAATTGTTCTGCTGTGTCTCTCAGAGCTCCTTGTGGCCGATGACATTTGGCCTGGCGTGTTGCGCCGTGGAGATGATGCACATGGCGGCTCCTCGATACGACATGGATCGCTTCGGGGTGGTCTTCCGCGCCAGCCCCCGACAGTCTGACGTGATGATCGTGGCTGGAACCCTGACCAATAAGATGGCTCCCGCTCTCCGTAAGGTAGGAACAACAACACAAACTATCGTTTAATCGATTAATCTGTATTCATAGCACATTTGTGTACATAAATGTAATTCAAAGTGCTTCACCTTGTAAAATATATATAAATATTATGTAATGTAATTCTAGTCTGTTTTGAGTTTTTACCACTGAAGCCTGTATACTTTGTTGTATGAAAAATAACAAAAATGGCACATCTACAAGTTGAGTTTGTAGAGCTGCTATTTTTTAACAAATATACAAAATAAAACGTTTTTGATAATTTTCCCAAATTAGGGTGTGCAGCAAAAAAGAAATGTGTAAAGTGCTTTCCAGTTCGTGATGATTTGTAGTTGGTCAGTTGAATTGGTAGACTGCATGTTATCAATTCCGTCATCACTGTTTTGCCTCCAGGTGTACGACCAGATGCCAGAACCCAGATATGTTATTTCCATGGGAAGGTAAGAAAACGAACACTACTGTTTTATATTCAACTTTTATGTAACCTTTATTTAACCATTAACGAATACATTGAGACAAAGACCCAAGAGGCAGAAATATTACACTGATTCACTATAAATTGCAGGACAAAGCTCCATTAAAAAAGAAGAAAAAACATACTGACTACCGAATGTTACTCCAATGCAAGTCCATGAAGTTTTAAAGGCTTATTTATTGTGAAAACAATTTCATATACTCAATAAAATGTGTTATTTATTTACTAACCCCTAAAGTAACCAGCTTTTAACTGGAGGCATTTGACTCTACATCTCTCAACGCTTTGCTTTCCTCTTGGAATAAATGAGATCAACCCTGTCTAAACCCATCTCCTCTTAATCAAATGAGCAATGTAGTACATAACATTGCTTTAGGTTAAAGTAAAAGTAGCCATCTTTAAGATGCCAACTTTGAGCATAAATGACATAACATAATGCATTTGTTGACATTAATGGTTATCACTATTGTAAGACCTTTGCTTACCAAATAATCTCTGTAGATGGAATGTACAATGTAGTTTTGTAATAACACATGTCATTGCACAAAACAGATTAGGCCTCAGTAAAAGAATGCTGTGCTTGTTTATCCATCAGATACTCATGAGTGAATGACGCTATACACTATTTGTCAACTGGGTTGTGTTGTAATCCTAAAACCAAATAATAGAAATATGTTTAGTTTGCAAGTATTGTATGTCAAGCACACAGATGTATAGTAATTCTGTTGTTGGTCTAGCTGTGCCAATGGAGGGGGATATTACCACTATTCATACGCTGTGGTCAGAGGCTGTGATCGTATCGTTCCAGTGGACATCTATGTTCCAGGTAGGCCTTTCATCATAATGCTCACAACCTCTGCACCATACATCCCAGCTTTATAGGTCACTATGGTTATTCAGTGTCCTTGCTTAATCGAGTTCCATGGAGCGCATGTCCTGGAAAAAGGACAAAGATCATGATCCAGATTCAGATCATGAACTCTCCATGTAGGACAGTTCATAATTTTGTGTGAGCAGAATAAATCAGCTGTTCTTTTTGGTGGAAATCCTCTTCTACTACTACACAGTTAAGAATCCAGGGGCGTAGGTCATCTGACCAATTACAATTTAGGCACTTAGCACATGCTCTTCGGACCCAGAGCGACTTAAAAAGTGTAAGATAGACGTGTTTTGAGCTTGTACTTTCACTATTGTTGAAATGTGGCTTAAGTGATCAATTCATAATGTGTTTTTGTTAATTTGGCTCCCGGAGAGACATCAAATGTATCTTTTGGGTCTTGTAACCTTTGGGTACCACTAACTTGACTCATACCTCTCTCTCTCTCTCTCTCTCTCTCTCTCTCTCTCTCGCTCTCTCTCTCACACACACACCAGGCTGCCCTCCTACAGCAGAAGCCCTCCTTTACGGCACACTGCAGCTACAGAAGAAGATCAAACGTGAAAAGAAGATGCATATCTGGTATCGCAAGTGAAAAACAAGCCTGTATCTGTGTGTGATTGTATGTAAATGTTGTATTTATGGCTGATGATGATGCATAAGAATGATGATGACACTCAGTGAGCTGCTCAGCTGATTGGATGGCTGTATCTTCGGGAACCTTAGCTCTGGCTCCTCCATGTAGAGAAACCAATTTATTAAAATAAAGTTATTAATCCATTTAAAGTCATTGTTCTCATTTACAGTTGCTGCACTGGTTGTTATTTAATTCATACTTGATTGATTTTAAACCTTTATTATTTACATACATATGCACACACACACGCACACTCAATGGGAGCTGCCCGATACAACAATGGTCTTGGTTGCATGTTGTTGGTCACTGTCTTGATCAAAGGGCACAAAAACAGATCCCGATCTAGATTTTCTTATGTGGTTCAGGGATTTAAACCATCAACCCTTCAGTAACAAGCCCACTTCTCTAAGCTCCAGCACAGTAGCGACACAAATGTTGATTCATTATGATAGCCAAATAGATTATAGTATTGTCTCTGTTGTCATATATTTTCATTACATTGTGCTATTGATTGTACATGGTAGGGAAATACAGAATAAAACCAGGGTCCATAGTAATAAAGGTGCAGTTTCTGTGGTGAGGCCAATTCTGCTGTTCTATGACAAATATGAGCCACTAGGTGGTGCTTATTGCATTAATGTGGTCTCTTGCTTTTTCCTTGCCTCTTCACTGATTGGCCAAAGCCCAGTGCCAACTCTGACCTTCAGCCCCTCCCCCTTCCCACAGGGTGTTCTTGTGCAGACATGAATTTACTGAAATAATATATTTTTTGGGGGGGATAATGCATCTTTTTGATTAGTTATGTTACATTACTAATTAGCTACACTACTGAATAGCTTTAATACTGCTATCCAGTATTCTATGATTGCACCCTTTGTTCTGCTGCTCTGTTCTGCTGCTCTTTGTCATTAATATACTGTAGGTGATCACAAATGTTCCAGTATTTTCAAAGATAGCGAAAAGAGCACATCTATTCATTTGAAATGGGGTTTAAGTGGTCCGAAGCAATAGCTATAATTTTTTTCACAATTATGTATGCTGTTATATGTTATATATATTTGGAATTAACCTTATAAATACACATGCACATTAAACTGTTTCTATGAGCCATGCATGTTTGCATAAAAAGAATAGATTAGTGCTTCTTGCCAGACACAGTGTACAATACATCTGAGGCAAATATCACATGAACACTGCCAGTGGGGGTGGAGTCAGCCTGTGTGTGTGTGTGTGTGTGTGTGTGTGTGTGTGTGTGTGTGTGACCTACTGTAGATGTCCTCAGCAAACTTAGCATTGCATCATCCGTCCCCTGAATGATTAATGTGTCCATATCAGGTGGTCACTTATTCCCATGTGTTACAATCACGTACACTAGCAGATATTTCACCATTTTCAACCCAGCATCCCTATTTTTTGCATGTCATTATATGTGAAAAAATAGATAAATGAAAAGGCAAAAATTGCCGATCAACAAGCTCACAATGCGCTGCGAGCTTGGAGATCTGTTATTTTTGCAATTTGTGAAATAATACCTAAGTGTAAGTGGTTAAAACGTAAAAAAAAGAAAATATATACGCAGTGGGAGTATGTGATGCAATACTCGTGTTTTAACATCACTTTTGTGGGCTGAAGATTAAAGAGTGAGAAATGATTTTCTTGAGGACCAGTGTCCTGTATTTAAGCGTTGCACAAGTTAATGCTGCACAAGAATGCAGTGACATTCAAAGTCCAATGTTTGATATAAGAGGTGTTAATCTTACAACATGACTGATGTCAAATTAACTGATTGAGTTGGGTCCGGGGACATAGATTTATTGAAACGTGATGAAGCATGGGGCCAGCAGACAAGTCTGTCTAGGGCAGGCGCTTTAGAATAATTGTTAAAGGAGTAGTTCACCCAAGAAATGACTTATTTCAATTACACATTACGTGACATTATGTGACGTGTAATTCATAGAAAATAAGTAATTTTTTGGGTGAACTACACCGGCTTTAAACCATACATATACTTCATTGACCAGGGTCCCCCAGGGGTCGGTACTTGGTCCCTCCTTTAAACGCTCCGCAAGATTGTAGATCTGCTATCTTTGCAGAATATTTGCCTATTTTCGCCTAATGTTTGCCTATTATAACATGCCTAGAATATGGAGGCTAGAGTTCATGTGGTTCATCATGGTTTATGTTAAATACAGTACCTAGGGACTGAGTTGGAAGATAGATGGATTAATGAGTAGACTGGGCCGTGAGGACAGCACATCAACAAATGAACAGCAACAAGCATCTTAAAACATAATAAAAAATCATGTTAAATAACTGGAATAAGAATGTACTGTAGATAAGATGGATTTATTAAAGTACATGTTGACACAGACATACAGTACAGAGGTGAGTTTGTTATGTTGTTATTTTACAATAAAAAACAAAGCGTAGGGCAGTTCACACTGAGCACTATAACTATAGCTATAACTATATCGTTCACCATTTGTATTTCTTTTAATAGTTGGTGTGAACTTTAAAACTATTTGTATAGTTAAAATGCTCAGTGAGAACGGCCCTTACGTGTGGGATGTAGCGGCAACTAAACTTTAGTCTTTTAGGATGGTGGGAGTGATCATCTTCTTGAAGGAGTAATATTTGCATTCGCTGGGGGGGACAATGTCCATGGTGCTGGTGCTAATCTTCTCCTTCTTGAAACCGGCTTGGACCAGGTGAGACATCTGGGTCTCCTGGAAACAATCATTAATGCATCATCCACTTATCATTATATCATTAACCTCCACTTTATCTGCACAGGTTAGTAGAGACAACACGTAGGCTTAATCTGTGACTATTGAGATCAATATTAAAGGAGCGCATGGATTAAAGTTCCCAGTCGCCATGACTGATTTCAGTCATTTGGATTCCATAGAAGTCAGCATGTCTTCTATGGAAGCATGTCATGCACCGAAAATAGGCTATCTATAAGCTTACAACACGTCGCAGCAGTAAATGAATGCCCTACTTGATCATACTACAGTGTCACAAAAAAGCATCAAAAGTAGCAGATCTGCATCTGAGATTGCAGATCTGCTACTTTTGCTATTTTTGAATTTGAATCCTGAGAAGTAACAGTTTTGGACATATGAGGTTTCCAGGTTTAGATGATTTGTTGAATCGGCCTCAAGAGGGGTTAAAATGAAACCATAACTAAGGTGTTAATTAGTGATCTGTAACCCACCTCAAACATCTTTTCAATGTTGTCGTATTTGGTCTTGAGCAGCTCTCCCCAGGAGGTCAGGTTACAGTATGTGAGTACACCGCCGGCTTTCAGCAGCCTGTGGGCATGGCCCTACAAACACAAGACAAATAAATTAGTTGATGTTATTTTAAGCTTTATTTACTCTGGTAAAGCTGACAGAGCGTGGATGTTCTATTTCCCTAGAGCTCCACCCTCCTATGGGGCTCTATCGCTTTTCAACCATGGAGTCAAGAATCCATAGAGCCCTGTCGTGAAACAGGACTAGTTACAATACATGCAAACACCTGTGTTTGCCTATGTTTGCATGTGCTTCCAGGTTTGCATGTGCATTGCATTTGAGCACAGAGACAGGCACATTATTGTTGGGTTTAACCTTATGATTTTTGTTCAAACCACAATTTGTTTGTCTTGTAAACCAACAAATAACTTGCATCCATCACTCTGGCTTAACTTTGAACAGTTAACATTGTTCTAATGACTTGTGGGATTGAATGTGATTAAAGGAAGGTATCCATTCCTTATTCAAACAAACACGCGGGCAAGGGAAGTTAACTGAGCATGGATGCACTGCTTTTACAGCGACCCTGTATAGCAGCCCTTGAATGGTAACCGTTCACCACTGAGCAGCAACTAGGGGTTAAAGCACCTGCTCAAGGTCACCTTCATCCCTTCCTACATTTCAACTAATTTCCCCCTCTCACACACACACACACACACACACACACACACACACACACACACACACACACACACACACACACACACACACACACACACACACACACACACACACACACACACACACACACACACACACACACACACACACACACACACACACACACACACAATCTTTCTGCATTTGGGTTATGACCTAAATCCCCTAGAATATGTAGTGGGCACTGGGAGATCCTGTTGTGTTAATTCAACAAGCTGCGTTACTATCAGAACTGTCTGTCTGTGCACCATATTCCTCGATATTTATTGCACTTGGTGATTTATTTAATACAGTATACTTTGTCCTAAGAGAAATTGAGAAAATAGCCGCTCTACAAGCTCAAGCAACGTATCACAATATGTTTTTAAAATCTTTAGTTAGATTAAAGTGATTGTGTATGTTACCTTGATGAAGTCAAACTGGTGAGTGTGCCAGGTGTCTTCAGACAGAGGGTACGTATCATACAGGATGCCTGGAGGATTGGGACAATAACATTAACACATAGACACCACTGACAAAGCAAACTGGTTATAGATGGAACATTTGACAATTCACATGTTGTACACTGTACAATAATATTGTGAAATATGTCATTTATTCCAGTGTTGCATGATTTTACATGGCTCTTTAAAGTAGAAGCATCTAACTTTTGTTTTTCATCGTTTGCATGCTAAAGCTACAGCATTCCTAGGTAGTGGGTATTGCTTTTACGGATGTTGACATATCTGTCATTGTTATTGTCCTGTATTTGTTGTTACTGGCAAAGCTGTGTAACATTCATGCCTCTTCGCCAGTTCCCAGTTCACACTCGTAAAAGAGACTCTAGTCTCAATGTGTTTTTTACTGGTTAAATAAAGGTTAAATAGAATAAAATAAATGCCTGAGACGGCATGTCAAGTTATGTTCAAAGGCCTTTCTGTCGTACCGTCAAAGTGGTTGTCAGGCAGGGTGGGCACCACGTCTTCCCAAAGGCCCTTCAGAGGAACAACCTATAGAACAGGAATCACATTTACAAATGGAACCAGATGGAACCAAATGG
Source organism: Gymnoscopelus microlampas (assembly GCF_963454915.1). Taxonomy (NCBI): domain Eukaryota; kingdom Metazoa; phylum Chordata; class Actinopteri; order Myctophiformes; family Myctophidae; genus Gymnoscopelus; species Gymnoscopelus microlampas. The sequence continues at coordinate 18,680,973 of NC_139946.1, forward strand.
ATCAGTTGTGCACACTTAGAGTTATGAAGGCTGGGTCCTTGAAATGAAAAGGTTTGAGAAGCAGTGCTGTAGACTGTTGAGCTGGTGTTCACCTTGTGTGGCTGAACTTTGGCCCATTCCTGCAACCTGGCGAACACGCCGTCGTTGCACTCAACGATCCAGTGCTCCTCGATGGGGTACGACTCCACTTTGGTGGCAGCAATGGCCATGCCAAACCCGATCTCCAGAACACGACCACCTAATGTCATAAAACAGCCATTTAAGTTATAATTCTCTGACACCCCCCTTCCAACAAGTAGTCAACATTGTAGCTACTTTGCTTGTTGTTTGAGGCCTTTTACCAGCTGGTGTGCCCAGGTTATAACAATACTACAAGTCTAAAGCCCTGCTAGAGGCTGTGCTGCTCCTTATATCCACCTGGACAGAGATGGTTTAAACTGAGCAGCAATGCCATCCTTAGAGCCCTATGCTCTTACTAGTGGGGCCCAAAACAAATTTACATTAACATTTTGGTCTCAGTTTTGCGCTCAGTTTCCTGGCATTGGCAATCAAAGAATAGTTTCTGAGGTATGTTTTGTACAAGTTGAAATTGTGGCCTACAGGTGGCGCAAGAGGGGGGGTCACCAAAATCCATAGGGTGCATCCTCTGGGGAGCATGAAGGTGCATGGCAAATTCCATGCAATCCAGCCAGTAGGTTTTGAGGTATCTTGTTTTGGACCACAGTATTGGACAGACGCCCTAAGAGCCTTGCAGAGGGGGCTTTAAGCGTTGGACAGAGCCTTGCAGAGGGGGCTTTAAGTGCTCGGAATGCAGGGAAAGCAGTTGGTTGTAGCATGTGATAGAAATACCAGGGGTGTCCGAGTAGGTTTACACATATGGCTACTGGCTACAAGTATAAGCATATAAATAGATGAGGGGGAAGGCCTTTTGCCTCCCTGACCCCTCCAAGCCGACAGGAGTGTACAGTAACTGTCACATGACGTTACTGAGTATGAAATCCCACATTGTTTCATAATCACAATTTAAGTTGTGGTGGTGCTACATGTCAATTGCCCAGTGGTGTAACATAACTAAGTACATTTACTCAAGTACTCTACCATTTTTAGGTATTATTACTTTACTGGCGTATTTCCAATTTTCACTACTTTTACTTCTACTCCACTACATCACAGAGATAAATATTATAATTTGACTTCACTACAATTATTTCAAAACTTTAGTTACTAGTTACTTTGTAGATTTTGATTATTATTACAAAATATACATTAACCACTTCAGCCCTATAAATACACATTGCAGCCATTTGAAAATAGCCGATCCACAAGCTCACCATGCATCCCATCTCTACACATTGTGAGCTTGTAGATCTGCTATTTTCAAAAGATTTGTATACATTTGAAAAGTTGTGAAATGGGACACTCTGCATAATGAGTACTTTCTACTTTTGGTACTTTAAGTACATTTTTATACCAATACTTTTGTAGGCTACTTTTACTCAAGTAAATTTGGAATTCCGGACTTTTACTTGTGACAGAGTATTTCTTCATTGCTGTATTGATACTTTTACTTAAGTAAAAACAATTGAGTACTTTTTCCATCACTACAATTGAAATTTCGGAAATGAGCTCCCCCTTGGAGCTGATTTGGGTGCATGGCAAGCAGAGTTTTACGCACGATAGGCAATGCCATTCAGACGCACGGATGAGCCACAGTGTTGTGAAACGTGCTGAAGTGTCTGGTGTTCGAGGCTATATGAAAGGCTTCTTGGAATTGTCAGAGAATCTTATGTATAGTAACACCTGCTGCCACACACCACTTGTCATCTAGGCCTATTCAATTTCCAGCATGGAAATACCGTCGAAAACAGTTGCACTTGAAAACGTTTTAAAACAACCATGCTCGCATGGCTCCCATTCAATCGCGCTATAATAGCGCACACTTGAGCAAATGGTTCATTGGTTGCATGATTGTGGGTACTGGGTTATAATAACAGCACGACCCGGACACTTGAGTTTATAACGATTATTTATAAAACTTGCGCACTGCCAGTGCCAGCTTTGATTTTGCACGAAATCCCGTAGCCCCATTTGGAACGTCTCCTCTCCCTCTGCTATCCGAGATGAGGTCCCACAGTGTCGGGTGCCGGCAGAGTGCGACACCGGCGAACGTTGGCCAATATTGTTGATTCTTACCCCTTTCCGTGCATTGTATACAAAAAGTAAAGGTATTCTACCCTGCTCTGAGATGTTTTACATTTTAGCGGTCAAGAAACTTAAGTGACAGGTTGAAATAAGCGTTTAAATCGCGTATTTAGTCAGCCTGTGGCATGTTTTCCCAATGCAACCTTACGGGAGCAGTACTGCGCATTCGGACGGGGGTTGACTGGCCACAGGCTGACAAAGAAAAAGCGATTTAAGCGCTTCTTTCAACCCGTCGGTTAGATTTTCTTTACCGCTAAAATGTAAAACATTTCAGACCAAGGATGAATACATTTACTTCTTGGATCCGATGTGTGGAAAAATGTAAGAATTAACAATATTCAACGGTGTCGCACTCTGCCGGCTCCCGACGCTGTGGGACCTCATCTCGGAGCTTTATAGCGGAAGGAGAGGTTCCGATTAGAGCTAACTGATTTTGCACGAAATCATGGAGGCCTGAACATCGAGGCCTAATAAAGCAAGGCACTTTCTTTCGGGTTGGTTTAACAAACAGTCTATGGTTACTACCTTTGGAAGCCGCTACGGTGGCCAGTGAGTGCATGTACGGGGTCTCCCAGCGCTCCATGACGGGCTTGCCCAGGATCTCCAGGTGCGTGTCCGCCTCGTTGTACCCGGCGCCCGCGTCATGCCAGCCGGCCTTGCAGTCCTCTCCCTTGGAGAAAATGGGCACTGCTGTGGTGGTCATTTTGCAGCTTGTTGTTGTTTTGTTGTTGTGTGGAGTGGTTTTCCAATAGGGCAGTCACAGGACTGCTTGTCTGTCTCCGAGGGTCCGTCAGAGAGGAGGGAAGGAATGTGTGGTGGCTGGGAGGGTTTATATAGGGGTCCAAAAGTGCTGACTGCGCAGGGAGGTCAATAAGAAGGTTGACCACTGCTGCCAAACTGTTGGCTGAAGACAGCTTCAATAATCCTACAACCAATGAATGAGTTACTCATGCATGTTACAGTCATTGATGCCATTGCATAGCATTACATATAGTACTACAGCTATATATAGGCCCTGTAGGAATAGTTAGACCAGTGGTTCTCAATATGGGGTCCGGGGACACAAATCTGCTATTTGAAAATAGCAGATCTACAAGCTCTGATGCAATGCGTTATGAAACATGTATAACGGCTATTTAAAAAAACATTTTTAACACAAATCTTGTTTGTGGTGGTCACTGGCACAAATATTTTCAGATGGGGGTCCACGGCCAAATACGTATTCATTTGGGGGTCCTTGACATTTGAGAATCACTGAGTTAGTCTGTATTATAGGTTCATAATCATTACATTACATTCAATTACATTACATTACGGTCATTTAGCAGACGCTTTTATCCAAATCGACTTACAATAAGTGCATTCAACATAGTGACTCTGCTGTCCTGACATCAGTGGGGAGTTCATTCCACCACTGTGGGGCCAGAACAGAAAAAAGCTGTGACCGTGTAGATCGGCCAGAAGGACCACTGAGCGACGAGGCAACCAGTCGGCCCTTGGCGGCAGACCGAAATGGTCGGGTAGGGATGTAAGCATCGACCATAGCCCGGAGGTAAGAAGGAGCTGTTCCTTTCACTGCCCTATACACGAATCCACGGAGCGCTGCCCTGCGCGCAGCCATTGCTGCGGTGTCAACGCTCCGCGGACGCGACACCGCAGCAATGGCCGCCTACAGGCAGCTACAGGCAGCGCGTCTGTGGATTCGTGCATAGGCTAGCACCAGGGTTTTAAACTGGATGCGAGCCGCTACGGGGAGCCAGTGTAGAGAACGGAGAAGGATAGTTGTGTGGGAGAACTTGGGGCGGACACCAGACAAGCTGCAGCTTTCTGAACAAGCTCCAGAGGTCTGATGGCAGACGCCGGGGCACCAGCAAGGAGGGAGTTGCAGTAGTCCAGGCGGGATATGACAAGAGCCTGGATCATGGATGAGCACCTGGGCTGCCTTCTCCGTGAGGAAGGGGCGAATCCTCCTAACGTTGTAGAGGAGGAATCTGCAGGACCGTGTCACTGATGCGATGTATGTTTGCCGAGAAGGTGGTGCGTCGACATCCACTCCGAGATGTCAGCCAGACAAGCGGCAATGCGTGCCTCCACTTGTGTGTCAGAGGGGGGGAATGACAGGATCAGCTGGGTGTCATCGGCATAGCAGTGGTAGGAAAAGTCATGGGAGTGGATAACAGCACCAAGAGATGTAGGTAGGTAGAGAGAGAAAAGAAGAGGACCCAGAACCGAGCCTTGGGGAACCCCAGTAGTGAGCCTGTGAGGTTCTGACACAGATCCTCTCAGCATCACCTGGTAGGAGCGACCCGTCAGGTAGGATGCAAACAGGGAGAGTGCAGAGCCTGAGACACCCATCCCCTCAAGGGTGGAGAGGAGGATCTGATGGTTCACCGTGTCGAACGCTGCGGACAGGTCCAGGAGTATCAGGACGGAGGAGCGAGTTCGCTCTAGAGAGTTCGTTATCTGCTATAGCAGTGGTTCTCAAACAGTTTTGTGTACAAATTGACAGTATAATGCATTTTAGCAGTGATTATAATGCATTATTGTGATTATGAAGAATTATAAAATGATTATAATGTCTTACAACATTTTTTAACATGGGGTGCATGCATAGGATGTCTCAAAAGTATCAATTGTAGTATCAAATGTAGAAATAATCTCTTAAAAGTAAAAGTCTGGTATTAAGAATGTACTTGAGTAAAAGTACAAAAGTATTGACATCAAAACGTATTTAAAGTACAAAAAGTACTCATTACGCAGAATGTCCCATTTCAAAATGTATTAAAAATCTTTTGAAAATAGCTGATCTACGCGGTGCGTTGTGAGCTCAGATCGGCTATTTTCATACAGCCAAAGTATATATAGGGCTGAAGTGGTTAATGCATGTTTTCTAAAATGGAAAAAAAAAAGAGATACATTTCTCATGTTGGTTTCCTGTAAGCGCATCAGTTTTCAATAGGAATCGAATTGAATTTTGCTACGCATACAAACATGCGTACCATTTCTCAGAACAATGCACTGGTGGTTTTAGGTTGACTTATAGCTGCTGTACCTTTAGCCTAGGTATATTGTTTCTCAAACATTTTCATGCCAAGGATCCCGAAATGTGTTTGGCCGCAGACCCACATCTGAAAATATTTTGAGCTAGGGACCCCCATAAGAGAAGATTTGTGTTGACATTTTCCAAAACAAAAATCCACAATCTAATCTAATCTCCAAGCAGACAACACGTCACATCACGATGGGTTTGTTCATGCTGTCTGCTCCACTGGAGGCCACCATGCTATTGAGTTCAGAATCAAGGATCAAAGGTCAGGTCCCTCAATAGCAGTCTAAGGGCAGCAGAGTCCTGCCTCACCACAGGACAAGTCAGATAATCCAACTGTTTATCAACTGCTGCACAATGCTTATCTGTGTGCAATTCACCGGACACAATGAGTTGAAATTCACAGTTTTTGTCTGCATGCATAAAATACAACATAAAGAAAAACATGAAATCAATTACATTAGTAAAAGTAGCACAGACTGAAGCATTTAATCAATTAATATGAATAATCATCAGAACTGCAATAAGAACGACAATGAAGACTATAACCTGTCAACCCCCTATCAAGCTCTTACCAACCTTGCATTAAAATCAAATTAAAATCAACGGCAACATACAGTAAACAGAAATCAGCATGAACTTCCTGGTTGTTGACCTCTCCTACATTGCATTACAATAAAAGATGTGAAATGAGTTCAGAGTGACGCCATCCGCCTCCGTACTCAGAGCTCCATCATTATATGCTCCCTGCTTATATATTTGTTCCATGCTGGAACAGAACAATAGCACTTATAGGACCCGCTCCAGTGATTTTTTAATGCTCAAGGTTCCTCATGCTCAGACAGAGCTGAGCAAGGCAGCTTTCTCTGTCAGCGGCCCAACTTCCTGGAATGAGCTTCAGAAGTCTTTGAAAATCAGCTCCTTGTGGTGAAAGGGCCTACTCTGTGTGGAGTTTGCATGTTCTCCCCGTGTCTCCTAGGGTGGTTAATACCCTCACAAAAACATGTAGTAATCCTGGTCACTATACTGCCTCCCCCTGGTCAGCCGGGGCGCCTGATGGAGGAGAAGGGAACTGGTTGGAATAACGTGTTCCTTCCACGCGCTATGTCCAACCAGGGAAACTCCCCCCTGTCGGGTGATAAGAAGCGGCCTGCTTGCTCCTCATGCATTGAAGGAGGCATGAGCTTCAGCTTGGGCTCTCCCTAGGCTGGCAGAGGGTAGGTAGTGCCCAGGATTACATAGGCAATTGGCACTGGGTGAAAAAATGTGGGTTACAAAATCGTGGGATAAAAATGTAGAAAAAAAAAAGAAGAAAATCAGCTCCTTGCCATCATTTGGTCAGTTCAGTTATTTTGTTTTAGTTGACTTGTTTTATGTACTGTTTAAGTTATTTTATTGTGTTACTGTACTCTGATTCACATTCCTTGTCAATCTGTAATGAATTTGGATTGTGTCTATTATTGTATGCTCGGCTACATTGAAAATGAGGGCTTCCCCCTCAACTGTACTCCCGAGTCAAAATAAAGGTGATGATGATTGAGGGTCAACCTGAAATACCTTAGTAGTTCAATCATTCATAAAAATCTCAGTTTGAATGTAATACGCAGAGTTAAAATAATTTGTTTTAAGTTTAAAAATAATCAACCACATGCAGAGCCATAGCTAGGGCTGGGCAATATGGACAAATTCAAATATCACAATACTTTTGACCAAATAACGTGATATCGATATTGTGATAATAATGTCGTATTGAAAATCTCTGGAAAATCTTAGCAAATAGTGAAAAAAGATGATGTACAATCTCACTACACGTCACTGTGTGATGTGTTGTGAGATTGTAGATCTATAGGCTACTATCTTAGCTATTTCTGAAGACATTTAAAGTATAAATAGGGCTTAAGTGATTAAAACCAGGAAAAGTGCACAGTTATGCCACACCATGACCTTGAACCGTAGCATACCATATTCTGAGGGGAACATTCGCCAAAAATACCAGATCTACAAGCTCTCGTTCTTATTCTTATTTTGAGATTTGGTGTAACAGGAAAATAAATTAAAGAGCTGGCCAAGTACAGAGCCAACTCGGGTCAGATTTACTAAATATAGAGGGTTTAAGTGGTTAAGATATCCAAAATCCCAGATGATATCTAGTCTCATATCATCTGCAAACTTCAGAATTATTGGTTCTCAAACTGGATTTTCTGTAAACAGGATGTAAAGGAGTGGGCTCTCCTGCAGTGGTGGAAAAAGTACTCACATTCTTTACTTAAGTAAAAGTATCAATACCACAATATAGAAATACTCTGTTACAAGTAAAAGTCCTTTCAAAATGTTCTTGAGTAAAAGTACAAAAGTGTTGACATCAAAATATACTTAAAGTACCAAAAGTAAAAGTACTCATTATTGTAGAAAGTCCCATTTCAGTTGTCAAATGTATAAAATGTATACAAATCTTTTGAAAATAGCAGATCGGCTATTTTCAAGTGGCCGAAATGTAGCCTATATAGGGCTGAGTGGGTGATGTTTTGTAATAATAATCCAAATCTACAAAGTAACTAGTAACTCAAGTTTTCAACTAATTGTAGTGGAGTAAAAAGTACAATATTTGCCTCTGAGATGTAGTGGAGTAGAGGCAAAAGTACTGAAAATGAAAAGTAAAAATACCTCAATACCTCAAATACCTAAAAATACCTAAAAAATACCTTTACTTAAGTACAGTACTTGAGTAAATGTACTTAGTTACTTTACACCACTGCTCCCCTGACATGCAATCATTCATCCTCCCTCTGGTTTCTGTTGGAGAGGACGTCAAGGATCCAACCAGCCTAAAGTCAACACCAACTTCAGAGAGTTTATCCACAAACAGGTGGGGTTGAATGTGTTGAAAGCTGATGAAAAGTCAACAAACAACAGTTTGGCAGGTAGTTGGTTTTATTGCCCTCTGGGTCAGGAGTCAGCAACCTTTTTCACATGAAGTGTCATGTTTTTATTTTCTTCATAGTCAGTGTGCCATACCAACATTACATTGAATTTGATTTCGGTATGGCACCACATCAAAGTAAGGATATTTCCACTCTTCTTCTTTTGAAATATTTTCTTTCACATCAGAACATTGTAATGATCATTAGACTCGTAACCCAATAACAATATCAAATATAGCTGCAAGCAGCGATAATACGGGGCCAGTGAATAGAGAGAGAGAGAGACATGGAAACGGAATAGATTGAAGAGAGAGAGAGAGTGACATGGAAACAATAGATTGATGAGAGAGAGAGATGGAAACATAATGGTTTGATTGGACATCTCAACCTACTGCCATTAACAGGATTCGAACTCTCAACCTTCAGACTAATAGGCTGCAACACTACCTATAGTGCTATAGCTTTGTCCAGGCTGATATTGTCTGTTGAAGATCATAAACTCTTGCCTTCTTTCATGAACCAAGCCCCTGTTTCACTAACACTAAGATCACTCGTTCACAAACCATTTACCAATAAAGAAATTGTACATCTCCTCAGAACCAAAACTAGTGAAAGTAGCCGATCTACAAGCTCACAAACCATGAAAAGTTGTGAGATTGTAGATCAGCTATTTTCAGAATGAAGTATGTCATACGTTGAAAAAACGTACTCTCAAATAAGCATTTCAGGTTATCTTTACCATTTGCATATGTATTCATTGATACAGTCATGTTGTTTGCAATTCAACTTAAATTAAGTCTGCATCAAGTGAGGCTTGAACTGGCAACCTTGAGATTGTGAGGCATTCATTTAAGGGAGACACCATTGGCCCAACAGACAAGTAACTGTGAAAAAGGAGATCACACAGATGATACAGTTTCACGCAAATAGCTGAAAAATCCTGGGTTTAAGTGTTTTTCAAACTGCTCAAAATTGCGGACAATCTAAGGGCGGAGCTTACTGGTCAAAGCGATAGATGTGTTCCTCATAAGTCAAGGCACATGTGTAAGCAAGTTTCACGACTTTCGGCCAAACGAGGCATGACTTATGCCTGTTTAAAGTATGCCTTTTCAAAAAATTGCTATAGCGCCCCCTTTTGGCCAATTGGAGTGAGATTGGTTTCAGTGATATTTGGAATGACCCTGTACATTTCTGCCAAGTTTCAAAGAAATGTGAGTCTGCATGAATGTTTTAGGCACAGATGAATAATTTTCATAAAACTGTAATATTTAAAATCTATCTCCTCCTGGGATTTTTGAGCAATCTGCACGAAACATTTTACACATGAACTTTGGACCACTGCCTACAAAAATTTCCAACGGATTTTCCATAAGTGAAAAAATGCAGAAGTTAGGAGCCAATGACTGTTTTTCATATAATTCAAAATGGTGGGCGATCTAAAGGTCAGAGGTCAAAAGTCAGACCACGAAAGTTGTCGGGCATGAAGAGACGCATGTGTGTATCGAAGTTTCATGGTTGTAGGTCAAACAGGGCATGAGTTGTACCTGTTCAAAGTTGGCACTTTCAATTGAGTGCTATAGCGCCACCCTTTGACGAATGAGTGTGAGAATTATTTCTTGGTAGTTTTTCATGAGCATCTACCATATGGCCGAGTTTCGTAAAAAGCGTATGCACGGTTAAGCCAGAACTGGCAAAAACAAGTATTTTTCAAACTGCTCAAAATTGCGGAAAATCTAAGGGCGGAGCTTAATGGTCAAATCGATACGTGTGTTCCTCATGAGTCAAGGCACATGTGTAAGCAAGTTTCACGACTTTCGGCCAAACGAGGCATGACTTATGCCTGTTTAAAGTCTGCCTTTTAAAAAAATTGCTATAGCGCCCCCTTTTGGCCAATTGGAGTAAGATTGGTTTCAGTGATATTTGGAATGACCCACTACATTTCTGCAAAGTTTCAAAGAAATGTGAGTCTGCATGTATGTTTTAGGCACAGATGAATAATTTTCATAAAACTGTAATAGTTAAAATCTATCTCCTCCTGGGATTTTTGAGCAATCTGCACGAAACGTTTCACACTTGAACTTTGGACCACTTTCTACAAAAATTTCCAACGGATTTTCCATAAGTGAAAAAATGCAGAAGTTAGGAGCCAATGACTGTTTTTCATATAATTCAAAATGGTGGGAGATCTAAAGGTCAGAGGTCAAAAGTCAGAGTGTGAAAGTTGTTCAGCATGAGGAGACGCATATGTGTATCCAAGTTTCATGGCTGTAGGTCAAACAGGGCATGAGTTGTACCTGTTAAAAGTTGGCATTTTTCAATTGAGTGCTATAGCGCCACCTTTTGACAAATGAGTGTGAGAATTATTTCTTGATCGTTTTTCATGACCATCTACCATATGGCCGAGTTTCGTAAAAAGCGACTGCACGGTTCAGCCAGAACTGCGAAAAGTGGCAGAAGAAGAAGTGACAGAATAATGCGAATAACAATACGTGTCCAGAGCAGAGCTCTGGCCCCGTAATAACCCACCTATCTGCCTCCCCAGTCAGAGTTCAGAGTTTGAATGAATGTAGAATTCTGTGCAGGATGTCATTGGCATGTAGACGTGAGGGGACTTGACTACATTTAAAAAATATATTTCATTTTAAAATAAAAATCCTCTCTCTCACACTTATGCCATTGTGCCAGTGATCACCCTCCCCAGTGTGAATGTTGGCACCCATGTAGCCTGGTTCCAGACGAATCTGCCTTTGCAAAATTGCATGCACTTTAGCCCTCGGCAGATTAGGTCTGGCCCCCTTCCATAGAGATTTAAATTCTCTCCCTCCGCAGTTGTGCGGAGCCAACCAGGGCCCAGTTTCCAAATGTGGGCGGGCTTATCACCTTATTTGGAGCAATGACGTACAAGGAAGCACTGCTCTGATTGGTTCGTTCAAGGAAGCACTGCTCTGATTGGTTTAGGTCTAACCAATAGAGTCCGTTTGGATTTTTTTGTAACCGCCCCTTGGAAGAAAATCTACCGTTGATAGGGACCAGACTAATATCCAGCAGTGTGTCGTGTGATATTGTCTGGCTACGCGAGGCTAGCACCCATGCCTAAGGTTGCCTACCACTGCTCTAGGTGTTTTAATAAAAGGTCAAGCAAGGTGGCAGTAGCGTACTGTACACTCTGAATGCAAAATGAAACGGATCAAGGACCAAGGTGTTGGGTTTTGTCCAGAAATGCCTGTTTTATCAGTTTGTCTTCATGAGCAGGGAGGTCAGGGCAACTGACCTGTAGTCATTCCGTCTGCATGGTCACCCCTGAGGTTCTTCTCATTACATTGCATCTGTTAGAGACCCCTTGTGGTCTCTTTAAGTTGTACTGTACTCAAACCTGAAAAGCCTTAAAAGGCAAGACCGCTTTGGTAGAGGTTTGGTTTGTGTAGTTACCTTGCCATGATGTAACTCCAAAGGTGGACAAGAAATCAAAAATAATTTCTCCATTGATTAGAAATTGATCATTCTAAATGTGCTCCTCATTGACTTACATTGTACATACACATTGACATAAAAAACAAACAGTACTGGGTTTTGTGATTGTCTATAATCTATATTGTCTGAATCAACTTTGTTTGCGTTCATTTATGTGCTAAAAGAGTGACTTTGAGAGCTGTTTTACCATACAATGTAAGTCAATGAGGAGCACATTTATAATTATCCATTTCTAATCAATGGAGCAATTATTTTTGATTTCTTGTCCACCTTTTGAGTTACACCATGGCAAGGTACAGTAACTACACAACTCAAACCTCTTCCAAAGTGGTCTTGCCCTTTAAAGACATGGCAGATGATAAGTTGTAATAAATACCCTGTCCTTTCCTGTGTCCTGTCTCCTGTAGATAGTGTATGTGTACTGTATGCAAGACAGTGCTTCTCAAACATTTTCATGTCAAGGACTCCCAAATTGTATGTAAAAGATGGATGCACATCTTTTGAGCCAGGGACTCCCAATTCTATAAGAGGGTCTGTCTGTGTGTGTTTATGTGAGCTAGCTGGCAAATCGCCAGACCAATCAGCACCACATTTCTTGTGCATGCTATCAGTAGTACCTCCACACATTTTGTTTTTCTTCACGTTTTATATATTTTTTTTAATATTTATTTTATTTTTTACATTATGTTTATTGATCTTTTTTTTTAAACTTACAATGACATCATCAAAACACTCATACATATACATACATACATACATACATACATACATACATACATACATACATACATACATACATACATACATACATACATACATACATACATACATACATACATACATGCATACATACCCTCCCTCCACCAAACTCCCACATCCTCTTCATTACGGGGACAGAGCTCTGCTCTGTACACGTATTGTTATTGGCAGTATTCTGTCACTTCTTCTTCTTCTTCTTCTTCTTCTTCTTCTTCTTCTTCTTCTGCCACTTTTCGCAGTTCTGGCTGAACCGCGCTGTCGCTTTTTACGAAACTCGGCCATATGGTAGATGGTCATGAAAAACGATCAAAAAATAATTCTCACAATCTTTCGTCCAAAGGTGGCGCTATAGCACTCAATTGAAAATGCCAACTTTGACCAGGTACAACTCATGCCCTGTTTGACCTACAGCCATGAAACTTGGATACACATATGCGTCTCCTCATGCTGAACAACTTTCACACTCTGACTTTTGACCTCTGACCTTTAGATCTCCCACCATTTTGAATTATATGAAAAACAGTCATTGGCTCCTAACTTCTGCATTTTTTCACTTATGGAAAATCCGTTGGAAATTTTTGTAGAAAGTGGTCCAAAGTTCAAGTGTGAAACGTTTCGTGCAGATTGCTCAAAAATCCCAGGAGGAGATAGATTTTAACTATTACAGTTTTATGAAAATTATTCATCTGTGCCTAAAACATACATGCAGACTCACATTTCTTTGAAACTTTGCAGAAATGTACAGGGTCATTCCAAATATCACTGAAACCAATCTTACTCCAATTGGCCAAAAGGGGGCGCTATAGCAATTTTTTGAAAAGGCAGACTTTAAACAGGCATAAGTCATGCCTCGTTTGGCCGAAAGTCGTGAAACTTGCTTACACATGTGCCTTGACTCATGAGGAACACACGTATCGATTTGACCATTAAGCTCCGCCCTTAGATTTTCCGCAATTTTGAGCAGTTTGAAAAATACTTGTTTTTGCCAGTTCTGGCTTAACCGTGCATACGCTTTTTACGAAACTCGGCCATATGGTAGATGCTCATGAAAAACTACCAAGAAATAATTCTCACACTCATTCGTCAAAGGGTGGCGCTATAGCACTCAATTGAAAGTGCCAACTTTGAACAGGTACAACTCATGCCCTGTTTGACCTACAACCATGAAACTTCGATACACACATGCGTCTCTTCATGCCCGACAACTTTCGTGGTCTGACTTTTGACCTCTGACCTTTAGATCGCCCACCATTTTGAATTATATGAAAAACAGTCATTGGCTCCTAACTTCTGCATTTTTTCACTTATGGAAAATCCGTTGGAAATTTTTGTAGGCAGTGGTCCAAAGTTCATGTGTAAAATGTTTCGTGCAGATTGCTCAAAAATCCCAGGAGGAGATAGATTTTAACTATTACAGTTTTATGAAAATTATTCATCTGTGCCTAAAACATACATGCAGACTCACATTTCTTTGAAACTTGGCAGAAATGTACAGGGTCATTCCAAATATCACTGAAACCAATCTCACTCCAATTGGCCAAAAGGGGGCGCTATAGCAATTTTTTGAAAAGGCAGACTTTAAACAGGCATAAGTCATGCCTCGTTTGGCCAAAAGTCGTGAAACTTGCTTACACATGTGCCTTGACTCATGAGGAACACATCTATCGCTTTGACCAGTAAGCTCCGCCCTTAGATTGTCCGCAATTTTGAGCAGTTTGAAAAACACTTAAACCCAGGATTTTTCAGCTATTTGCGTGAAACTGTATCATCTGTGTGATCTCCTTTTTCACAGTTACTTGTCTGTTGGGCCAATGGCGTCTCCCTTAAATGAATGCCTCACAATCTCAAGGTCGCCAGTTCAAGCCTCACTTGATGCAGACTTAATTTAAGTTGAATTGCAAACAACATGACTGTATCAATGAATACATGTGCAAATGGTAAAGATAACCTGAAATGCTTATTTGAGAGTACGTTTTTTCAACGTATGACATACTTCATTCTGAAAATAGCTGATCTACAATCTCACAACTTTTCATGGTTTGTGAGCTTGTAGATCGGCTACTTTCACTAGTTTTGGTTCTGAGGAGATGTACAATTTCTTCATTGGTAAATGGTTTGTGAACGAGTGATCTTAGTGTTAGTGAAACAGGGGCTTGGTTCATGAAAGAAGGCAAGAGTTTATGATCTTCAACAGACAATATCAGCCTGGACAAAGCTATAGCACTATAGGTAGTGTTGCAGCCTATTAGTCTGAAGGTTGAGAGTTCGAATCCTGTTAATGGCAGTAGGTTGAGATGTCCAATCAAACCATTATGTTTCCATCTCTCTCTCTCATCAATCTATTGTTTCCATGTCACTCTCTCTCTCTTCAATCTATTCCGTTTCCATGTCTCTCTCTCTCTCTATTCACTGGCCCCGTATTATCGCTGCTTGCAGCTATATTTTATCTTACATTTTAGATTCTTAAATGTCCACTCCAAATTTCAGAATGGACTTTATTGCCATTACAGTGTGGCCCTGTAAGAGATGGTTTGGGATTCATAATATCAACATCCAACATCCCGCCGTCTCCCCACATCTTGGAAAAACTGATATCATCAACATGATGTCATAGATGCTCATGGGAACCACACTGTTATTAGACCCTGTCCAGCTTTTCTGTGGCTCTTGTATTGTCTTGGGTAAAACTACCTTTTATGTGTTCATCTAAGCAGCCGTGTTGCAGCGAGCAGGGTGTGGATTCTTTTATATATCAAAGATCATTCAGAAATAATTCATGACTAAAAGAAAGGAAATGCACGCCTTGTGGGACTCCACAGGATCTGAAGAACCTACCACTGATGTCAGTTATAAGAGAAAGAAAATAAAATAAAGGCACACATGCGCACGCAATCATGCACGCACGCGCGCGCGCACACACACACACACACACACACACACACACACACACACACACACACACACACACTATGTGTGGGATTGGGCAAACGTATGAATGCTTGATTTTGTGTCAATTATTCACAAAATCACAAAATAAATGGTACATGGACAAGGGAGCTCTACATATACTTTGCCAACTGCAGCTCTCTGCCTGCAGCCCAAAGCATACAATAGATCTCTTCTGCCCACTCTGTAACTTGCTGTAAAAACACCTTCATGGAGGAATCACAACACTGTTCGATTCCCAAGCCCCTCCATATAGCATACAGTACTTTCAGCCCATCACTGCAGAATTGAGTCATGTTTGGTCATATCTTGTTCTTAGTGACTTCCCCACCCCCCACCCACCTCAGAAGAGGTTTAGAACCCTCACACCATACCTGAAGTGAGCATTGATCCAGCTGCTTTTTCTGTCCTGGCTGCCAGTTTACAGAACAGTGTATATGCTACAGCATGATTGGAAAACCAGTCAGATTGAAAAAGATGCACTAGTTTTCACCAACGGAGGCGCGCCGCCTGAAGGGGACTTGAGCCACGAGAGGCACCGCCGAGCGAGCTTATCCGAGCGAGTCGCCGTGCCGAACGTTGTGAAGTCACCTTCAGCCAACTCAGCGCTGCAGTTATGTCGGTACCTCAGAGACATCAACACCGCGCGGTCATATATACTGTATTATATATATAATTATATAATATATAATATAATATATATCTGCTATAAAATAATATAATTTATTCTGTGTAGTATATTAGTAATAGATTTAGGGTTAACTTCTTTACATCGGAACTTCTTTACAAATGCTACATAACATTTTTTTTATTACAACTTTTGAAAAATGTCACCTTCCAACAAAATAACATAAATAACATAATAAGAACGCCTCAGGCAAGACAGGCCGCCGCCTGTCTAAGTGCCATCTCGCACGCCTTAGAAAAACACTCCATTGGCTCCTCGTCCATTACGGACAGGCAGCCAATCACCACCGTGTCCATTCAGTAGAGCGACCCTCACCCTTAGGGATACAAATTTCTGCCTTTGTCCTCATGGGCTGGGGGTCTGGGGGGCCATCGCCTGTACTCACCTGGCAGGTTTGACGGTGCCTCTGTAATGTGCAGGCGCTTACCTGCACACATTGCCACTCACACATAGGCTTAATCTTGTCCTGGGGGCTGTAGCACGCACATCAGAAGATGCAGAATGTTTTTTCAATACTCTCAATTCACTGCATGCCTACCCAAAAACGTTCTCCTGAATATGCCACTGTATGACCCCCAAAATAGGAACGCCTGGTTATTGGTTGGTTGGGGAAAGTGATGACGCCCAATCTCTTAATTTGCATAACGCCACGGTCCCTTTAAACTTGCCCCGCCCCCCTGCAGGAGGAGTGCCCCCCGTGGTGAACCACGTCGTCATTGCGCAGAGACACAGTTTGAACCAGAAAGCGGAGTGTGACCTTCCTCTCCTCCTCCTCCTCCTCCTCCTCCTCCTCTCCTCCTCCTCCTCATCCAGTCAGTCAGAGCAGAGAGCAGCAGTGTGTCTGTGGGGCAGCAGCAGCAGCTCCTCTCCAATCCTCTCCTCTCCTCCTCACACACACACACACACACACAACACTATTACACTCACACAGCCTCACAAAAATGAACAACAACTTAGCCGGAGATGAAGTCGGGTAAGAAAGACATTTAAAATGTCCCATTGATTGTGTGTTAATTCATCTTTTCAATGAATGACTGAATTGATCCAGAGCTTTTAACTTTTCTCCTCCTCACCCCAGCATGCATCATGCCCTCTCATCATCTCAGCTTCTATTATATCTCATCAGTCATCTGACAGCTAACCCCGGCTAGCCGCGGCTGTACTAAGTACATACTTAGTACAGCCGCGGCTAGCCGACGTTAGCTGTCAAATGTACAGTGTTCTACTGTACTAGCAGCAGGCTAGGCTAACGTCAGTGGAAGTTAGCTAACATAGCTTAGCCTTGGGGTTGACAGAGAGAGAGAGAGATTAGAAAGAATAAAAGAGCCTACTTTTAAAAGTGAAATTCTTGGGTCAATGCAGTTGCAACTTCGGTGCTTATTGGTGCGGTTCGTCGCAGAATGACGCTCGAGCCGGGTTTAGCACGTGGCTGGTGTGATTTAAAGTGTAAACGGTGAGAGTTACAGTGTTGTTACTGTGCAGCAGCACTGAGTACATACAGTAGTACAGTGTTCAGTACAGTAGAGACTGTGAGCTAGCATCATGCTAACGCTAGCCGCAGCAGAGCAGACCGAGGACTAGTGAGAGGAGAGCAGCTTCTCTTCTAGGTCCTGCCAGCTGAGCGAGGACATTTAGCGGGCGTTCTGATAGGACAGTGGATGTGATGACCAGCCGTCATATTATAGGGCTGGGCGATATTATCGATATATTTATCGGTTATTGTATTGGGTGTCATTGCAATTGTGTTATAATAGTATTATTATAATTTAATAATAATCCTTTAAATGTTGTCAATCGTTATTACACAGTGTTTTGTCTTAAATCACACCGCAAAGCAATTACAAGTCATACTATATGGCATATCCTTGGATCAAGACTATCATTTATGTGTTTTATAGAGTCTTGACTTTTACTTTCGCATCTATGCAAATGTCAAAATCGATCAAATACATCTCCAAGGCTAACTATGGCAACAGAAAATGACAAATGCACTTTGAATTTCCATTAGCATTTATGTGACAAATATAAACTAAACAATTTGTGAAAAAAAGTGACTTTTTCCCATACCTGAACAGATCAATATCTGAAGGTTATCATGATATGAATTATGTTTTTTCATATCGCCCAGCCCTAAATTGTCTATCTATCTATCTATCTATCTATCTATCTATCTATCTATCTATCTATCTATCTATCTATCTATCTATCTATCTATCTATACTGTATGTACGGTATATGTTTCACATATTAAACTGAACATGATGTTCAGAACATGTACTACATTATATATCAGAACAGAATGATTGCCTGTAACAGACTAACATATACTGTATATTTTGGCCAGCATAGTTTTATGAACACTTAAAACAACTGGACTGCAGCAATGACAAAATATGGAACTGAGCATATTCTATAATTTATATTATCAATGGTAGAAATAAGTTCAATTGCCCTCTTTCTCTCTCTCTGTCTACAATTTTGATGGTCAGATGCTTATTAAGAAGTCATTAAATAGAGTATACATTTCCATTAAAACATATATATATATATATATATTTCACTTGAATTATTAGATATTAACCTTATTAACTAGTTAAGTAAATGTAAATCATTTTAGCAGAGCATGTACGGGGGAAAGCTTCTGCCTACTCTGCTGTTGGATTCAGGGCCGTTTTGAGATTTCAGGGTGAATGATTGCCCCTTTAACCTTTTTATACCCCTGTATAATTCTGATGCTCCTGGGTAAAAATCGCATTACAGGCTGATGCTTTATCACCTCACTGGCAGTGTGAATAAGAGCCATTGCTTTTTTATATCGTCTCTGTCGGGTGGAAACCTCATGTTTCTAAAACTGTTACTTTTCAGGATTCAAATTCAAAAATAGCAAAAGTAGCAGGTCGACAAGCTCAGAACGGGCCGCTTTGTGCCGCGTTTTGAACTTGTAGATCTGCTACTTTTGTGTGACGCTGTATGATCAAGTAGGGCGTTAATTTACGAAAAAGCGCAAAAAGTTAGAATATGGAGATAAGAGGTTTCTGCCCGACACCAACGATATCTGGTAGCACTTGCATTCTGTGAGACTGAACTCCAGGCAACTCTGTGTGTGTGTGTGTGTGTGTGTGTGTGTGTGTGTGTGTGTGTGTGTGTGTGTGTGTGTGTGTGTGTGTGTGTGTCTTGCAGGTTTTCCATAGTTTACCTAGGCTTGCTAAATGCTATGGTTATTTGCCGGGTTACGTGGCAGCAGGAGGATTCATAACAAGACCTTTATTGTCGGGTCTAAAACATGTCACTGTTTTGAGGGGGAAATGACTTCCATGGCCTCCGTGCCAGCTACATAACTCAGCTAGTTCAGTCTTTGGGGCTTGGTTCATTACTCATCAAGCATCAACAGTTTTGGTGACAGGTGACCCAGCGTTGTTGTGTAATAGAGCAGTAATTGACTGGTTAGTCAGCTATAACATCAACTAGGCCTGTCATAATTACATAATCACCTAATCGCAATTATTTTAGATAATCGCAATTATTTTGCATAATCGTCATAATCGTTTCCATGTTGAAACATGTTCATACATTTTTAAACGTTTTCCAGAAATAGCAGATCTACAAGCTTACAACACGTCACTGTGTGACGTGTTGTAAGCTTGATCAGCTATTTCCGCTATTTATACATTTTCTTGAAAGTATATTATTAAATGTGTCAGTAATTTCTTTGTATATTTAAGTTAGTTTTCATACCTGCCCTGTGCTATTTGTGTTTATGAAGCCTAAAAACCAAACAAAAATGTAAAGCTGTATTCATGTGTTAATTAATCGTCAACTTAAATTGGTAATTGTGACATCTTTGACATCAACATCAGCAGTCAAACTGTTTTAATCTTCATAGAACTGCTATATTATTGGTCTTTTATGTGACCAGGGACCACAGTTTTATAATTGGTTCTTCTGTTACAGTCAGTCAAAAATAAGTCATATTTAATATGGCAAATTGTTCTTTGAGAGTGGAAATCATGACTGACTTGTTTACTTATCTTTAGAAAACTTTTTGTGGGTGGCTTGGACTGGAGTACAACACAAGGTGAGTTTATAATGAACATTTAGTGTAAGTCTAATATGTATTAATTGATGCTGTAATGTGTTTTAAATAAGTGCCAAAATAACATAATACATTACGTAGTACAGTAAATGTAGGCGAACTCTGCCTGGGGCTGCTACTTTTGTTTTGTACAGGTGTTATAGTTGTTACATTTGGTTGTTTTTTATGTTGTGATTGTAACGGAAATAAGCCTCAGGGCTTTGTTATGTTTTTTTTCCTCGGTGATAATGTGTGTTGTTGTCGTCATGGAAGTGTTCCTTTTATCACCAAATAAATTCAATCAATCAATTATAACAATATGGTTTTAACCACGTGGATATGTTATAATTACATGGTTATAACTACATGGATATTTTACTATAACATGGTTATAACTACCTGGATATGTGATAAAATACATAAATATGTGTCGTGAAAGAGTTTTCCGGGTGTCAGTTCACCTGGAGTTTAGCAGAGTGGCAGGTTGGCAGACTTGGCTAACCTGTTCGTAGATTAAGCTAATATTTAGACGCTGGCGTGAACAAGGTGAGTCGGCAGATGTTGGTAAATTTAGCGGAGGCTGGTAAAGTTTGTCTTCTCTTCCAGTCTGTAGAGAGACCACTACTCATCTGGAGGCCCTGTTTTATTCTATTCTAATGTATCACTCTGCCTGGTGAAATAGCTGTCAGGTTTGAAATACACCACCAGCCACTGTGTCCCTAATGTAAAGCGTGAGCTGCACAGATGCTTAACAGACAATGTGCGTGCGATCGCAACTTCAAGGACCAGCTCTCAGGCATGATATTCATATTGAAAGACGCACTCATACTTCAGCCAAGGCGGCGTCGTTATTTTCAGGGAGACTGCAGTCTTAGTACATTGTGGCCCATTCAAACCGAACCAGGGATGAGTTTGTCTGGACAAGACCCCCGGGCCATCAGAGTCCCTTCCCTAAGTCATGCGTGATTGGACGGCGTGTGTGTCTCTTTTGACGGATCAGTAGCTACAGCGCTGTGTGTGTGTGTGTGTGTGTGTGTGTCTGTGTATTCTGGACTTGTTTCTTCGGTCTGAAGCCCCAGGGTTTTGCAGTGATGTGAAAAGCCCTGATGATGACTCCTCGTTTGTTGAAACTTGCATGCCTTGCCTCCGAGGGCGTGTATGGGCATTAAATAAATTAATCGTGTGTATATTTTCCACTGGTGGTGATGACAGCGGGTCAATGCTCTTGTTTGTTCTAGAGGAGTGGCTCAATTCTTATTCTTGATGTGGAGCAATTGTACCTTGAAATAATCTGCATTACCCACTAATGTTACCCCAAGATTCAACCAAGGTCATTAGAGTGTTTACACTGTCTCCTTTGTCATTGTATGTAGCTGTGGTATTTTTAGTTTTAGTCCATCATCTGGCCTCTTCTTTGTTCCAGTAATGGCTTGGGTGCAGGTTGCAGTGTTAAATCTCTGTGTGAAATGACTTACTTCATCATAATAAAAACTGAAATTCATTAACATTAGGACAACATTTCGTTGTGTTTTAATACGGAAATTAGATTAACTTGTGTTATATGTGATTTTAAGCTCACATTTTCTCTAGCAATGATCGTAAGGGTTCTTGTTCTGGTAGATGAATGTATACGGTGTGGAAACACTGTATACATTACATGATTATTCTCTTTTTCTTTTCATCAGAAACACTGAGAAACTACTTCTCACAGTATGGAGAGGTAGTAGATTGTGTCATCATGAAGGATAAAACCACAAACCAGTCGCGGGGCTTTGGCTTTGTCAAATTCAAAGATCCCAACTGTGTTCGGACAGTGTTGGAGACCAAACCACATAATCTAGATGGCAGAAATGTGAGTATGCTTAAGTAGACAATCCACATAAATAAGTTTTCTTCCTCATATATCCTAATCTAAAGCCTAGTTTGAAGAGCAGTCATTTCAATAAGGTCATAGTGTTGGTCAAACATAAAATATTCCGATAGAGATAGAAATACTGTTATTGTAAATATGCATATAGGTACAGCAGATTATAAACATTTTCATATCATGAATTACGTGTCATTAGTCAAATTAGCAAATTAGTTGTTGTTAAGATGTTATATTCTTCTTAAACATTTTATTTAGAGGTGACACTGCTAAGTCTAAGTTATACTCCGTCACACAACTGTCGCTTGCCGAATATAACAGAATTACAGGTTAACTCTACTAACGCATTGCGTTGCAACATTGTTAACCTGATAATCGGTTCTTTTCGCCAAGCTACGCCACGGTATTACGGAGCAGTAATAATGAATGAGCAAATTATGATTTACTCTCAGCACAATGATCCCACTATAATGTCTATGCACCATAAATGAAATATTGCTTCCATTTCTCTGTTGGCAGAGGCAATGAAGGACATTAAATTTTATTTGCCGTGCACTTAATGAATGCATGTCATCCAGCAGTGTGTGTATGTTGCCCTGCTGTACCACGTGAGTCAGGCTAATGCATTGAATTGGTTGCAGGAAGAGCATTTGAAGGTGCTTTTCATTCAGCGCTGAGGTCAAATGTTTTTTCTTTCTTTCTTTCTTTCTTTCTTTCTTTCTTTCTTTCTTTCTTTCTTTCTTTCTGTCTTTCTTCTCCTTCTTCATTTCTCTGTCAGATTGACCCCAAGCCATGTACTCCCAGAGGAATGCAACCTGAAAAATCACGAACCAAGGAGGGCTGGGTAAGGAGCAGTGCGTTTCGCACCGTACCGTAGAGTCTCCGGCTATGTTTGTCCTCTGTTTGATGAAGGGCTGTAGCCGTCAGTGTCTCCTTGTCTCCTCCTGAGGTTCTACTCTAGTTTCTGCCCCACGTGTCACACAGAAACCCCAATCCTTCATCTGTAAAAAATGTCCTCTGTCTTTGACCTACATGTTCGTACAATGATTGTACAATCATTTTCTAGGATACGATAAGGCAAAAACACATGTACGTACCTCATGGCAATAATTTGTTCTTGTTCAAATCAATCCAAGCTCCTGGTTGTGGCTTTAATATAGCATATTGTTAAATCACATTATTGCTATTATTATTAAGCACAGCATTTATGTCATAAGAATCTCTTTTTGTTGAATGAGGCCCTCTTTTGTCAAAGGGACAGCGTTCGCTGACATCTAGTTATGTTACTGTCTTTGTACGTCTTCCTTTTTCTTATTACTAAGGAAATAGAAGACGCACCGTTCTTTAAAAGTTATTGATGGTGTAAGCACTTCTAGGCCTATACGGTGCATGAGCGCAGTCGTACACAGCGGTGGCGAAACGCCCAGTAATTCAGAATTAAGTGGATTGTACCAGCTCTCCACGGAGGCGAGTGTTTGCATTGACATGACATGTTAAGAATTATACCCCAGGGCAAGAAGGGAACCTAATTTCCCCTGCTTCTACTGTCTGACTAGATGATGGCTAAGTGCCTCCACAGTACAAATCCTCAGTGTTCATTTAACTCTGAGAGTGTACAACAGGACCAAATGGACCCGTAACACGGGTCCATTTGGTTCCATTTGTACACTCTCAGAGTTCAGGGTGTCCTTTCCATTGTAATCCCTTTTTTTTTATACGCGACCCTGAAATCCATACATTTCCCTTTTTGTCTTGCAGAAGGGCAGCAAAGCCGATAGCAATAAATCAAAGAAGATATTTGTCGGCGGGATCCCCCACAACTGCGGCGAGCCGGAGCTCAGGGACTATTTCAATAGGTTTGGAGTGGTGAGTATCGCCAGAGCGCCATTAACGTTCACGTCTGTTCACTTCATTATAAAGAGCCAATGCTTGAGTGCTTGTGACATTGAGCAGGGTCAATCGCTACAATAATAGGCAGTGTCATACGGTCTAGGTAAAAAAAAAGGGACGGTTTATGATGCCTGATTCATACTTGGATGTGCACCGAAAATAGCCAATCGTGAAATTGTAGATTGACTATTTTCGGGTGCGCGGCACTGGACCGCAGCTAAGCATAAATCAGACTTGAGGAGTCAGAATTGAGACGTAAAATAATGAATGAACAGATGTATTCTAAATGGAGCCGGTGTTTTTCTTTTGTTCTATTGAAGGTCACAGAGGTGGTTATGATCTATGATGCAGAGAAGCAGAGGCCCCGAGGTAAAAGCTGATCCTGTTTTTCACCCCCCCCCCCCCCTCCCTCCCTCCCTCCCTCCAAACCCACCCACCCCACCCTCTGTCCATACCTTCACCATCTTAAATCTCATGACAAACTATTCTGACCCAAAGACGGAAAAAATTCTGCCTCCCCTAATGCAAACTCAGATAATGTAATATTATGAGTCATATCGGCTGGGAACATCTCGCTCGTAATTTTTCAGGATTTATTTTTGGCATTTCATGTTTCAATCAGATAGGTCAGCGTAGCGAGACAGGAAGCCAAGGGCAGAGAGAGAGAGGAGAGATATGCGAGGCAGAGACGGGAGTCGGATTCAAACCTGGGTCCTTGCACTCGCCAGAAGCATATGCTCCGTGTGCTGGCGTAGCCACCCCGGTGTGTTCATCGTATCATTCACGTGAAGGTTGCAGTGGACTTTAACGTAGACAAGATGACCTGAGCTTCGGTCATGCAGGCATGTTGGTACGTGGAACATGACCTTGTGGGACAGAATTAGTCCCAGTTTCATTCCAGTTGTTTTGCATCAGCTGTTTTTATTATTCCATCTGGCTGTATTGTGTTGTAGCGGCCATAATTATATGCCATAAACTGGTATTATGGTACATAAATTGCATTTGCCATGCTGATGGTTCACTAGTTAGTAGAGGTTCATCTTCAACTTCAACCGTATTGTCACATCACAGGTTTACACATGTGAAACAGCGGGTGAAATTATTTTCTGTACAAGCTCCCATCATTTGTAGTTTTCAGGAAAGGAAAGAAATCTGGTGGTACGGTCCTTCATGCAAAAGTAGAGCTTCCCTGGCTCTGGTCGCTGTAGCGGCATGACCAGGTTGTGGCTGGGGTGGTGAGTGTCCTTGATGATTCGCTGAGCTTTGACTAGGCATCGCTTCTTGTATAATTCCTGGAGGGAGGGAATCTCACCTCTCACGATGCGCTGGGCTGTCCGCATCACTTTCTGTAGAGAATTCCATTCGAAGCTGGTGAAGTACCCATACCAGGAGGTGACATTGCCCAACACAGGATGCTCTCGATGGTGCTGTTGTAGAACAACCTGAGGATGCGGGGCCCACTTTAAACTTCCTCAGATGACAGAACCAGTACAGGCGTTGCTGAGCATTTTTCATCACATGATTAATTGTCTCTGAAGGCAGACTCTTCGTTGTAGACAGTCTGGCCCGTCACTGACGTGTCATCATTCATTCATACTAGATGATGACATTGGCTGCATAAATACACTCTAACGTATGAGATCTGAGACAGTTTTTGCAGTTTTAAATGCAGACATTTGTATAAAATTCTGCATTTCATTTCAATCAAGATTTATGAATAATTAACTTATTAATTAGCCATTTGTCTTTCAATATCTACCGGTAAGTGAACTGTGAAGATGTCCTTGAACAATGACATTGATGGTTAACCACTTATACCACCATATATACATAGTTGACCGTGGTCCTTCAGGGCTCTTTACTTGGTCCACCCCTTTTTCTCTCCCTCTACACCAAATCTCCTCACTGAAAGTTCACCCCAGAGTAGGGGTGCTAGGCTTCATGTGGCTAAGCATCTGCTAAATGATGAGCTGCCTGCTCCTTGACAGTTAAAGATATATGTCAATGCTTGTTTCATCTTCTCGTTTTCTTTTTTTTAATTAAGATGATTTTTTTATTTGCTTCATTAGGTTGTAGTGTGTAGATCAGTGGTTCCCAAACGTTTTAGCTGGAGACCCAAAAGAGACATTTCATGTCTCCCCTTGAACCAAACTAGTGAAAATAGCCGATCTACAAGCTCACAGTGACGCGTTGTGAGCTTGTAGATCGGCTATTTTCACTAATTTCTTGGATTTTTTGCATTGATATGAAACTATTTTAAAAATAAATAAATAATTAAAAACAAAATGTAGGAAATGAAGAAAAAAAAGGGGGGGATATTTACACGGGTCCATCGCGACTCACAAGGAGCATGTGGTCCGTAGTACGTACGCTAAACGTCTGAACCAGCAGCAGGCTGCTTCATCTCCTCTCATGCAGCGGTCACGTACTGCACTGCCTCCCTCAAACACACACCCATTCAGGCTCTGTTGAATTAAGAGACGAGGAAGTGCTGCGTGGGTCTGTAATTATCAGAAAAGTGCTCTTTGGAGAGGGTTCAATTGTAGGTCAAAAAACATTTAAGTTCCTTTCCTTTGTAGTGGGCTGACATCCAAGTGTGGAAAAACAGGTGAACTTAAGAAAGATTAAGGCACTCCGTTCAGTTGAGTTTTTTAAAAAGCCTTTATTTTGTCATGTCTTGCTTCTGGGCAATGTTTAAAACGCAGGTGACCAACGCGTTTCGGCTCAGGGGCCTTCATCAGGGTCCCATTCAGACTCTTTTGGGATAAAACTGGAATAGTTTGTCATTGGAATTTAACATGATGTATTACACCAGTAACACAACCATTACTTAAATCTTATGATAGTATAAACAATTTAGATTTTCTTTTTCAAGAAATCATTAGAATTTCAACATCTGAATAAGTTTTCTTTATTGTCACGTAGACTTAATTGATATCTATCTTAAATGGCATAGTAGTGTGTGTTTTCCCATATGTAGAAAGTTAAGTATTTTTGTAAGTAAGCCTTTTTCTACTTTTCTTTTTCTGTCCCCTTCTCCTTGTGAATGGTTTGAACGTGATTAACCGTGTCTTTCTTTAAGATTTGTCTTTTCTCCTGTAGGTTATTGTGCATTGACTGGTATCACAGAGGTACAGGCCAGATGCAAAAAGTACCCCCCCCACTCCCCAAAACTAAACAAGAAACCCAAAATATGTAAATATATATATATATATATTGGAAAAAATGTGGTGTTAACAAAGTTCCATCATAAAAGAAAAGAGCCACCGGCTCACAACTATCGGAGTGCGATGCCGCTGTGCGACAAAGAATCAGGCTTCGGTGAGACGTGTCAAAGTCGTAAACGGGCAAATCTTATTTTTAAATTCCGATTAAGGACAGGTCATTGATTGATGATATTTATAGTAGTTTGCAAGGCCTTGGGAATGCCTGGCCTGGTATTTGAATGTTTCAAAAAACTCTCAGTGCTCTCTCTCTCATAGGACACTTAATTGGAATCAGGTTAGCTCCCCAAGTGGAGATGTGCTCACAACCCAGTTCTGCCACGGAGTAAAGTGAATCCAATTGAAAGTGGATCACTGCAGTGGTTCACTTTGTTCTGCAGACCACAGCTGCTCTGAATAGCCAGCCTCCGTTGGCCATAATTGATAGCCAGATGAAGTGGCCCACTGGATCCTCAGCTGTGGTTAATCATGACTAGTTAAAAGGGTATTCCCCCTCAACGCGCAGCTGATTTATGCTCCACATAAAGTCACCCATAAGGGGCGAAGACTATTAAGCGTCACGCAGAAACTCATCACTCATTTGCCCTCTCCGAGATGTCATCAGGCGAACATATACAGTATCATATACAGCTCGGTGGATTGATCAAAATAGCGTGGCCTCAAACCTCGCTGAGGGATGCTGCGGGGAAGCTATACGTTTCAAATTACTAAGCTGCTTTATATAATCGGTCCAGTGATTTGGGCTTTTATGGAATTAAAATCAAAACAAAGCTTTACTATCAAATAACTAATGGAGGTGAAACACGTGTAGTAGCATTCCATAGTTCAGGAGCCTATCTCCTGTTTCTGTAGCGTGAGGCAGCTTGATGAAAAAGTACATCCCCAGCCATGATGTACGTACAAGTACACCTCCTGGACATGACTGTAGTATGTCTCAGGGCCTTACCCCCAATCCAACTATTGATGCTGAACACCAAGCAGAGAGGCATTGGGTACCGCTTTTATATGTCTTCGCTATGACTTGGCTAGGGATCGAACGCCCAAACCCCCAATCTCAGGTCGGACACTCAAACCCCAAGGCTGCTTAGTGACACAGAAGTTTGGGACAAATTTCAGTTATCTTGTATTTCTCTCACTGGTGAAATGCCTCTTTATATGATTAAGCTGTAGTAAGTATAGTATGAGATTGTTTGCATTTAGATTTGGAAGTGTTGATTCAGACCAAAGAAAAAAAGTGTTTCTTTCTGATGGGAACTTTGTCTATTCACCATATTAACTCTACAGCAACATAAGTACCGCCAAGCACATTTGGAAACCAATAAATGGCCTATATCTTTGTGCTGCTGTTGTGAGCAATATTGTAATTTTTTCCATTTTAGGCTTATCCTGGCTGACTCAAAGTCTAATAGCAAATTTGGGAAAGCTTGGAGAAAGCTTTAGGCATTGTACAATTTCTGTTTCTCCATATTTTTGTTATGCATTAACAGTTGGCTGCTGCCAGTGTGTGCTGCACAGCAATATTCCAAGGGACTAATCAAGGCGGGGTTTGGATGAAACAGCATTAAGTAGCATACCATTGGTCCAATTTGTGCCTATGAACCTATAAGGCAAGTAGTCTTATAGATGTGAAGAGGCATTCTCTTTTTATATGCGTTCCCATGCGCAGTATTCTGATGTGCGGTATGCAAGCACAATAAAATGCATCCATGCTTTAAAGCCTGTAGTCTTAGACTTGTGTTGTACTCTAAAGCCTGCGACATCATCTGAACCCCAGGAGCCTCTAGCTCGAGCCTTGATGGATCCTAACTTTGCTGAATCCCAATACTGTTCTTCATCTTGTGTTGTCACAACTCCCCCCTCCCTGCTACCTTGATTCACTCTTCGTCGTTGGCTAGGTTTTGGATTTATTACTTTCGAGGCCGAACAATCAGTGGACCAGGCTGTCAACATGCATTTTCACGACATCATGGGCAAAAAAGTGTGTAGTTGTAGTTTTATTTTACCCCTCCAGATCACACGGAGGCTTGGGCGACCCACTGAGAATTACTGATCCAAACTTTACTGTAGGTGAAACGCTTTCTGATGGCCATACATCAGTCGCCTCTGTCTTAAAATCGTCGCTGTCGGACAGAATCGTTGTCCACATTTCATCTTTTTATGATTTTATTCTTCATAATTGAATACCCTATTTTATACTTTTATCGTATGGTAGTGTCAAGCACAAGTAGCGAAAATATCCAATCTACAAGCTCATTACACGTCACATCGCAAGGCGTCTTGAGCTTGTAGATCTGCTATTTGTGTTATTTAAAAAAAATATTTGCCTAGAATGACATGCCCAAAATAGGGATGTTGAAAGTGGTTAAGTCTGTCTGTTGGTTTTATAAATATAACCAATGAAAACAAAAGTATTACATTGGAATGGAACAACATTTGATCAGGTCCTTTTTCCGTTTCCTGAAAAGTGTTGGACATACGTGGTCCGCCCGACAGCAACGATATAGAGGTTTATGAAGGACACAGCGTTGCTCTCTCATAAGTAGGGATGGGACGATATGAAAATTACATTTCACGATTATTGTGACCAAAATAACTGCGATTTACGATATTCGCTAAAAACTCCTTAAAATGACACTTTTGTTAACCAGTTGTACCTCAGCATCCTTACACACTGGGGCAGAACGTTTGCCAAAAATAGCTGATCTACAAGCTCTACAAGCTCACAACGCGTCGCAGCGCGACACGTTGTGAGCTTGTAGATCTGCTATTTCTGGAAAAGTGATTTGGTAGAGATTGAAAAAAAGACTATCAAGTATGTTCTTTACAGCGCGTTTTTAGCAATTATATAGGGTTTAAGTGGTACCGGATATGCAGCTCAGCAAAGGTGAATTGATCCCAGTGTATGACGAAGGACAATTACACGATAAATTAAAATCTCTGTAATACGATTATTGTGAGCGTTTGTTTATCACGATAAACGATAAAGATTATCGTCCCATCCCTCATACGACAGCTGATCCCTTAACAAAATCCTCTTTAGTTGACAACTTATAACTTTTTACAAGTGTAACCGTGTCACTGACTTAGTTTACTAGTACTTAACCCTTCTTGTTCTCACATGTATAGCTATGCTTTTCTGTCCAGAAAAGACTCATTAGGCTGAAATTCTGTGTACAGATTTTGTAGTCGCCCAAGGCTTTGTTTAAATTGACCTCTCCTTTAGGTTGTCTCTATACTTAGCTGGTACTGTAAGCTGTACATTAAGCTATTCTCTGATATTGGCGATTGATGGGGGCCGCAAATGATTAATTTAACAAGATAACGCAATATTTTGATTTCTTTCCAAAAACAAATCACCTAAAGGATTGGTCTCGTCTATCAGTTCTGTTTTTATTTACGTTCTGTTATTTTGTTGGAAGGTCACTTATGTTTTTAGTTATACGCCAACATGTTTTTATTTTTTAAAAGTTAAAGAAAAATCTCAATTAAGTGACCTCATTTGAAAAATCTCCATACTGTGTCGATCAATTCTGAGAACCAAAACAGAAGGGCCGTTCCCAAAGGACTATTTTCGTGTCAACCCTTGGTGAAATGGTATTTGCAAATAATTAATGCTGTTTGGTGTTAACCTACTTTTTAGTACCAGGTGGGTGGGGTTTGCCGCCTTGCGCCTGACTTGCGTCGATTATGTCAGACAGGTTGTCGGTCACAGGAAAGTATTCTTAATTACTTTGAAATGCATTCCTGTGATTGTCTTAACCTTTCTAGCTCTCCAGTCGTGCAATGTGGCAAACCTCACCCAACAGGTACCTGAGCAGTGTGCGCTTTTAACATCTAACACTTATTTGCAAATACCTTGGCACAAAGTGTGCTCAGGGTCCATCTGTACACACTGTATTAAAAGCCAATTCAAACCACTCTATTCATTCATTCTGTCCTCCCAGTAGAGATAATTAATATCAGTTCCCTAGAGATAGCGAGGAGAACCTTGTACAACCTCTCTCTCTCTCCCCCTCCAAGCAGACGGTAATGATTTGTGGGTATAAGAGAACCATTAAGCAAACACACCCTACACATTACACGAGACCTTCTTCCACGCATATATTATTATCATTTTTAAAGAGAGAGGGGCAGACCGTAGGAAAGCATGCCATAGACGGCATAGAGGAGAGACAAGACAGGAGGGAGGATTTGATCCTAGACCTGTCCTGCACCCAAAAAACACTATGTCATTAGGTTTCTTTTTTTTTTAAGAGCTGAGGTCGATTCTACAAATGCCTTCTAAATCAGTAGTTCTCACACTTTAAAGATTTTTCAAAAATATTCAAAAATAGCAGATGTACAAGCTCGCAGTGCGGCACAAAGTGACACGCTGTGAGCTTGTAGATCTGCTATTTTTGAATAGCCAACGTTAAAATCTAAAATGACACCGATGCTTTCCCGGTTTGTAAAATGGTAGAAATATGGCCAGGAATGGACTAATGTACATATTAAATGATGTGCCGTTTTAACGCTTCCCTACCAAACTGTCTTACACCAGCCAAACAACGTTCAGTATGTAAGCGATCCGTCCTTCCATCCACGCTTCTCCACTAGCATATCATTGCTGTCAGGCAGAAACCTTGTATCTCCATAGTATCTCCAACATTTTTTATTTCTTCGTAAATGAATGCCCCACTTCGTTGTACAAGTGTCATGCAAAAGTGGCACAACTGGCATAAATAGCTCATATACAAGCTTTCATGACACTGTGACCTTTCGTGAGCTTGTAAATCTGCTATTGTTGCTACTTAAGTTGCTACTTAATTATTTGTTTATGTTTTTATTGAAAGTGTCTGTGGGTTTTATAAATATTTAACCAATGAAAAGTATTAACAAGTCTAATTAATAACTAAATAAGACTAAATTATAACTACAGCGGATTCATGGGAACAGAGGTTATTTATTTCCATTTCCTGAAAAGTAACAGTTTTGGAGATGCAAGCTTTCCGCCTGACAGCGACGGTATCTCCTTGACCGGCCTGATTTCCAGCAGGAATCGAAGGCTCGACTTGAGCCATTGTTCTTGAGCTGACATTACCTCGCGCTGGGACTTGAGAGAGGCAGGGAGATATAAGTTACAAAATTAGAAATTGGAGCACATCAAACTGTGGAACAAATCCCAGCTCTGCTGTTGGGGAGTGTACAGGAGTCATGGTATCCATCACTCGCGTAGCGGCGATGCCCACGGGAGAAGTAGCCCAGGTAACTCGCCTCGCTCGCGATGCCGGCGGAGACGGGGGAGGGGGGGGAGAGGGTAGCCCCGCCTGACGCTAGCATGTGCGCGTAATTAGGTCGACAGAGAAGGAAGAGGGGAGCCGGGGGAAGTGGCACCACCTTAAAGCACGGGGAAGAATTTGCGATTCGTTTTTTTTTCCTCCTGCAAGGTGACCCCAATAACTCAACCCCGCTGGTCTATTTCTGGTTGGCTCCCCTTTAGTTTGCAGCCTGTTTCTCTGCTCTGGTTAACTGCCACCGTCTCTTTTCTGGTTACTGCCAGGAAACTTATCTTTACTGGGGCACCATGATAAGCACGTACTGTAGCCCTGCAGTAGAGCTAAACCACTAACCAACTGTATGGATGCATGTGCTTAACCACTTAAGCCTTCTATACTTTGTTGTACGACTAATAGCAAAAGTAGCTATTTTTCCTATTATTGAATTTTATTTAATTCTTTTGGGGGGGGGGATTATTTTTGAAATTCTTTGAAAATTCTAAACTATAATGACATGCCCAAAATAAGGACTCCAGGTTGAAGGTGATTAATGACCTTGTCTTCTACCCAGACAGCCTGTTCATGATTGTTATAATGCGTCATCATGTGATATCATCATATCACAACAAACTGATGCAACAGTAAAACTGTATAACTGTAGAATAGATCATATTATGTCATTTATAATACGGTAAAAACAAAAAAAGCTGTAATAATGGAACAATTAGGTTCAGCTGAGGTTAAGCTGTTGAATCAGCTTGGATTACACAAGCAAAAGATGAGTCAGAAAATAGGCTGTAAGCTTTTGATAGCTGGTCTGACCTCCATGTTGAAACAATAACGGCACAAAAAAAAGAAGCCTTTACTCGCTTTACCAATATCTCTGCTTTTAACTGTATAGAAACTGTGCCCTCCTGTTATGTGTCCATCTCATTGTAATAAAAGGTTATTATTCAATTGGTCTTCATTGAAAAAGATTTACCCTTCCTTGACACAGTATGAAGATTTGATTTTGAATCGACTATAAGACTGTTCATTTGTTTTATCTGCATGTTTCCTTGTATTTATTATGTTAGATCTGAGATGCAATTCTGTCTCTACATCCATTTCCCCCTTTAAAATTCTACTTTCAAGTAAAATAGAAATTATCTCTAAGCGTTAGCCGGAGAAAGGTAAGTCTTGACCTTCCATTAGATATCTTTATCCGATATAGGCTAGTTCTTTCAAGGAAATATATAATCCTATGTTTCTCAGGTACAGTTACAGTACACACACTGATCTGGAGACCATTATTACACCACCTTTTTTAGCAATGTGTATGTATTTTCATTCAAATACTAATTATCAAACGAGAAACATATTAAAGTAGTAATTTAGCACCTGAGAAACATAGCAACATAACTCCGCTACATTACAGTAATATTAATTTAAATAGCCGTCCTACATTTATACCAGATAAGAAAAGTTTAAGCTTTTGAAGCTGCCCACCTTCCCCCCCTCTCCCCCCAAATTGTTGAGACATTTTAAAAATGTGAGTGTGCTAGGGCAGGTGTGTTAGGTGGAGGAGATGGATTGGAGAGACTGTCAACGGGTCTGGCAAACTGTCCCCCCTCCATTGTCCTTTGTCCAGGTTGAAGTGAAGAAGGCGGAGCCGCGCGACAGCAAAGCTCCCGGCCAGCTCGGGCCCGGCCAATGGGGACCCAGAGGCATCTTGAGCGCAGCTAATGGTTGGACGGCACAGCCTGCCCAGGCCTGGCAACAGACGTACGGGCCACAGGGTGAGTGGGACCGGCTCCCAGAGCCGAATGGAATGGAGAACAGTAAAACAGCATGGCTGGTTCTCTCTTAACCGCCCAATCCCTATAGCATCCCTATTCAAGGCAGAACGGTCGGCCGAAATAGCAGATCCACAAGCTCACAGCACATCGCGTTGCTGTGAGCCTGTAGATTGGCTATCACCTACCTTGGTGTAGATCTGGGGAAAAAGGAGCAGCCTAGTATAGACCCCTGGGGGACTCCGGACGGTGAAGGACATACTGTGTAGGGTTTAACGACACAATTGTATAACTAGTCGTTTCTCTTTTTTGCCACTTGTATGCATTAATTATAGATAGGGGAGTTGTAGAGAGACAGGGCAGAGAGAGGCGAGACATGATGGGAGTTGGATTCAAACGTGCGACTCACATAGAGCATACATTATGGTCAGTGTGCTAACTGGTTGAGCCATCAGACATTCCCTACAAAGTGTGATTTTAAAACTTGTTGTGGTTGTGGTTAGAATCTAGCGAGTCCACTGAAACCAGTTATAGTCTTGTTAATTGTCATCATGTTATGAGTTTTATAAGACTAGTCATAGTCATGTTATGTACTTATTACGTTATCTGACATATAGCGAAAACAACTGATCTACAAGCTTACTACTGTGAGCTTGCATCTGCCCAGAATAAGGACACCAGGGTTAATGTGTTTAAATATACTAAACTCTGTTTTATCATCTGGGTCAGGGACTTTGTAAATATCCAACCTGAATAAGGGATCGTCTTGTATATAGCTTGTTTTTCCTCAGTTTAACCTTTCCTTTCCTTTTCTTGTCTCCTCTCCTTCTCCAGGAGTCTGGGTGTCCACTACAGGTCAACCAATAGGTAGGTACTGTACCCTCTGCATGTCCCATGAGGGTCCCAAAGGACCACTTCTTATAATTTTCACTAAGTTGTATGTCTTGTGTAACTCAACTGGGCAGTGCTTGAATGGGTTGCAAATCTATGTCTTTTGTCATGTGTTGTTCACTTATCTGAATAGTCTTGTGTCATAGATTGCCTTGCCTCTGTGTTCTGTATCGGCGATGGCCAGCTAGGTATTGTCAGTTAAACAAGACGTGTTATCAGTTTAAATTTGCAATGGCTGAGGTCACTGATAACTTGCTGCTTGGGACAGATGGCAGCCCTGAAATGATTCCTCCCCTCCCTACGCTGTGGTTCGGCTAGGTTTCATATCATTACCTCCAACTGAACCCCCAGTAGCTTTGCTAAAAATGTCCTGCACTTGCCCAAGAAATATGTGCACAAGCCCAGTGATAAAAGGAACAATGTATTGTGTGTGCATCTGAATGAATTTGCCTTACTCCTCCAGGGTTCCAAGATTTTGAATCCATTACCATGAACTCAAAATTGTGTATTGTTATTGGCAATCAAATAAGTCACACGTATTGTCTGTGGTTGGTCTAATTTATGAGTTCAGCCGAGCATCTCGCTACAAAACTCATTACCTGATGTTTATCATGCAGTATCTTTAAATGTGCAATATGTAACATTTCTATGATGTTTCTA
The DNA here is from genome assembly GCF_963454915.1 of Gymnoscopelus microlampas. Classification (NCBI taxonomy): domain Eukaryota; kingdom Metazoa; phylum Chordata; class Actinopteri; order Myctophiformes; family Myctophidae; genus Gymnoscopelus; species Gymnoscopelus microlampas. The sequence goes on from NC_139946.1 coordinate 18,716,640, forward strand.
CGGTGTTTTTTTTATTGCATAAAATTACCTGGAAATATCAGCAGTATATGTTGAAAATGAGTTTGAAATAATTTCAATGCCACATTAATTTACCATTTGTACTGTAACTCAGAGAGCGTAATGGGGCCCGTAAGGGTCCATTTGGCTACATTTGTACACTCTCTGAGTTGAATCAACACTGAGGATTTTTAAGGTGCACATGCCCGAGGTAGCCTGCTTTGTGTTTACATACATGCAGCCTCCAGCCAGTTATCACCCATTCAATAATTAGCACAGCAGCAGACAGCCGAATATTTACCTCCATGATGAAACTGTTGTTTTTCCCCTCTGTGTTTGCTGCCTCAGGCGGGTACGGACCACCTTTAACAGCAGGCAGAGGGACCCCTGCCCAGCCTCCGTCTCCGTTCAACGCATTCCTGGTGACCACCTCCCCGGCAGGGGGCTTCGCAGCACCTCAGGGCTACCCAACGCAGGGATACAGCACAACACCTCAGTTCGGTCAGTATACTGCTCACACATTCATTCACAACACCTCAGTTCGGTCAGTACTGATGCTCACACATTCATTCGCACGGAAGAATTGCTCAATCGCTAGTTTCAAGCAGTGGTGGAAAGTAACTAAGTACATTTACTACGTACATTTACTAAGTACATTCACAATGCTTTGCGATGCGACACGTTGTGAGCTTGTAGATCTGCTATTTTCTAAAGGTTTTTTATACATTTTAGACATATGATAACTTGTGAAACAGGACATTCTACTTCTACTTTTGGTACTTGAAGTATATTTTGATACCTATACTTTTGTATTTTTACTCAAGTAAATTTTGATTACCGGACTTTTACTTGTAACAACAGTGTTTCTACATTGCAGTATTGATACTTTTACTTAAGTAAAACTTTTTTGTACTTTTTCCACCACTGGTTTTGAAGTCTTCAACAGATATGCGTGTTTGTAAATTATGGTCCCATGATTTTTTTTATTTGATGATAAAACAGGGTATGTTTTTGGGACTTGTGATTGGGTTCTACTGAATGATTATTATTGCTTTCATTAGTGAGTAACTGTGTAATAAGCGGGATGATGATGAATAACAGACCGCTCATTATTGCAAAATAAACTCTGTGAGGGTGATTCAAGACCCTCCTCCACTTTGCATGGAGGTTCTGCCTCAGCATCAGTCAGTTCATTTAACAGACATGCTTGCTGTCTATTATCTCTTACTTGTGTGTGGGTGGAGGAGGCGGGTAGCTCAGATGCTTACTCAGTGCTTCTACCTTAGTGATAGTTATTACACCGAAAATTCCTCAGTGTTAATCTAACTTAAATGGACCCTCATGGGTTTTTAACAAAACAACATATATATTTTTAAACAAAAACATATCATGCACTCCTTGAAGACACAAGTGTTTGTTTTAACACAAATGTTATCGGTTTTATATATGTGAGTCATGTATCAGTTTGTGGAAATATGTAAAAAATGAAAATAAAATGATTGAAAGAAAGAAGACACGAGTCTTTAACGTAACATTAGATACAGAGCGTGCTAGTTGTCCTTTGGTAGCAGGAAAGTAAATGTATATTGTAGCTTAGTGGCTTCAGAGGATTTTTATCGGGGTCAGATATGACCTGTAAATTTGCCTATGACAGGTAACAAACAGCGCTCAGTGGAGCTGAGTTCTGTTCTATGAACCAGTTATGTGTAGAGTCCGACCAATGCCCGATTTTTCGGTCCGATGCCGATCATGATTCTAGGTAGTCCTAGACATTGAGACCCAATTCTCGATGTTTTGACCCCAAAAAAGTGTAGAATTTTCTAATCAATTTGAAAAACTTAGTTGATTAAAGTTTCTATTTGACACAAATTACTCTGATAGATAAAAAACTAAACAAAAAAAACCCACACATGCACTGAACTTATTTTATTTAACCACTTAAGCTCTAAGAACATTTGCACCTATAATGACATGCCCAAAATAGGGATGCCAGGTTCGAAAGTGGTAAAAAAATCAGCTGCTTAACTGCCAGTAGCAATGTAATCAAAAATGTCACATAATGGCAGATATATCGTCCAAAGTGATATATCGGTCTGCCTGCAGTTATTTGGTGACATTTAAAAAGTGTGTAATTGATAGAAAATAAGTATTTTTTTGGGTGAACTACTTTAATATCTACTGTATGTTGTCAGTTGAAAGGTCACACTGGGGGGGCGTGAGGAATAAACAATTTGAAAATGTGAAATACTCGCCAGCGAATATTTAGCAATAAAATATTCATACAATTGATGCCTCTTGTTCGTGGTGTGGAAGCTCAGAAGAATCGTCCTTGTTCCAAGTAAAAAATGACGTTGCTTTACGGCTGCGTAATATTCAGTGTAAATGTACTCATGACACAAACGGCAGTTTAGAAAATATACTGAATGTCTTCGGGCAAATTCTGGTGTGTATTGATTGATTGATTGATTGATTGATTGATTGATTGAAATATTGATTAAACATGTGTGAGTGTACAATGCATCAAAAGTATGTGTACACCATTGGTTCTCAAAGTGGGGTCCGGGGACCCCCAGGGCTCCTGGGGGGTGGGGGGGGTTCCAGTGGATCCCCAGAAAAATGTGTTAATGCAGCATCACAATTATTTTAACCACTTTTTCCATATTTTATACCATGGCTATTTAAAAATAGCAGATATGCAAGCTCACAGCGTGTCACTTTGTGCCGTGCTGCGAGCTTGTACATCTGCTATTTATTTACTTTTCTCATAAATCTTCTCTTCTGGGAGTCCCTGGCACGTTTCAGATGGTGGGTCCGCGGACAAACACATTTCAATTTGGGGGTCCTTGACATGAAAACATTTGAGAACCACTGGTGTACACACATAGAATTCATTCAGAAGGATTATGCATGTACACCCTAAAGCCTGGAGGCTTTTTTCCATTGTGGTCCTTTGGGCCACAGTATGATAAAAACAGACCTAACGACTATCCCTGTGTGTCTCTAGAATTGTAATTAATTGCAGAGATGTAACCAAGTAAATAAATAACAGTCAGTATATTCTTTTAACAGCCGTCTTCACTGGCTCTGGTTCAGGTTACAGTTTTGGCACACCCCAAGGTGACCAGTACGCACCGGCGGGAGTCCCTCCCCCACCCACCACTCCAGGAGCGGCACCCCTGGGTTTTGCACCCGCAACCACACCTACTCAGGACTTAAGCAAAGCCCCCACTGGGCAGCCTGACTTCCCCTATAGCCAGTATGGTAAGTAAAGAACCATTGCACAATGCAGTCTGCACCCCTCATGTTCTCACTTTATACTCTAAGCCTCTGTGTCCATTGGGCAACCCGTGCAAATACCATAGCTACTTGTGCTAAATTGTCTCTCGGTAGAAAGTGTCTCTACTATTATAAGCAAGTGTTGAACACATTTGAAGCAAGTTGCTGTAAACATTTTTTACCATTTTTTACCACCTGGTGTCCCTATTTTGGGCATGTTATGAAAAAACATCAGGAAATAGCAGAGCTACAAGCTCACAAAGTGATGCCTTATGAGCTTGTAGATTGTATAGTTTTAGTATATAGGGCTCAGGTGGCTAACACTTGGTTCCTCTCAGCCCTAAAGACACGCTGTTGGAATATGCAAGGTTTGGCCTTTTGTATGAAACGAAGCCAACTAAGTCCTAGAGGAAAGGTTCCCAGTGGACACACAACCTTATTCACACCTTGAAGCTTGTATATCTCGCCGGACCTTTTATTGGGTGCAAAGCACAGCTGGTTTCAGTGCATTACGTACAACCCTCAGACGAGCAGGAGCTTGCTCTTGTTGCCATTTTAGCTTTTAACCTGCTACACATCCATACATGCTTGTTGCAAATATACCTACATTATTACCTACATATACTGTACAAAACAGTACATGAACCCCTTTGGCTGGCGCGTGATGAAGATGCTATTGGAAGGACCCTCCCAGCGCGTCCATCCAGTGAGGAGTCTCTACAGCAGTCCACTGTATCAGGTTCACTGTCTCACTGTGTACCAGCCAAGACTGTCTGTGAGACAGTGAGGCTGTGGATTGCTAAGGATTGTTAATGATTATTCCTAGGTTTGAATTAGATCATCCTGCCTTGCAATGTTACCGGTTGTCGTTGTTGTTGTTGTTGTTGTGTTGTTGTTTATTACTATTTTTATTTAAGAGGAGTTTGAAACCACTTCCCTGCACCGAACACTCAAATATTAGAATGTGTCCAATGATAGCACACAGAAGCAAACCAATAGCAAAGAAAAAACCTTAATACAATTTTAAAAACAGAAATTCTCATTCAAATCTTGTGAAAGGTTGCAGCATTAAAAAAAAGAAAGAGAAAAAAAAGCCCACTCTTCCTCTGGCTCGTGCCCCCTCACTGAGGACTTGTTGGCGTTGTTGCTGTGGTGTTGGCAGTCTGACAATGTTGTGCCAATAAGGACTTATCTGTGGAGTTGGCCGTGTCCACGCTGTCAAGTGTTCCGTCAATAGCTTCCTCCCATTTCCTGGGAGAAAGAAAGGGCTTGCATGGATGTGACGTCATCGATGTTAGATGCTTGGCTGTGAAGTGTGACATTTGGCCCTCTTCCCTGGATGTGCATACCATTAACCACTTGAACAACAGCATCCATATTCTAGGGGGGGGGACATTAGCCAAAAAAAGCTGATCTACAAGCACACAACGCATCGCAGCGCAACGCGTTGTGAGCTTGTAGATCAGCAATTTTTCGGATGAAGAGATTTGTTGTAGACAGAAAAAAGCGGTCCAAGTGAAGAGCCGACTCAGGCCTAGTTTACTGAGTCTAGAGGGTTTAAGTGGTTAATAGTTACAGTCCAGCGCAATAACTGTTGTCAATATGAATTGACTAATGTGTCTAGAGATTGTTTGCACTGGAGGCTGACTGAATGACTTTCAGCTGCTTGATGGATGAGTTTCAATCTGTAGCTCCCACCGTGCCTTGTGGCCTTTGTGTTTAGAGAGATATATAACGGGCAGGTCACAGGTTCATTTCCCCCACAACTGACATTGTTTTCTTTCAAAGTGTCCTTGAGCAAGACGATGAACCGTAACCTTGTTGTTATTCGTTTTGTATAAGAGGGTCTACTCTTCCTTTCTCGCTGCTGGATGTGGAATTAGCTTGGTTGTACAGTACAATCTTTTTAGGATCTGTGGTGGGCCTAGATGATGATTTTCTTATCTGGGCTGGAAGCCCATGTGCCAAAGGTCAGCCAATTAGGACTACTTCTCAGGACCAGTAGTCTGGCTTTCAGAGGTGGTAAATAATGTCCAATCTAAACTTTGATAAGCCTTTGATGACCCTAGACTCCCTATTCTGGGGGCGAATATTTTTGCAAAAATAGCCGATCTACAAGCTCACAACGCTACCACTTGCTATTTTCGGCAAAGATATTTAGTGCAGAGGCATAAACAGGGGACCCGATCTTCAAGCTAAAAACACGGTGCACAGATTATAAATTATTCATATAACTTAACATATTTTTGACCAACATCTACCTACTGATTGAAGTGTTGGAACACAAAATGGAAGAGGTCAACTCAAATAACCCAGCCTACTGTAGACTGTGAGGTGCAGAAAGGAGACTTGAAAACAGCCAACAGTTCAGCAGTCAACGGTATCTGTGAGTGTTGAATAGAAGCCAGGGTTGACCAATTCAGATTAGCACCTTATCTGTTAGTTGTTTCACCACCGAACACGGCTGCCTGCATGGTTTATCTGAAAAAACAAAAGGAAATGGTACTATTGGCCACTGCACTTTCTAAACAGCTAGACTTTGCAGTTTTTTCTCAGGAGAAAGGTATTACAAACAGCTTCCTGAACAAGGTATTCAGCTGCTGTATAGAAGCCCAGGCCCACAAATCTTCCATTTTATCCCAACTCTGCAAATCCTAAGAATTTGCATATTATTTTCTCCAACATTTATAAGCACAGGAAAATAACTTACAGTATGTTGAAAAAATAGCAAACATATCATCTGCAAATTCATAATGTGTTCCATCATGATGCGTTGTGAGCTTGTATCGGCTATTTTAGCTATTTTTGAATCATTTTGAAAAACATTAAATATTTTCGCCTATAATGACATGATGCTCAAAATAGGGATACCAGGTTTAAAGTGGTTAATTTCACTCTCATTTCACCGGATAGAAGTTAACCCAATGAGAGAGAATGTGTAAGGATGACTATTCAGATCATAGGTTTCTCTCTTTCTGTCTAATAGATTTCTACTAGAATTCTGTAGAAATCTTATCTAAACAAATATCTTCTCTTACTCGGTCCCTGGCTCAAAATATTTTCAAATGGGTATCCGCGGCCTAATATGTGTAAGCCTCATATCAAGGACCCTCAATATGTGGGTCCTTGATATGAAAATGTTTGAGAACCACAGCAGTGGTGACAGCAAAGTGAGACACATTTGTAATGATGATGTTACTGTAATTCCACTGGCAGCTATCAGGGGTATTAGTAGTACTAAAATGTAAATGCTTCTAGAGATTATTTCCTGTACAAAACCTTGGTTGTATTGATAGATTGAGACGACATACCGATTACAGCCTAAACACTAGCCGATCCCTGTGACCTGCATATAAAGCCCAGGTCAGAGGGCATGAGCCAGCCACAGAACCGTAACCTTCTAGGTTCAAAATCCCACCTCAGGACCTGTGTTGTATGTCTGGCCTCACCTCTACTCCCACCCTGAAAAACTCAAATTAACCAATCTTTCGAATTGCCATCCCTAATGTCATTTGTCTGCATAGTACTGTGTCACGCTGACCATAGGCATCTCCTTGTTGAGTCAGCAGCATCCAGAAGTAGTATTCAATCCTTCACACACACCTGTGTGGTGTTGGTGACAGGTGTGTAGTGAAAAAAAAAACACTCATGCACCTGAATGGGGGTGGAGGGTGGGGGGAATCCTGTGTACACATATTTGAAGAAGTGTAGAAGTGTTTGTGTTGTGGGCAGCTTGGCTAGAAATGGTGGTATCTGAACAAACTTCTCAAAACTGAAATGACTACGTTTTGTGTTGGTGTGTTTTCTTTGCGTGTAAGAGACAATGAAGGGGAATATGTTTTTTTTTTTTTTTTGGATCATGTTACGCTTGAATTGGCAAAAAACAAGAACAACCTTAAGTCCAGCAGCTTCATGCCTTTTGAAATAGCCTAGCTGTTACACCCTCCAATCCTCCAGCAATCAGCCTGTAGTGCCCTAGTCTGGGAGGCATTGCCTCGGAGTTTGGACAGCGGGGGCGCGGCCACTGCGTTGTGATTCAAATCAACAGCCAATGAAGAATAGGGGGCGGGATCCACATGCAGTGGGTGTTGCATCTAAATAGGATCGACGGGAAGCAATTTCCCCTTGAGAAATTTCGACCGCCATTGTTGTGTACTGCTGTTTGCCTCTCGTCGGACTTTTTAGACGAGTTGCAACCGGTAAGAGGCGTGTCCGCTCAGATTCAGAGCGTGACGTACATCCCGCCCACAAATACAGGGGGTTTGGCCCAGAAGTTCCTCGCCGAGCCGGCGAAAACTTCTGGGAACTCAGATTAGTAGTGCCCATGTGAGAGGCTTATTTAGAACTGCTGAATGAATGGAGGATGTTACAGCGCCCCCTGCTGCTTAAGCAGTGTCTGTACATAAAACATTTGTATCTGGTCATGACATCATGGGCTAAGACCGTCCTCCACTAGTCCTATCGTGGGCTGGAGTCCAGCTCATGGCCTGTTTTGCATGTCAACTCCTTTTCTTTACATTCTCTCTCTCTCCCACTGTGCCGCCTAACCGTCAATTCACACCAGCAGCGGACTTTGGCTGCTCTGCTCTGCTCTGAGAGAGCTGCATGGTTCAATGCACTGTCCATGGAGAGGAGTGACTACCAACCTTTCCCCACTGCAGCCTTGGTGGGGGTAGAGTCAGCAAAAAGCCAAGCGTCAAAGTTGAGAAAAGCTCAAAGTTGAGAAAAGCCTCAAAGCTTTGATGCTTTGAGGCAGAGCGGCAAGCCAATCAGAAGCGGGCTGTGCCCTTAAGTTGGCGTGAAGTAGACATATACACTCGACACCACAGATATTGGCCACTGTATGGTACTGTAGTAGCGTATATTTATTTTAAAAAAAGGGTTTAAACTTGCAGTTTTAGGTGTGACCTTTTTTTTTCAACTACATGGCCTATTTCTTACCTAAAATCTATAAATCCTTTACAAACAAGCTATCAGAGATGAGCATCAAGTGCTGTGAGCTCCCCAGCCAGGTGCAGCTGCTGCGTTGATCCTCTCAGAGCACCAGGAGCACAACTCACTTATTTATGAGACTGTCACTCATAACCTCGGACACGCCCAATTTATAGCATTTTGCGGATGTCCACACTTCAAAACATTTGCTCGCAGTTGCTGGTGTGAATTCAGAGTAAGAAAGAAGGAATGCCTAAAAAACTAATCAACACACTCTCATCCCGAGGCGTCATATTACGTGGGGGAAATATGACTCCCTGGGGTGAGAAAGCGTTTGCAAAAATAGTCTAAAACAAAAACATCAATAAGTGGAGAATTTCAACTGAGGAACGCGGCACTGTTTTGTGTCTGGTGAAGGCTGGCGTAGCTGTGTGGTAGTGGTGGTGGTGGTGGTGGTGCATGGGCCACTAGAGAGGATGGAGAAGGGGGAGATGACCTTGCACCACAATCCTCTGTTGGCTCGCTGGCTCATTAACCGCCTCACACCACACCAGGTGTGACTCCTCTTGTGTGCCTGTGATAATAGAGGTGTCCATTGTGTTCAGTGTGCCATGCTTTGTGCTTCTGTTCCATCCTGCTCTTTGCATCGAGTGTCCGCTGCCTGTTCCTGCCTCCTAGTGCCAGTAAGCAGCAGCATAGGCAGCCCAAGGGGACGGAGAAAGGCTGGGTGGGGTGGGGGTGGGGGGGGGGGGAACTTTAGCAAAGTAGCCCACGCATTCACACGCTATTGGTTTGGACGTCAGCTCCAGGTGAAGCCTATAAAGCCTGATTCATACTTTTGTCGCATGACGGTGTCACCTGCCGAAAATAGCCGATCCACAGGCTCAAGCACATCATCGCGTCATGAGCTTATAGATGTGCTATTATCGGCGTGTGAAACCGGAGCGAGAGAAACCTATTTCACCCACGAAAACCTTACAAATTAAGTTTAAGCAGTTGTGTGTTTAGCAGACATAGAGCAGACCCAGGAAATAAGTATCATAAGTAGGTAACTTATATTTTGGCGCATGACCCTTTCGCTCAACAAAAAAATGACCCAAACCCTAGTCACATTTTCGCTGAGAGACACTTGTTGATAACAAGGGTTATGTGGTGAAGTATAAACTAATCCTTGGTTTTAACCACTTGAACCCTAGCGTCCCTATTATGGGGGCGAACATTTGGCGGAAATTGCCTATCTACAAGCTTTTTTCGCCGAAGAGATTTGGTGTAGTGGGGGGAAAAGGAGCGGATTTGGTTTAGAGCTCTGGATGACTTCGGTCAACTAAGTATATAGGGTTTAAGTGGTTAAGAAGTGGGGGGTCAGCTGCAGTATCTTGGGTTCAGCCAACCTGGTCTCCTCGTCTCCCTGCTAGGCTTGGGTAACTACCCTCAGGACCCTTCTGCCTACGGACCAACGCGTCCTTCTCACAGTTATGGTCAGGATGAGCAGGGTGGATATAGTGCAGGTAGGTGCCAGCATTGACCATATTCACACAGCGGCCATTTTGCTCTTAACGTCACACTCCAGGTGAGAAACTCTACCCCCCGAGTTAGAGTTTCCCACTGCTGTGTGACCATATTCACGCGGTAGCCATTTTGCTCTTACATCACACTTTGGGGTGGGTGGGTGTGCGGGAACCCCACCCACACCGAAATGTGACGTGAGAGCAAAATGGCCGCTGTATGAATATGGTCAGTTGTCTACTCCAACCACAAAAATAGCATCTATTCAGTACTGTAGAGTTATATGTTTATATATTTACATATATAATAGCTGCAACGTGGTTCTTTTGCGTTTCCTTTGGTTTTCTGTTGTGCTTTTGTGTGTATTTTGCATGTACATTTTGCATGTACATACAAGGTGCTGTGTGTACTCTGGGTATAGTAAGACACAGCTGTGAGTTCTTTCAAGGTCATGAGATGGTTTGGATTCAAATCGATAGTACTTCAGGTGTATGAAAGACTATTCATAATGTATAAGTCTTGATTGGCATTCTCGAGCTCCAAGCATCTCGATCCCCTTGATTGCTGTTGGTTTTACTGTACAAAGACGAACCATGACCTCAACCGTTTCGTCCACACTCTCTACTCTACGGCCCTCCACATTGCTTCGCTGGTAATAAAAGGATGATCTAATTGTCAGGAAAATGTTTTGACGGTTCAGTTGTCTCTGTGCGTTGGCAGCCCATTCACTCATTGTTTTTTTCTCCATAAACTGTCTTCCACATTGTAGCCAAAGGGGTCAGAGTCAAAGGAAGAAATAATGGACAACTCAATGCCAGTAAATTTCCCAGTTATTATTCCTATTATTATGAAAAGATTCCTCTTCTGTGTTCCTGTTGGGAACGTTCCTGTGTTCTGAATTCTTGTTATGCTTTCCTTATTTTTTTCTCATTCTTGGAGTGCTTCTTTGAGTACCCCACAAGAAATGTTCATATCTAGGCTATTTGTTTTTATTTTCCTTCTTTCTTTCCTTTTTTTTCTATTGTCTTCATCATTTAACTTTCTCATTACTTTCTTTATTCCACTATATTTCCTTAAAAGATTTTAATTCCTAAGTTTTGTTGGCACTGGATGTCACCAGGGTGGGAATTTAATGCCATCCGTTAGTCTTTGACAGAGGCAAGCAAGTTTGTCTCTTCTCCAGCCACCAGCTGGGTTTCCTTTGGTATTCGTACAAAGCTGTTTGTCTGGTAAAATAATGACTGCAGCTGCTGAATTTGAACATTGTAATTGGGATCCACACTAGGCCATGTTGACCTATGGATGAGAAAGTTTTTTTTCCCCTCTCCTGGTTGTCATGCTTGCTCCCTGTCTCAGTTTGCAGGGAATTGGTGCCATCTAGTGTCTAAATGAGAACTTTTATGTGCTTGTTAGAATTGTTCAATCAAGATAATCTTCACATTGTTTTCCTTTTTATGAAGCCCTTTGGGTCAACATTTCTATTGATTTGGAATGCCTGTTACAATGCATAAAATATACTTGAATTACTTTTACATTTAGAACTTCACTGGATTTGTTTACTAATTTTGAGTCAAAATGTCAATACAAAAGGGCTCATGCAAAGGAATACAATATTTCAATCTTCACATCAAGGCTTGGAAGTATAAATAAATGTATCTTATCCTATGTGAACACATTTCTTCATAGACCAGTAAGTATTGTCCTTGATATGTTGTCTTGACATTTCTGACGATGAGACGCCCTCACGTCTCTTCCTACCTATCTCTCCCTTCTGCCTTCCCCTAATCTACACCTCCCTATCCCTTCTTCCCCTAATCTACACCTCCATATCCCTTCTTCCCCTAATCTACACCTCCCTATCCCTTCTTCCCCTAATCTACACCTCCCTATCCCCTCTTCCCTTAATCTACACCTCCCAATCCCCTCTTCACTTCATCTACACCTCCCTATCCCCTCTTCCCCTAATCTATATGTCCCTTCATCCTCTTCCCCTAATCTACTGTATACCTCCCTTTACCCTCCTCTTCCACTTGCCTTTCTACCATCCAATTTTGTCCTTGGCTCAAAGGTTACGGTCAGGACCTGAGTGGTTTTACCCACACTTTCGCGGACCCGAACCAGCAGACGGCAGCGTACGGGGCACCGACAGCACAACAAGCCGCAGGTCCCCCGCAGAACGCCGCCAACGCGTTCGGCCGAGGGCAGAATCACAACGTACAGGGCTTCCACCCATATCGACGCTGACCCCAACACCTCAACCTCCTCCTCCAAAAACAACATTGAGAATGACAAGATGTACGCACAGCGTTCAGAAAAGGAAAGAGAGAGAGAGAGAGAGAGAAAGGAAATGAAATGTGTGTTCTTGTGCTTAAAAGAAAGGGGGAAAAAAGAAAAAAGAAAAACTGGAGCTCTGGATTGATTGTTGTTTTTGGAATATTTAATGCACACACAAATTTGTGAAATGGAAAAACACAAAACTTTTTGTGAAACCAGGGATTCAAACCAACTTCTGTTACGGGAAAAAAAAGCATAAAAGAACAGATTTTCTTCTGCATTTATTTATGGAGCGCTGAGGCGAAGGAAGCTTTTATTTCTCCTCCTCTCCCCCCATGTTTTATAGTAGAACTTTACTACTTTGCAATAATTTTGATTGTCTGGACAAACACTAGCACAGAGAATTATGTAAAAAGACTTACATATAAATATAAATATGTATATTTATGGTGGACACAGAGATGAAAACAGGGTGTCTAACGTTTCCTCAGCTTTAAATTCTAGGGAAAAAAAGTTTTTATTTTTCATTTGGTGGATTTTGTTTACTTTCTGAGCCTTTATTTTAAAGTTTGTTTAAAATGGAAAATATGAATATATATATATATTATACACAAACTGTGCAATTTTTTAAAAAGAGAATTTTGTACTATAAATGTACACTTTGCTTGTTTTTTATTTAAAGATTTAGACTTCCCTCAGGTGGCTGTTTGGGTGCATTTTGCACTTATGCAAAAAGAAAGGAGAACTTATTTCAAATTAAATGTTTTAAAGATATGGCACTTGTTATTGGTGTTTTTTGTGTGCTTGTTTGTTTATTTTTCTTAGCTTTCTCTTGGAGTACTTTAACTGAGGTTAAAGGTAACAGCGTACAAACCATACCCTTCCATTCATTACATCACAACTCTGGGCCGTTGCACAAACATGCATCTAAGTCTCACACACTAACATCAGCTAATTCTCTATATGGACCTGATTTAGTTATAATACGTTAAAATTGAAAGGGGTGTCTGATATCAGTTGAAACATGGTTGAGATTATAGAGAGGATGCTTTGCAGTGCTATGAAGCTGTTCCAGTGGGTTGACAGAGCGGAAGTTGGACAGAAGTTGTCTGACATCGTGTGAATAGGGCCTATATAGGTACTGGAAAGTGGAAACGTATTAATAGATTGTTTATTTCTGTTTCTTCACTCAATATCAGATTACATGAATGGAATGCCAGCTGTGGAGTGATATGCACTGGTTTAGGGATATTGAAAGGGGAGTAAGTGATATTTTCTTTGCTAAAATAAAATAATTAAAATAGCTCTTTATTACGATAGCAATCATTGCTATAATATGGAGTTTTCTGTAAGAATCAAGAAATTAGGGTTTATTTGTCACTAATAGGTACAATTAAAGCAGCACTATGTAAAAATGTTTTATGAATAAAATGTAATTTTGTCCAATCTATGGTAGAGTATGTTGTTAATACAATATAACTTATACCATTGGGGTGGTTGTATTTTGTCTCCCTGCTTTTCTATTGAGACATTTCGATCGTGTCAAAGGTCATGTCTCACCTAGACACAGGATCTGACACAAATTTTGACCTGATGGTCAAGATTCAATTTATCCCCTGAGCAAGCAGGCAGGCTATTAGCTCAATGGTTAAAATGTCAGCATTTGAGCAGGAAACCAGGTTCAAATCCGGGGTAGAAGAGGAAAGTTACGTAGTGCAGTTTTAAGACTGCTAACAGCAACACAACAATTACACCAATAATACTGGATATGATGTGAAAAAGAAAGAAAAACTAATAGAAAAAAATAAGATATAATGCAATTAATATGAATAAAGATTGTTTTAAAACTCCCTCTCTCTCTCTTTCTCTCTCTCTCTTTCTACTGCTGTTAACCATAATAATAATAATAATAATAAACATCAACAACAACAACAACAACAAACAAACTAGCTGTTAAGGAGTTGCTGCTTGCCACAGTACAGATTGGTTCCCAAACTGTTTAGCTCGAGACCCAAACGATATAATGTATCCCCCTGACCCAAACTAGTGAAAATAGCAGATCTACAAGCTCACAACACGTCGCGATGCTACACATTGTGAGCTTGTAGATTGGCTATTTTCACTACTTAAACATTGGTTTTCAATTTTATGGAATTTATTTATGAAATTATTTTTGAAAAATCAGATTTTTTTTAAAAAGTGAACATTTTAGATTTTTTGGGAAAATATTTTGAAATGAATTTTAAATAGGCTAATTAAAAACAAAATCTAGGAAATGAGAAAATAAAGGGGATATTTACTCGCGACCCATAAAACTGGGCCCGCGACCCATACGTGGGTCCCGACCCACTGTTTGGGAAACAGTGTTGTAGACTAGAGAGTTGTTGTAGATCTGTAGATCTTTGTTTTCTCAGCCATATCTCATCCGGGTGAGAGGTCGTGTGGTTTGTTTCCTTGTTAGCAGCTCCGCTAGTCGCTAGACAATATTCACTTAACTGACAGTCACTGTGTGTTTGTTTGTGTGTTTTGTGTCTCTCTTTAAGCCTAAACACCGTGACATTTACAGGACCTGAACACCGTCATAACATCTTATAAAGCTGGTAAGTTATTATTATTATTAATAATGTGTTGTTGTTGGTTTCGTTATTATTTCAGTTTCGGTTCAACTTGGAGCTACTTTTTTATTTTTTTATTTGCATCATTGAGACAAATTCGGGATAATATATAAAGAAAAACGTGTTAAAAAATAGTTAGTGCAAATACATCATCATTACAGTGATAGGAACAGTTTCTATATATTTATAAATTGTTACTTTCATTTTTGTGCAGAAGGGAAGTGGCCGTTTCCGGGTTTATAAAGTTAGAGCTAGTATTGAACACATTTCCTGATGTGTTGCTCATTATTTAACGTTGTTCAAACACACACCGACGTCGCCTTCCCGTTTGTAGCAACGACATGCAGCGAAAATTACATGGTGTTTTGTTTGTACCGAAACACGCTATAAAAATAACATTGGTTTGAGTATGTATGTGTTTACACTGTACACATAGAGACCATCTTGTCAGACGGTCCCTCATTTCACAGACAGTGTTGTCAGATTTTGTGAGAGAAATAAGCAGCCAGGTCTATGAAAACACAAAACAAGCCCAAAATAAGCGACTAGGCTACATGAGCACTTTAAACCTATATACATCGGCTATTTTCAAAACAATATGGAAGAAAATGTGTACGGGGGTCCCTGGTACAACATGACATGAAAATGTTTGAGAACCACATTGGAAACGAGCCCAAATAAGCAACTACATTTTAGAAACAAGCTAAAAAAAAACGCAACCCGCAACTACCAATATGTACAAGCGATTTTACAGAAAAACAAGCCCTAAATCGCTTATGATAAAGCAGATATGGCAACGCTGCTCACAGCTGCCTGGGTGCAGGCAGGGACTGTCTGAAAAGTGCAACGAAAAGAGATCTTACCAAAAATATGAAATAACTTCACTCTCATCATACCAGTGGTTTTCAAACCTTTTCATGTCAAGGACCCCCAAATTGTTATGTATATCCAGTGCCAGGGACCCCCATAAGAGATTTGTGTAAAACAAATTCTAAATTATTAAAAAATCTTCCTTTTGAAAAATAGCCGAAGCATAAAATAGGGGTTTACATTTTTGGTTTTGCTTAGTTTTTTTTACAATTTTTAACTAGTTACTTTCCTATTAAAGTTGTTTTCTTTGTTTTGTTTTAGAAACATTGCACTGCGTTGTGAGCTTGTAGATCTGCTGTTTTCACTTATACTTCTTGAATTTATTTATGAAATACTTTTGGAACTGTTTTTTTTTGTATTGATGAAAAGGTTGATTTTTTTTGCTTAAACTTTAATATTTAAAAAAAAATATATAATATAGGAAATGAAAAAAGGGGATATTTACTTGTGACCCATACAAATTGTTCTGCGACCCAAACATGGGTCCTGACCCACTGTTTTGGAAACAGTGGTCTAATATTGTCTACCAGCATGATCTAATATGACAGTGACAACACTAGCGTTGACTCCCATTGTAAGAATGCGGAAATGCTCGTTCAATGAGGAAGTTCCAATGTTTGGAACTATATTATTAGGCTTATTTTTCAGGCTTATTTTTCTTGTAACCCAAAATACCATGCTATATATATGTGTGTGTGTGTGTGTGTGTGTGTGTGTGTGTGTGTGTGTGTGTGTGTGTGTGTGTGTGTGTGTGTGTGTGTTTATATGTATGTACTGTATGTATGTATGCATATATATATGCATGTATGCATATGTACACACACACACACACACACACACACACACACACACACACACACACACACACACACACACACACACACACACACACACACACACACACACACACACACAAGGTTTCTGCCCAACAGCCACGATATGGAAACTACATTAATTGGTTCATATTCACAAGTGTGTGTGTGTGTGTGTGTGTGTGTGTGTGTGTGTATATATATATATACATACACATACATACACACACACACACACACCTGTGAATATGAACCAATTAATGTAGTTTCCATATCGTGGCTGTTGGGCAGAAACCTTGTATCTCCATATTTAGATCTTTTCGTTATTTCTTTCGGAAATGAATGCCCTACCTTGTCATAACTCATAAGGCACATACATATCACACAAATATAGCATAAATTGCTGATCTCCAAGCTCACAGAAGCTTGTAGTTAGATTTCTGCTTTTTTTGCTTTTTAAAAAAAAAGTTGTTTCAAGTGAAAGTGTCTAGGTGTGTGGGTTTTATAAATATTGAAAAAAGAGCTTGTGACTAAATAATAACTACATTGGATCCATTGGAACACAGGTTATTTATTTTTTAATTCTGAAAAGTAATGGTTTTGGACATCCCGTTACAAGGTTTCCACCCAACAGCAACGATATGTATTTTGTATCCTTAACACCTTAATATTTTGAAAGCCAGATGTAGTCACATGGAGCTAGTTTGACCCAGCGTGATCTAATATGAGAGTGACGACACTAGCGAATGCGGAAATGCTTGTTCTATCAATGAGGAAGTTCCAATGTTTGGAATTATAGCCCATAGCGGCCCGCTTTGTGGCGAGATCAAAGCGTGTCATAACTCTCTCTCTCTATGGGTCTGGTTTGACCTAGTTTGACTGTCATCTGTCTGTTCTGTGTTCATTCTAATCATCAGAATGTCTTCTTTACGTGTCGCCTTATAGGTGGTTGTACAAGTACTTTTAGGAATAAAAGTTATTGTGGGAGGTGGACATAATAGGGCAATTGTGTGACACCTGACCTGAAAAAACAACAACATGTTGTCACCTTTTTCACCTCGGGCTGTTTGCATGCCTCGCTTTTACATAGGCCCTAAATTGTTTATGAATATTATAACTGCATTGCATAACTGCATTTTCAGGTAATTAGGCAGAAACATAACTGCATTTTCAGGTAATTAGGCAGAAACAAACATGTTCCCACTTCCCAGGTCCCTGCTCGTGACACACAAGCAAGACCTACAGTGTTCAGCCACTCATTCTAAGTCTGTGTTGTTAACTATAGCCTCTGACAAACAACAACAGCACATGTACTAGGACTACTACTTCTAGGAACCACATTTAGGCCTCAAACAATGATGTCAACGGTGAACACTCCCTCTAAACAGCCTGTAAAATGTGGAGTATCGGCGTAACATTTGTCATACTTGTGACAGTGGCGCTGACAGAAGGTCTGAGGCTGCTGCTTGCCTCAGACCTGTTGCAGTCGGGTCGCCCATGTTCTGAGGAGCTATGGTTCTTCTAAATACCAGAGCCTCAATGAAGAAACCCAGAGACGGCTGCCCACACCATGGCTATTTCCTCGGTAGAAACAACCTGACCTAGCGTTATGATCTTGCTTTTCGACAGAATTTGCGGATGCTGATTTTGGTTTAATCTGTTTTAATAACGTGGGCGATAAGGAGTGCATGATCGTCTTAATTTCTTCTCTATTCTTCAGACTGATCTATGGTTTATGTTAACGGTTTATTTTGTTACGGCATTTAGCGTCATGAATATCTTTGTTCAGGCTCGGTTGTCCCAAGGCACTGCTAAAGAAAAGGAAAAAAAAGAAAAAGATACATATGATTTATGCAATGTCAGACCACTGTTTGATTTTGTCACTTGGTCAAAGGCACAGTCTCATGTTTTAACATGATCATGCTACAGGTTGCCAAGCCTTGTCCAGAGTCGTTGGCCAGTTGATGCATAGAGTAAAGAGGGTGAAACTAGAAGACCAAACGGAAGACAGACGTCAGAAAAGGTACGGAAAAGACAGATCGCTTGTTCATGTTGTTCAACTGTGCTTGTCCAATTGTAGAGCTTGCTTGATTTAGCTGAATTCACTTGTATAGTAAAAGTGTTCTCTAAGTCCATAAGGGCTGGGCTTCGTTGGAAGCATGACACTTTAATAAAGAAAAATCAATCAATCATGTATATTATATTTCACTGAACCTTTAGATTTTTTCCTTTAACCACTTTAGAAATTAGCGACTTTTTTCATGTTTCTGTGTTTATTTATTAACATGTCAGAATCCGTTTCATCAAAGGTTACAGGTGTAACTCAAAGGTCCGTAAATTTTTTTTTCAGGATATATAAAAGTTGTGAGTTTAGACATACCGTGCAAAGAGTGGCAGAAATTAAAATACGGAATTTCAGAAAAATCTAAACGATTCCATAAATAAATTAAAAAGTGAAAATAGACGATTTACATGAGCATGTAGATCTGCTATTTTAACTTTATTGGTAATGTGGCCTAAGTAGTATTATTCTTTGCCCCTGGTCTAATGCATATCAAATTGGGGGTCCTTTAACCCTTTAAAATGGGGAAAGCGTCTGTCATTTTTAGCTAAAAGCATTATTTTATACTTTGGCTATTCAAAAATAGCAGATATACAAGCTCATGAGTTGACATAGCAAATATTTGAATATATTTTTTAAAGCAAACATTTGTAACTCAAATCTTTGCTTCTGGGGGTCCCTGTTACTAAATATTTTGAGATGGAGGTCTGCGGCAAATACATTTTGGGGGTCCTTGACATGAAAAAGTTTGAGCACCACTAATATATAGTGACATACGTTTTTTCAGAAAACTGTTCTACAAATTTAGAAGACATTTGTAGACTGGGCCTCAGGTCTTAATGGGCTAAAGGAATTCCAGGAAAAGAAAAAAAAAAAAAAACGAGGAAGTAGTGAAAATAGCCGATTTATATGAACTTGTAGATCTGCTATTTTCACTATTTTTGTAATATAGATGAAGTATTTTTTGTTATCCCCCTGGTGGTCTAATGCATAGCCTCTCTGTCCAGCTCCATAGCAGCAGCAGCGGCAGCGGCAGCAGCAGTGATGACCGGGACCGACGAGCTCTCTGACAGCACCGAGGTGGTGGAGATGGCGGACGTGGCGCCTGCGCCGTACGTGGTGGAGAAGTACGCCTGGAACGACCTGCGGCAGATCATCCACCAGGGCCGCCAGTACTCTGGCATGAGCGTCAGCAAGGCGCCGCACGACTTCCGCTTCGTCCAGAAGAAAGACGAAGCCAGCAAGCACACGCATCGCCTGTACTACCTCGGTGAGTCTCTGGAACGGTCGGACACACGACTGCACTTAGGGCCGGTGATCAGGGCCGGACTTACCGTTGGGCTACGGTGGGCTGCAGCCCTGGGGCCCCCAACTGGGGGGGGGCCAAAAAAACAAATAAGAAATTATGATCAAATTGTAAAGTAACCCTACCAAATTAAGAGAATTAAAGTAACAAAAAACAGAAAAAAGAAAGAAAAAAGCCAGCAAAAAAACGAAAATGTTTGTGCGCGCGCAGTGGGGGCCTCAAAAAAATCTCTAGCCCAGGGGCCTCAACTCCTATAAATCCGGCCCTGCCGGTGATGGAAAAAGATTGTGGATGTGCTATTTTCCACCGAATGTTCGCCCGGCCAGAATAGGGACACTAGGCTTCATGTGGTTAAACATCACACCTCAGTAGAAATGCTTTTGGAATTGTGTATGACTTGTTTTAATAGAAGCACTTGGTCATCATGGAAGCAATGCCCCCCTAACAACAGTAAAACTTTTACTGTTGAGGCTATTGCTTCCATGGTGACAAATCACTTTTATTTCCTCTCTACAATTAACACGTCGATGGCAGTAACAACGCTTTAGCAGACGCTCAGGACAGTGAAATGCTCCTCTGTCTTTATGTATCTATCTTTATTATCGGTTTGAATTTGTTGGTGGATATGTACTGTATGTGGAGAGAGTGGAGTGAACGCAGGTTTAATTCATTCAAGGTTTCCATGCAGAATAGGTGGATATACCTTTTATTGATCCTTCTGAAAAAAATCAGTTGTCATGGCAGTACTGCAGTTATGAAAACACAAGAGTACCAGAAACCAGGAGATTGTGCCGGTATAACCGAATGACATAATATCGTTGCTGTCGGGTGGAAACCTCATGTACAAAACTGTTACTTTTCAGGATTCAAATTAAAAAAAAAACAGCCGATCTACAGGCTCAAAACACATGGCAATAAGATGCATTTTTACATGCATACTTTTATGTGACACTTTAGTGTGACGAAGTAGGCCATTAAGTTACGGAAGGACTTACGTTAAAATACGGAGATAAGAGGTTTCTGCCCTACAGCAACGACATACAGAAGAGGAGGAAAACCATGATCAATTCGTACGGGTCAGACCAGGAAGCTCAAGCACCTGAAGATCATCATTTATTTAACATTGGGATGTAGCGATGCATACGCCTTGACCTCATGACCTAAACCTGAAAAGTACATCTTCAGGTGGGTTACACATTTCTTCAGAGAACCCCAGAAAGCTCATTAATCAGCTTAAAAATGCCAATTGTTTATCCTATATCTTCTCTAGTTCTCTCTCCCAGTTGGATGACATTGGTATCCCAACCTGAAAGTGTACTGCTAAAGAGCTGGAGTGTTTTTAACACAATGACCCCCCAAATGATTTTGGGGTCCCCCCAGATGATCACAAACCAACATACAGTAAAATTGTATACAGGGTATATCTGCACATTTCTAAAGTTACAATTTAATGACTTTAATGTATTTTAAGACCTTTTTAATAACAAATTGTCAAATAGTACGTAAGAATGAGTCAAACATTGTGAAAATAGCCGTAGTAGTTTGGCTATTTTCACAATTATCTGTGGAACCGAGTCAAACTAATTGTAATGCCTACAATTCAAAGTACTTGTCAGGGTGGGGGGTCCCCAGTTCAAATATGATTATTTTGGGGGGTCGCGGCCAGACGTTTTGAGAACCCTTGACTTACAGAACCTATAATGTCCTCTCCTACAGGAATGCCTTACGATAGCAGAGAAAACACATTACTGTACTCCGACGTTCCTAAGTTCATCATGAAAGGCGGCCTGCTGGTGCTGACATGGAAATCATTGCTGAACCATTTCCAGGTGAGCAGGTTACCTATTTTCAACCTAATCTTCACAAAATTGGTCCTCACTAGTGCTCATTATAAGATCAGATATATTGATCTGTGTCTCGGAGGTGGGCTGTGGACAGTTCATAAACCTTACTCTAATGACTTCATAAGTTTCCTCCAATGACATCATCAGTTGTCATTTCAAATGAGATTTCAAACTTAAAACATATATATATTGACGTATTTCAGTGTACTAACTTCCCCAGAAGATAAAGACTGTAGTTTCCAATAGCCCTTGATGATGTCATTAGAGTATGGTTTCTGAACTGTCCACACCTCCACCAATCGGACGCAGAGCGAGTAGACAGAAATGGTGCCATCTTATGAGCATTAGTGAGGACCAATAATATGAAAATGGGTAAAGTGGTCCTTTAAAAACAAGGGGACTGCAGGAAACCAATAACTGAAGAAAAAAAAAAGATAAGGAGACCAATAACTGGATGATGTTAACCTTCCTCTCAGGCCACCCCCCACCATGGTGTGTACTCCAGAGAAGAGGAGCTGCTCAGAGAGAGGAAGCGTCTAGGGGTGTTTGGTATCACATCCTACGAACATCACCCTGCCAGCGGCCTCTTCCTGTTCCAGGCCAACAGCAGTCTGTTCTACTGCCGTGACCACGAGCAGCCCGCCTTCACTGTGAGTGATTCACACTGATGATGATGATGGTGTTAACTTTAATAATAGCAGACCGTTCTACTGCCGTGACCACGAACCTCAACACTGATGTTACTTATATTACTTGTATTATTATAATCAACTATTAATAATACATCAGCGGTTGGGAGTCCTGCGTAGCTTGGCGGTACGGTGGATGTGAGATTATGAATTCAATTATTTTAAAGGAAAAAAAAAATAGTTGTCACAGATGTTCTCAAATTATGTCAGAAATTTTGTTCTGTGAAAAAAAAAAATGGTAAGGCCGACGGAAATGCCAGTGAATGCCAAAACTCAAACATCGAAAAACTAAAGTGGTCGTTTTCAAGATGTTTTGGCCATTATCTCTGGACCGGAAGGTCCAATCTGCTCAGTTCAAAACTTATTGGATGTGTGACTTTGAGGGCATTAAGCATTCAGTTACACCTTTTAGGGTTTTGGGGTATTCCGGGCCTAAAAGTATGGTAATTGTTCCACTTCGCCCGACCTCCAGTACACCCCTGGCAGCTGTGTAATAACCAGTTCAATCAAAGCAGTCAAGAGAATGTGGAACTTCTTGATATGTAAATCCATGCATGGAAAGACCTGTTTTTATTCAGCTAATGTCTTAGTTACACCAGCATTGTTGTTGTGAAGTTCAGTCAGTTTACCTATCAGTTTTTACTGATAGGTGAACTTGAGTGTTGAAAAAAGATCAACATTTCCATTTGGGTTGAGAAGAGCTTTGGGCGATGACAAAGCCAAATCCAGTCTTTTAATTAGCTGCTGGAAGCATCCACAGAAACACAACTTTTTTTTTCTCTCACAAATCAGAGCTTGTAAAAGAGTAGATGATTGTTGTTTGTTGTTGACATGCATGGAAAATATCACCAGGCTATATAAAACCTAATGATGTATGTAATTAGAACCACAGACACAATGTATTATGCCAGGTATTATTTATGATGACAACCACTCTTTCTTACCTTTTTATTGTCTATAAAAGTATTTGTGTGTGTGTGTGTGTGTGTGTGTGTGTGTGTGTGTGTGTGTGTGTGTGTGTGTGTGTGTGTGTGTGTGTGTGTGTGTGTGTGTGTGTGTGTGTGATGTAGACTAAACCGATGAACCCAACAGAGATTGTCAGCCAGTGTACAGGCACCCGTATGGACCCCAAGATCTGTCCAGGGGACTCCAACTTCATCGCCTTCATCCACAGCAAGGACATCTGGTTGACCAACATTGACACCGGCGAGGAGAAGAGACTCACACACTGCCATAAAGGTCACAACAACAACAGCAAAATCTCCACGTCACCAACGTGTTTCACTGGCATTGGCAACGGCCTCCTGCTTAAAGCTGTTTACCTGCCAAAGTTTCCATAATTTTGTAACCATCAGTCAACTGTTCTGTTCTATTAAATGTTTTAGAACAAATCTTTTCTAATCTCTACTGAGGAAGGATGTGTAAGATCAGTCAGAGAATCGGAATAGCGTGAAACTGGTGAGCTGCCGAAATATGTGACAATCGTGTAGACATCACATAACGTCAGTGTCCGAACGTAAATCATTGCGGTTTGTTTATTAGCAGAGTTCAACCTAGCGGTATTTAGGCCATGTATTTAAAGACCTCTGTGTAAGTTATGTGAAGTCCACACGATGGTCACCAAATTCACCGTAACACCGCCATGCTGGAGGACAGATGACGGAGGAAGTGAGGAGGCAGAAATTTGAGTATTGGAATTTGGCCTTAGGGATTAGGTGAGAAACTCAGACATCCGTGAGAGACTCAGAGTAGATGAGGTGGTTCAGGAATCTAGTAAGGAGGTCAGACAGGCAGACCGAGGACCAGGTGGGATTAAATCTCCACGCTGGCCTGGGAATGCCTTGGGATGCGCCAGTCAGAGCTGGATAATTTAGCCAGTGAAAGGGGAGTCTGGGATTCTGTGCTGGAACTGCTACCTCCAAATATATTCATCTGGCTCATGTAGGGCAATCGATGAATTGAGAATCAGGCGTTTTTTATTTTATTTTTGTATATATCAACCAATCAACACGAAAAAACTATTATAGATTTTTCAATAATTTAATACATTGATTAGTCTGATTAACCACTTAACCCTGTATTATACTTTGTTGTATTCTATAGAAAATTGTACTATTCTTATTTTGTGGTGTACAAAAATAGAGAAAATAGCTGATCTACACGCTCACTACGCGGCACATTGCGAATGTTTCTTTTTTTCTTTAAAAAATCTGTAAATAGTTTTTCGGGCGAAATTCTGGATTTTGAATTTCATATGATCCTACTAAATACAAACACAAGCCTTAGGACACATATCACACATGGTCAGTATAACGTCAAGCATCCAACTGTTTCCGTGTTTTTCTTTCCAGGGCTGGATAACATAAAGGATGATGGAAAGTCTGCAGGCGTAGCCACCTTCGTCATCCAGGAAGAGTTTGACCGGTTCTCAGGCTATTGGTGGTCACCGGTCAATGCTGAAGGTGAATAAGCGTGTCCTACTCTCCTAGACATGCATTTCTATATTGTAGTCCCTGAGATCAATCTTGAAAGATATACTCCCACACTGCACACCTAACTGTTTGTTGTCTACACGCCTGCTTTTAACTGACTGGTTGTGTAGAAGTTCTTTTTCACTTATATTGTAGTCCTTAAAAGGTTTCACTGTGTCAGATTAATGAGCTGCGGATACCTTTTTCTAAAAGAAGTTTTGGCAGACCACCCCCCCCCCTATTGGAGGCAAGACAAGTTCATTTGTACATTACGTTTCAGCAACAAGGCAATTCAAAATGCTTTACCTAAATTATTAAACGTAAAGACATTAACTCATTGGTTCTCAAAGTGGGGTCTGGTGACCCCCAGGGGTCCTTGTGGTGGCACCAGGGAGTCCCTGCTAAATTTGGTAATATCACAATCATTTTATACTATTGCTATTCAAAAATAGTATATCTACAAGCTCTCATAGCACGGCACAAAGTAAGCTTGTATATCTGCTATTTTAGTTTTTTTTTTTTAAATATCGAATCTTTGAAGTTTAATCGAAGTTGTGTATAATTTTGATAATATTTTTACATAAATCCTCTCTTCTGGGGGTCCCTGGCTCAAAACATTTTCAGATGGTGGTCCACGGCCCAATTTGGGGGTCCTTGACCTTGACCTGAAAAAGTTTGAGAACCACTGCATTAACTTGAGAATAACTTGAAACTTGTTGAAATATGGATACTGTTGTGCTCTTTGATGAGAGCGACGGTAGGGAGCTGAGACGAATCAGGGGGTTTGATGTGTGAATTTGTTCACTTTGGGTTTCAGACTCTGACGGTGGTAAAACCCTGCAGATCCTGTATGAAGAAGTGGATGAAACCGAGGTGGAGATCATTCACGTCCCCTCGCCCATCCTGGAGGAACGCAAGACTGACGTCTACAGATACCCTCGCACAGGTCAGCACACACGCACACACACACACACACGACACACGTACATACATACTGTACATACGTACAGTACATACCGTACATACGTACATTGATTAAAGTCCTCAGTCGCCATGACTGATTTCAGTCATTTGGGTGCCATATAGAGGCTAGCATGTCTTTCTCTTGGCTTGTAATCTTGGGTTGGCTTGTAACTTAAACACTTCTGCTTTGCACCATGATGCTAGTAAAGTCAAGCCCTACAGTAATAATATATACTTTATTTTATTTTGAAATTAAAGAGTGTTTTAATTGGTCAAAATAGCAATAGTATCCATGGTCAGAAGCTTCTTCCATAAACCATAAATGGTCTCGGATATTTCATAAAATTAAAGGTTAAGGCCTAAATCTGATTTGGCTGTACAGTATGGGCAGAAACATGGGTCTAGAACGAAAATACTGAAACATTTTACATTGGGCTATACGTATTGTTTCTTTCACACTGTCTCACAAATCGCAGATTGTGTTTTGGTGTAACAAGAATTTCCAAAGTCGCGATGATTATCTTTTTGCTTTAATCCCTACACACACACACACACACACACACACACACACACACACACACACACACACACACACACACACACACACACACACACACACACACACACACACACACACACACACACACACACTGACACACACTGTGCTTTGGTACATTGTTATTCTTGTTTCTACTCAGTATATTGGTGTTTATCCAAATCGTATGTAACATTATGAAACGTTGATGCTTTTGGCTTATCACTTTTGCCTATACTTTTGTCTTCCAGGCAGCAAGAATCCAGACATTACACTCAAACTGCTGGAGGTTAAAACGGACCCTCAGGGCAAGGTGAGAAAACATCTTTTATTTTGTAGATGCATGAACACAGTGCATACAGCAGTCAATGCCATGCTAAATGGTTACGGTCCACTTGGTGTTTTTGGTAATATTATGCCCTAAAATGAAATGGTTTTGGACATCAATAAAAATTGTGGTTAATCAGACTAATCGCTTTAGTCATTATAATATATCTAACCGTACGATAAAAAAAACAGTCGAATTGAAAAAGGAGTGCTAGTTTGCTAGGAGTGCTAGCCCCCACATCAAAAAACAGAAATGATGTCTCGGACTTACCGAGACTAGGGGGGACGATGATTTACGATTCTGTGCCTATCGGGACATAACTCGGACGCCGCTGAGTCGACCGAAGGTGACTTCACAATGCTCGGCACGGCGACTCGCTCACCTAAGCCCGCTCGGTGGTGCCTCTCGTGGCTCAAGTCACCTTCAGGCGGCGCGCCTCCGTCGGTGAAACCGAGTGCACCTTTTTCAATCTGTCTGGTTTTCCAATCGTACTGTGACATATATATTAAAAAAAGAAGATTGATATATTGATAATAATTAAGAATGATAAAACAAATTGCACTTCTCCATTATTCGATTAATTGAAAAAGTGATCGAATCGCTAAGAAAACAATGGATATTGTTGCAGCCCTAGCTTGAAACGTTGTACTGACTGTGTTGTGTGCTGTTTGGGCCCTCAGATTGTGAGCACTCAGGATAAGGAGCTGCTTGCACCCTTCACCACCCTGTTCCCTGGAACAGAGTACATCTCCAGAGCTGGATGGACACAAGACGGAAAATAGTGAGTCTCTCTTAACCACCTTCAACCTGGCCTCCCTATTTTGGGCACGTCATTATAGGCGGCAATATTGTCAAATTGTTGTTTCAAGATTTTCAAAAGACTTGAAAACTTTTTTTTTAAAATTGGTGCCCTGGACGCTTTGAGCTGTAAACAGTTGAACTTATAGAAAGGAGCGCCGGTCATTTGATCCTCCTGATTGTCTGTGACAACCCAATAATATACAACTCGACGTTGAATTGTTACTACAACCATGAGAAGTCCATGTTTACATTGTTTCAGCTAAGTCCAGTGCCTGGCCGTCGTCCTTAGTGTTTATATACTGTAACTGGACCCTTGACGGGTCTCCTGTTCTGATGTGTCTCCTCCTGTGTCCCAGTGCCTGGGCGGCGCTGATGGACAGACCTCAGCAGCGTCTGCAGATCGTCCTGCTGCCTCCGTCCCTCTTCATCCCTGTGGGCGAAGACGAGGCCAGCAGGACGGCTCGTCTGGAGGCTCTGCCCCAGGGAGTCCAACCCTTCATCGTCTACGAGGAGACCTCTGACATCTGGATCAACGTGAGTCAAGTCACACCCTGTATACTGTATATGTGTGTGTGTGTGTGTGTGTGTGTCTGTGTGTGAGGGCTAGGGGATATGACTTCAAATCAATTGCACAAATATATGAAACTTATGCTTCGATTACGATTAATGAGCGATTATTATTTAAAAAAGATTAACACTGCCCTCATACTTCTCTGACAAGGTCTATACTGTAAATATTACGGGCTCGCTACTTTTGTAGCCAGCATTTTACAACGAAGTATAGTACAGGTCTTACGTGGTTAATCAGGAAAAATATATATACTTTTGTTTCGTATTCATTCATTGATATATACAAATAATTAATACAATAAAAATAAAGCCTGCTTTTCGATTATTTGATTAACATAAATGAGCAAGAATTAGTCTGTTAGATGTTCTAAAGGTCGGTTTCGATATATTTTTGGTTAATTGTCCAGCCCTTGTGTGTGTGTGTGTGTGTGTGTGTGTGTGTGTGTGTGTGTGTGTGTGTGTGTGTGTGTGTGTGTGTGTGTGTGTGTGTATCAGAGGTTCTAAAACATTTTCATGTCAAGGACCCCTAAATTCATATGACATGAATTTGGCCGCGGACCCTCACCTGAAAAATAAATGTATAAGAAAGATTTGGGTCAAAAATTGCTCTTGTCATGATGGTCTATTTTAGAATAGCCGAAAGGGTTAAAAAGTGGTTAAAATGTTCCTAATTTTGCTGGGAACCCCCCCAAGGACCCTTCGGGTCTCCCGTACCCTACTTAAATAACCAAGGCACTTAACACCAGATGCTTACAAAATGACAGCAGTACTGCACTCTTGCTTTTTGCACTCTTGACTGTTTTCCATTTTAAAATGTTTGCAGGTTCATGACATCTTCCATCCGTTCATCCAAACCAGTGAAGAGGAGTTCACCTTCATCACAGTGAACGAGTCTAAGACTGGATTCAGTCACCTGTATAAAGTCACCTCCCAGTTGCAACAAGGCAGCTACACCTGGACCCCTGCGTTCACACACACTGAAGGTAACACAGTGCAATACACACTACATGCTGAAGGCAACGCAACACAATGCACACGCTTAAATTAAAGTTTAAAGTTCTCAGTCAAATATATAAAATGAGCTGAATTTATAGCTGCAAGGTAAATTGATAATTATTTTGTAGGCTACAGATAATACGACAACACTTAAAAATATCCCCATTACGCAAGTAATAAAGAGACACACACTGAAGGTAACACGACGCAATACACAGTTACACACACACTGAAGGTAACAACACATCTGAAGTCACTGTAAACCATGGCCTTTTGAGGCTTATTGCGATGGGAATGATGTACAAAAACGAATTTCACCCACTTTTTTACCTTGTAAACCTGTAATGTGACAATAAACCTGATTCTGATTGTTTTATTGTATCATCAAGTCTTACTTACTTACTTACAAAGATTGCTTAGCAAAGGCAGTACTAGTAACCCTAAATGAACAAGTGTGTGGTTCACTGCCCTGCTCAAGAGCACCTTAACTGTGGATTGTGGAAAGGCACCATATATTTAAAACCTGCAAGTGCAATGTGTTCTCTTTGGTCAAATAACTCCATACACAATATGACTGCTTCTCCTCTCATCAGATGACTTCAAGTGTCCAGTCAAAGAGGAGCTAACGCTCACCAGTGGAGAGTGGGAGGTCCTGGCCAATCACGGTGCAAAGGTAACATGGAAAGAAGCTCTGTGTGTGTGTGTGTGTTGTTTTTTTATGTTCCTGAAAAGATGTAGTTGTGATGCACCACTTTCTCCAAGATAAATACCTATACTGTACCACTCCTGTGGTTGAGAAATACTTCTATACTTACTTCAGCAATGGTTGATCGGCTTGAACATTGTAGGTGTTAATAAACACTGCATGTGAACGCTATAGACATGATATCCACGACACTCCTTGGCTCATAAGGCGTTCTCTGTGGACACAGCCCCTTACTCCTGCTATTACAGTGACACCCCAGTATTGTGTGTGTGTGTGTGTGTGTGGTGGTTTCAGCGCTCGACCACGCCGCGCATCTGGGTGGATGAGAAGACGGAGCTGGTGTACTTCCAGGGCACCAAGGACACGCCCCTGGAGCACCACCTGTACGTGGTGAGCTACACCTCCCCGGGGGAGATCGTCAGACTCACCAAGGCTGGCTTCTCCCACTGCGTCTCAGTGAGCCAGGTAATAAACACACAGGACAAGCAGTGGTGGAAGAAGTACCAACATGTTTTACTTAAGTAAAAATATCAATGCTGCGATGTAGAAGTACTCTGTTACAAGTAAAAGTATGGAATTCCAAATTTACTTGAGCAAAGGTATTGGTATCAAAATGTACTTACCAAAAGTAGAAAGTACTCATTATGCAGAATGTCCCATTTAGGGCAAATTAGGTTTGAACCCCAACACGGCCCCATTGATAGGCATGTCACAATTATTACTTAATCGTCTAATCACAATTATTTTAAATAATCGCAATTATTTTGTCATTATCGTTTCCATGTTGAAAACGTCTCTTCCCAAGCCTAAAAGGCAAACATAAATGTATTTTTTGGTTCATATGTTCCAATGTTCACAGCCAATTCACAGCCAAAAACACAATTAAATCGTTAATCGCAATTATTAGTGTGACAATTAATCATCAACTTACATTTGCAATTATGACAGCCCTTCCCATTGACTTCCAGTTTTCAAAAAGTATAAAACGTGTAAATTAAAACGCATACAGACAAGACAGACCGACCGACCCTCTTATAGACTGCTAGACTTCTGCAGAGCCATACTGTAAAAAATGTCATGACGATGGGTTTACAGTATTTATGTAGTATGGATGCAGACACATCCTACATCAAATGTAGCGTTATCTACCAATACATTACCGATAAATCAGAACTCCACTGCAATTGTATAGTAATTGCTGTTATTTCTTTTGCGAATGGCCCCTCTTGGGCTGACGTTAATGTCATTTAAACATTTGTCTGTTGAATAGAACAGAATTAAATGGTGTGCTATCAACTTTACTGTGAATACCTTTGTTTTGATTCACTGTGGTGCAAAAAAAAAGGAAAACTGATATGGGGCGCCGCGATAGCCAAGTGGTAAGGGCACATACCACCTAGGCTCTAACTAACGCCTGACAGTGAGTCCCTAGTTTGACTCCCAGGTCGGCCGGACCATTATGCTGCATGTCACTCTCCTGCTCTCTATTTTTTCCTGCGTTCCCGGTCTTAACCCATTAAGACCTGGAACTGTGTTATTTTTAGATTTGAGCTAAAAAGCATTATTTTACACTTTGGGCTATTCAAAAATAGCAGATATACAAGCTCATAGCGCGGCACCGAGTGCCGCACTATGAGCTTGTAGATCTGCTATTTTTGATTTTTTTTGAAAATGCGTGCAAATCCTTCAATATATATTGTTTAAAGCGAACATTTTTAACTCAAAACTTTTCTTCTGTGGGTCCCTGGAACAAGATATTTTGATGGGGGTCCGCAGCCAAATACATATAATTTTGGGGGTCCTTGACATGAAAAAGATTGAGCACCACTGATATAGAAACATACGTTTTTCAGAATACTGTTGAGATTTAGGAGACATGTAGAATCGGCTTCAGGTCTCAATGGGTTAATGGGGTGATACAATCAGATAAACTAAATGTATTCTCAAACAACAACACAATAACTCAAGTAAAAGTTATAGGATGTTTTTTAGCACGTTCCAGTCGGTATCCGTGTAGTTTCAGATCCCCAGCCCTTGTATGTAGGTCAGAGCAGGACAGTAGCCCTTGGGGGAGTGCGGCGGGATTGGGGGGGGGGGGGGTATTATGGATGGGGTTGGCTGCAGGTTAGACAGCCTCCACTGTACACCTGCACCTTTACTGCTTATTCAGCGTTCTGGAAACTAGTGCACTTCTAGGTTCATAGTGTGTACACACACACACACACACACACACACACACACACACACACACACACACACACACTCGATGACTAGTTGTGCTTTTGTTGTGTTGTTTGTTGCTGTAATAATATGAACCTAACGCCACTAGCTCTGTTTGTGTGTTCATGCAGTAAGCAGCCAGTCGGTAGGAGTCTGTACGTGTCGGCCAGGCCACAGCTGTTTAGTCTGGGTTGAACTTTTAGGCACCTGTGACTAGGGCTGCAACAGTTAATCAATTATTATTTTTTTAAATCGCTTTGCATTCAACACATTTTGAAGCTGTATTAACCCATTAAAACCTGAGGTCGATGCTACAAAGGCCTTGTAAATCAGTAGTTCTCAAACGTTTTCGTGCCAAGGACACCCAAAATGATATGTATTTGGTCACGGACCCCCCCGTCTGAAAATGTTTTGTGCCAGGGACCCCCCAGAAGAGGGGGCTATGGGGGCTGCAGCCCCCATAGCCCCCCCCTTCCCGCGCCACTGACAGCAGTAGTTGGACGGTGTGAGACTTGTCTTTGACCCTTGTCCCTCTCATCATGTCTCCTCTTCTCCTCAGGACTTTGACATGTTTATCAGTCATTACAGCAGTGTGAAGGATCCTCCTGTGGTGCACATGTTCAAGCTGTGCGGCTCCGATGACGACCCCATGCACAAAAAACCTGAGTTCAGGACCAGCTTGATGGAGTCCAGTGGTGTGTACCGCTCTGGTACCAGTATACCTTGCTAAAATAATGGCCTATGTCATTTCTTTAAGTTTTAATCCTTTAAGACCAGGAAAGCATCTGTAATTTTAGAGTTTAACCACTTTAACCATTAGCTTATACTTTGACTATTCAAACATAGTAGATATACAAGCCCATAGCGCTGCACCTAGATCTGCAATTCTTTTGAAAAATCATGAACATTTGTGCAAATCTTTGAATTTATATATTTTTAAAGTGAACATCTGTAACTTTGCTTCTGGGGATTCTGCAAATGTCTTCTAAATCATAAAAGTTTTCTGAAAAAACGTATGTTGCTATAATCAGTGGTTCTCAAAACATTTTCATGTCAAGGGTTCCCAAAATGATATGTATTTGGCCGCGGACTCCCCATCTCAAAATGTTTTGTTCCAGGGACCCCCAGAAGCAAAGATTTGAGTTACAAATGTTCGCTTTAAAAAAATATATATATTCAAAGATTTGCACACATTTTCACGATTTTTCAAAAATAGCCGATCTACAAGCTCACAATGTGTCACGTACCGACCTTGTAGATATGCAATTTTCACAGAATGTTGCCCCAGCATAGGGGACGGTAGGTTTCATATGGTTAAAGCATCAACTCCCCCAAAATAATATGCAAACTGAGAACCATCTAAGCCTCTCGCTCTTTGTATGTGTGTGTGTGTCCCAGGATCAGGACCAGACTACAGCCCTCCAGAGATCTTTGACTTCACAGGGAAAGCGGGATTCCAGATCTATGGCATGTTGTACAAGCCCAGCAACCTAAAGCCAGGCGGGAAGCACCCTACAGTCCTGTTTGTCTACGGCGGGCCTCAGGTAAACAGTACTGAAGTTCATTCATAATGTCTGTCTCTACTCAACAACCCCCTCAGAAAAACTATTTAAACACCTTTTTTGGTTTTCTTTGATTTTTAACTGAAACCCTTCAAAGTCTTTAGGCTGTAGTGACATTCCCATACTTTCAGTAATGTAGGAAAAACTATTTTATTTAGAAACAAACCTTTTGTAGGGCTGCTACTGGCGATTATTTTATTAGAGATTATTTCATTAATTAACTCATTCAATTAAATTTCAATTGTATTAAATACATTTCAGAACCCAAGATATCATGATTTGAAGATTTGCTGCTCCATTCACTTCTTGTTTAACATCTTACTGAAAAAGGCTGTATCTCGCTTCTTAAGCACTTTTTTTTTTACAATGTATTTTTGGCTCTGGCACTCAGAGCCGAACTGCCAGAAATAAGTCAGGCACTAAATGAGTTAAAGGACGACTTCACCACTTTTCAACATATCTTCATATAATAGGTTATCACTAATGTTCATGATAAAATGGTACCATTGTTTTCTAATCAGTCTGTGTCTCAGAGGATAGTAAATAGTATTTCATCTTTGTCGGATGGAAACCTCATATTTCCAAAACTACAAGATCTACAAGCTCAAAACTCTTACTTTTGTGTGACGCTGTGAGTATGATCAAGTAGAAGGGCGTTCATTTACGAAAAAACGAAAAAAGTTAGACTATGGTGATAAGAGGTTTCTGCCCGACAGCAACGATTTGCATGTTGTGCCCTGTTGGGTACCAGGACCAATTAGTGAATAACTTAATGAGTGAAGTACCTTCGTCTAAATAGTATCTGCATTTTGTGCTCTGTTGGGTACCAGGTCCAGTTAGTGAACAACTCGTATAAAGGGGTGAAGTACCTTCGTCTGAACACACTGGCCGCTCTGGGTTACGTGGTGCTGGTCATCGATGGACGAGGCTCCTGTCAGAGAGGACTGAAGTTTGAAGGAGCTGTGAAGAACAGAATGGTAATGATCAGTGGTGGAAAAAGTACTCACATTTGTTACTTAAGGAAAAGTATCAAAACTGGCAATGTAGAAATACTCTGTTACAAGTAAAAGTTCGGAATTCAAAATGTATTTGAGTAAAAGTCCAAAAGTATTGGCATCAAGA
The DNA here is from genome assembly GCF_963454915.1 of Gymnoscopelus microlampas. Taxonomy (NCBI): domain Eukaryota; kingdom Metazoa; phylum Chordata; class Actinopteri; order Myctophiformes; family Myctophidae; genus Gymnoscopelus; species Gymnoscopelus microlampas. The sequence continues at coordinate 18,751,097 of NC_139946.1, forward strand.
TATACTTAAAGTACAAAATGAAAAAGTACTCATAATGCAGAATGTCCCATTTCACAAGTTTTCAAATGTATACAAATCTTTTGAAAATAGTAAATCTCACAATCTTTACCATACATTCTTGGTTTTAACCAGAAGAATATCACTTGCAGCACCATATAATGTGATGATTTGCTGTAATGTCTTGTGTTGTCTTTAGGGAAAGGTGGAGGTAGACGACCAGGTGGAAGGTCTCCAGTACGTTGCAGACAAGTATAAGTTTGTGGACATGAGTCGCGTGGCCATCCACGGCTGGTCGTACGGTGGCTTCCTGTCTCTGATGGGCCTCATCCACAAACCAGACATCTTCAAGGTCAGCAGGACAAACTCAATGTTTTAGTAGAAGCTCTTACACACCATTGGTTCTCAAAGTGGGGTCCGGGGACCCCCGGCCAGGGGTCCCTAGGGGGTGGGGTACCAGGGGGTCCCCAGCAAAATTTGTTAATTTAGGGTCACTATTGGACCACTGTACATCAAAGTCGATTATTCGGGGGGAAAAAGAGATTTTTTTTTTTACTTTTCTACAGCAGACACGCAGCTGAGCTCTGGTGTTGGTAGTTTTCCTAATCCATTCATGGTTGATTGTTGTCAAATCATTTGATACTGTATGTGAGGTTGTGCCTAGGGTCGAGTCAATGCCGACTCGACATTAAATTTGAATAATCAAATCGATTATTCGATTTTTTCGATTATAAGTCGAATGCTAAAAATCACTATTCGTGAATGACCTATTTTATACTTTGGCTTTTAAAAAAACTGCAGATATACTGTACAAGCTCATAGCGTGTCACTTCGTGCCCCACTATGAGCTTGTAGATCTGCTATTTTTGAAAAATCGTGACAATTTGTGCAAGCTGATCTTAGAGCTACAAAAGTATTTAAAAATAAACTGAAAGAAAGAAAAAGCAAAATGTTCAGCTTTAGATTGTGTGTTACTGTTTTGTATTACTGATGAAGTACATGGACCACTGTGTTAACAAGCCCACCGAGGCTTTTTATGTTATCCTTTTAGCAGAACGTTTGACTGTACTACCTGTACTTGTACTGTTAACGATCTTGTTGATAAAGTATTCAATCAATCAATCAATCCTGTGTGTTTGCAGGTGGCGGTGGCCGGAGCTCCGGTGACCTTGTGGATGGCGTACGACACAGGTTACACAGAGCGCTACATGGACACGCCTGAGAACAACCAGGAGGGCTACGAGGCTGGCTCTGTGGCTCTGCACGTCAACAAGCTGCCTAATGAGTACGCTATATATATATATATATATATATATATATATATATATATATATATATATATATATATATATATATATATATATATATATATATATATATATATATATATATATATATATATATATATATATATATATATATATATATATATATATATATATATATATATATATATATATATATATATATATATATATATATATATATATATATATATATATATATATATATATATATATATATATATATATATATATATATATATTAGAGGTCCGGGCGGCCCGAAACCCCTAGCCGCGCACGGGGCCCAGCGTGGGCGCGTGTATATATGGGATGAACATTTGGGAAAAAAAAAAAAGTTGTAATGTAAAAGTCAAAAAATTGAGGAAAAAAATTGGGAAGAAATAATATTTTTTATGTTTCAGGGGGTCCGCGGACCCCCTGGTGGTCCGCGCCAAAGTCGTCGGATGAAAATCTCCAAACGGTAAAAAAAAAAAAAAAAAAAAAAAAAAAAAAAAAAATTCATGCAGGTTCTTGCTTGTTTCTGGCGTGGCATCCCAACCTGGCATCCCAATGCCGGCGATGTGTACTTCCGGGTTGCATAATGATGACATCACTGTCGAATCCTTTGCTGTCATGAACCTAGCCTGGTGTGTTGACCAGTATTGATGACATCACTGGCTAATCCTTTGGTGTCATGAACCTAGCCTGGTGTGTGGAGCAGAGCAGAGCAACGTGCTCTTGTTGTTTTGGGGATTTTCAATGGCGGGCCGTCGTGTTGTGTTGGCGTCGGTGGTACGCACGGTAAGCGGTAGGAAGCTGCTTCCACTTCCGTTGTGTCCGACATTTGGTGAGTAGAATTAATTATGTTGCGAGGTGGGAACGGTGTAGTGAGGCATGCCAGGTGCCCTACGCGAAACGTAAATTCAGGCCGCCCGCCGTGGCGACAGTGTTGGCGACATGTGGTCTGACGGTGTTGTGTTTAGTCGATAACAGAGCTGTGGGGTGTGGACACCGAGGGCACGGAAGTTGCTCGCCATTTATATAGTTATATATATATATATATATATATATATATATATATATATATATATATATATATATATATATATATATATATGCGCCTTCTGCTGGTCTAGCATTACACTTACCTTGAATTGATAGATTAAATAAATATGCAAAACGTTGTGTTCTTCCATGCAGGCCTAACAGATTGCTGATCCTCCATGGTTTCCTGGATGAGAACGTTCATTTCTTCCACACCAACTTCCTGGTCTCACAACTGATACGAGCTGGAAAGCCTTACCAGCTGCAGGTAATGTTATGTTATCTTACATTACATTATGTTGCCATATGTTACCTTATGTTGTGTTGCATTATGCCTCTATCAGTGTTGCCAGGTTTTGTGAGAGAATAAGCAACCAGGTCTATGAAAACAAGCCCAAAGCAAGCGACTAATAGGCCACATGAGCACTTTAAACCTATACACATCGGCTATTTGAACAAACAACTATACTTTAGAAACAAGCCCAAAAAACACCAACCCGCAACTACCAATATTTAAAAGCGACTTTACTTTGGAGCACGACCGTGGATTTCTACTACACTACACTATACCACTATACTATATATACTGTATGTTATCTTAACATTCTTATATTATACCATTATATACTACATACACATTATTGCTGTACTATATTATACTATCATATATATCTTACACTATTATATGCGCTACTATTGTTACTGTTACTACTTGCACTGTATCTCTTTCTGTCTCTCCTCTGTCTCTCCCTCTCTCTCTCTCTCTCTCTCTCCTCTTTCCCCCGACACGGTCGAGGCAGAAGGCCGTCACCCTAGAACCTAGGGTCTGCCTGATGTTTCTTCCAGTTAAGAGGGAGTTTTTCGTTGCCACTGTCACAAAAATTGCTTGTTCAGGGTGGGATTGTCGGGTCTATTCTCTACATGTAAAGTGTCTTGAGACAACTTGTTGTGATTTGACACTTTAATAAAATTGAATTGAATTGAATTGACACAGAAAAAGTCGCTTATAATAAGCGGACCTGGCAACACTGGTTGCTATATGTTACGTTAGGTGGATTTATAGAAGGTTTCAGCATTTTGTTTTTAGGACACATGAAAACACTTGGCCAAGCGCTCATTTCTTTTGGGAACTTGTGAGTGGAGATGGACAAGGAATCAGGGAGAAAGAGTAGGGGAGTGACCTGCAGCAAATGGTCCGGCTGGCCAGGGAATCAAATCATGAACTCGCTGTCAGGCATGCCCTAATCGTTCAGCTATTGGGTCGCCTTAACAAAAAAACAAAAACAAAACATTAAAACATATTAAATAATTATACATTAAATAATAATACATTTAAAAACACTGATAATTGACATGTATTGTTATTGTTTATTCCCGATGAGCAGGTTGGTGCCTTGCATGGTTTCCTCCGCCATCGGTGTATGAATGTGTGTGTGAATGGGTGAATGTAATGCACAATCATTGTAAAGCGCCTTGGATAAAGGCTCTATATACATGCACCATTTACCATTTATTGTGATATGGTCCCAGAACAGCAGAGGGAGCTGTGGGTCCAGAGACTGGTTCTAAACCAGTACTACGCTGTCTCATGTTAACAACCCATTAAGACCTGATGCCGATTTGTGCCGTTCTGAGCTTGTCGATCGGCTATTTTCAGCCAAAGCTTTCCCCATAATATTAAAACAGAAAAGACACTAGTATTGAGCCCTGAGGGACTCCAGTTACCCATATGAGGTGTAAGTGGTTAAAGAGGCTGAGACACTTATAGGTGTCAGACGTCATCAAAAGCACCCATTGTTTTCAACGGTGGTATAAAACACTGTAGGCACAGTGTACAAGTGGCTGTATATGCAATGACACACAGAAGAAACGAGTGCTGTAGTGCAGTGGTTCTCAACCTGTGGGCCGGTACCCCCAGGGAGGTCCCCACATGATTTGAAGTTCACACCGCCTCGCGTTGCGAGGTGTTGTGAACTTGTAGATCTGGTATTTTCACAATATTTATCTGTGGAACCGAGTCAAACTAAATGTAATGCCTCAACAACTACAATTCCAAGTGCTTATCAGGGTGGGGGGTCCCCAGTTCAAATATGATTATTTGGGGGGGTCACGTCCTGAAAAGTTTGAGAACCACTGATGTAGTGCACTGTTTATTTTCTGACTGCTGTGCCCATTGAGCTGTGTCAGTGTCTGGAAGACTGCCAGCTACAGGGAAATTGAATACTTTTGACTATAACTGTTGGTACCCCTCATCTCCTTCTCCAGATCTACCCCAACGAGAGACACAGCATCCGCTGTCCAGAGTCCGGGGAACACTACGAGATCTCCCTCCTTCACTTCCTGCAGCAGAACCTCTGATCTCCGCCGCTCGTCACCGATCAGACGCAAGCTCTCTCTCCTCCTCCTCACTCCTCCTGTCCTCATTAATCTCTTCCACTCCTTCCTGTTCCTCCTCCTCCTGTCCTGTCCCTGTCGTCCGTGTCTCGTCCCCATTGGCTGCCATCAGGTACTGTATGTGATCAGGACAACACGCGAGACATCCAACACGGCTGTCATGTCCTGTTAGACACAGACAGAGGCTGTGTCTGTAAACCCCACATTCAGGGGCGGATGAAAATACCAGACAACGTGGAAATCCTCCGTGATCGTCGTCCGCAACAACAAAAACAAAAACAACAGGTCCTCTAGCTGCAGTGCATCCAAAGATCCTTGATATGCCAAGATATAGCCAGTATCACACCTTGCCATGAGTAAGAAATGGTACACAAATGGGCTCCTGAGTGGCCGTGGTCACTCCACTTATCCATTGGAGGTAAGAGACGTAACGTCCGACTTCTGGTCTCCTAAACCCACGATACACAGATACAGGAAATCGGTCGCAGTTTGTCTGTCTTGGTTTCTCCTGCCGTCTTTGGTACACCGTGTCTCTCACGCCGGGTCGCTCCAGTTAACACCCGCCGCTGGCATAATGAGTGATTTTAAATCGTACCGTACGCTACGCCAAGCCACGCCAGCCATGCCCACCACGACTAGAGACTTGCTGATTACTTCGTTCAGTCAGTTCAAACGGAAAACACTGTGCGTTAAAAAAAAGACGATGGAATGCCTTGCCCAAGGATCAGGGCGACGGTGTTTGTTTTTGTTTACATTTGGATTTTTATGTCATGTGTTGTTTTCGTGGACCGACTCGATGATTTAAACGGAGGATAGCCTTCAGCAAATGAAAATCATGACGCGTGGGGTGTGAGATGCTTGCTACTTTCATGCATAAAAGAGAATTATGTAAACATGCAATCACTTTACAGTTACTCTCTGCTTCCTCTTTGCTCTGTTAGTTGATTTGTGTTAAGATGACAAACGATATATTTTTCACGCAGTGTGCCATCATGGTTGCAAAATGGTTTCGAAGAAAAACGGGCCATGTGCTGCCTCAAATATTTTAAGTGTGTTTATTATTAAGAAGAGAATATTTTTTATCGATTTCTTATTGTTTCACAAGTCTATAAATGTTGTTTCTGAGCTCTTTCATCTCATGTGCATCTTGAAGTACTGAATTATTTAAACATCTTGCCACAATGTTTTTAGCAAAATGTTTTTGCTGCCAATTTTGCATCAACTTGACCTGTTGGGTCATCGTAACGATATCGAGGTATTTGGTCAGAAATATTGTGATATTAGATTTTGCCCATATGGCCCAGCCCTAGGTCATATATAATGGAAGCAACATCTAGCAGACTATGGTGCCTTGTAGAGGACATTGCAGACCTGCTCAAATAGTCAGGGAATCTGTTTGAAATGTGACGTAAACAACGCTCACATTATAAAGTGTCTTATGAGGCGCCCTCTGGTGGCTCAGCCAGTCAGTGCGCCGTGGACCACATGCTTCTCGTGAGACGAGAAGACCCGAGTTTGAATCCGACTCCCGTCATCATGTCTCACGTGTCTCCCTTCTCTCTGGCTTCAGTTTACTGTCTCTATAATCTGTCTTAATAAAATAAAAATGGCCAAAAAAATCTTTAAAGTGTTTTATTAACTGCACCGTCTGCATTATGGCCTGTCGTTACCTGCATGGTCACTAGGTGGTAAGTACACTTTCATATAAATGGTGCATTTACTGTATATAGCACCTCTCTCCAAAGTGCTTTACATTTCCCATTTCACACACACATGCATTGCACATACTGACAGCAAAGGAAACCATGCAAGCTCACCGGGAGCATTTAGGGCTACAGTGTCTTTGTTGCTCAAGGACACTTCGACACTAACCCAGGGGAAGCCGGCGATCTAACCCGGAACCTTCCGATTCCCAGGCAGCCACCCTTGAGGCACTTGACGCCCCATGATGTGAGTTAAATTTATTTGATTCATTTATTACATTTTCCCCATCAGTTTTCTTGGGATTTGACTGACAGGCCACTAGCCTGGCACGACCAGACTAAAACAACTCTGGCATTTGATGATTTGGCTCTGGCATATTCGTCTGGTTTTCAGGCTAAGTGGCCACATAGAGAGAGGGCAATTTATACGACAAATTTGTAAGCCAACTATAATTTTAAAAAGTATCTCTCCACAAATGTTATGACACTAGTTGACCAAGTATAAATTAGCCTTCACTTTCAAATGTAAACTGCAGCTGCTTTGTGAAAAAGATTTTTTTGTTTTTCAATGTTTTTTTGTTAAATCATTAGAACCACTTAGCCCTATTTTGTACTTGGCCGTGCTGACAATTTAATCCCAGACCTTATGGCATAAAACGCATTGGAAAACTGGTGAGGGGATTCAGGGAGCCCATAGGTACAAACTGTCACCTGGCCTACCGTATATCATCCTCAAGATTAGTGTGTTTTTTATTACATTCATGCAATGGTATGTGATGATTTCCTCCAAATAAAGATAAAGTAGCCCCCTTTTTGGAGGGGAGGGGGATTATAAAATATAAATATGTATTATAAAATGGGTTTAGCTTCTATGTATGAAACAAATACTAATATAGTTGTTTCTTGACTATGATCAACCCATGACGACCTCCACTAGGGAGAGCTGTTGTATTGTTTACGACTGACGCTTGGACCAACTGAAACAGTGCACAGCAAAGTAGTGTCTCAAAGATTTGCAAGATTTTATTTTTTTACCATTCAAATCGGTGAATATATATAAAAACAACTGTACAGTAGTCTTGGTTTGAATATAAGTTCAAAGCTTGTAAATATAAAACTATGGCAATAATTACACAAAATACATAAACATAAAACATGTCAAATGATTCAGAAGTGCTACATAGCCCTTATAAAGGGAATTATGTTACAGCAGTTTGTAAGACTGAATTATTCCACTGAGACAGTGAGATAACATATAGCATAGCATATAAATAGTGGTCATTTCAGCTTAGATCACTAATATTTTGCATATCGCAGTTAGCAATATGATTCCTTATACAATCCTCGTCGTGTTGTTGTGAGCTTGTCGATCGGCTATTTTCAGCGAAGGCTTTCCCCACAATAACAGAAAACAGAAAATACACTAGCATAGAGCCCTGAGGGACTCCGCTCAGCCATATGGGGTTTAAGTGGTTAAAGGTGTTTGATGGCGGCCGGTGCGATCTTCAGAGTGGTGGTTCTGAGGGGGTTGTTGCGTGCCGTCATGGTTTTCCAGAACATGGTCTGCTGTGCTCTGGCCTGCTTGTGTCTTCTGGGATACCTGCCGTTCAGGTTGGACTCTCCACAGCTGCTGAACCACCAGCCACCTGCAGAACACAACGTTCACAATGTTTAACATTCAACATGTAGAAAACCAACAACAGCAGCATCTTGAATGATATTTAGGCGTTTAAATTGGATTTGGAGTTCAAAATATATAGCTGTAGAATCAAGTATTTTCTTTAGAGATTATTCTATCGTAACTTTTTTGGTTAAATGAATAATCGAGAAGTGAGCTTCTCAAAAATCTACTTGGAAATAATAAAAAAATATATTTATAAACAAATTGATTAATCGGATTAACCACGTAAGCCATATTTTATACTTTGTCATGCAAAAATATATAAAATAACTTATCTAAAAGATTACAACGTGACGCTTCCGATGCGTTGTGAGTCTATAGATCTGCTATGTTTGTTATTTTCATTTTTGAAAAATAATTGTTTATAATCGATTAAATCGGTTTGTTCGATCAAATGTTCCACCCTTCCTCTAGAATGTCAGTTAAAGTTTCCCTCCCCCAATGAAACGATAACGTCCCACTGTTGTGAAGATGAGAGCATGTGCATGTGTTGTTTCTCTCACCTGAGAGGAGTTTGGCACAGTTGCTGTTGTCGCTGAGGTCGTTGTCCCTGTCCGATGTGGAGAAAGGACGTCCAGAGGCTCCGGCCGCCTCCACAGACACAGGAGAGGAGGAGGAGGAATCCTGGAGCAGATGGAGGGCGTAGTTCTGTTCTTCTCCATCCAGGCTGAAGTGGTACTGAGCCGACTGCTTCTGTCCCGTCCAGTCGGAGAGCTCCACTTGCAGCGTGTACTGGCCCTGTTTGGACAGTGAGTGCATGTGGTCCAGTCCCAACCAGAACTCACCTGCAAGGTGAAGAAGAAGCATTCAGGTTAGTCACATCATGTGAAACAGAGGTCACTTACAGGTGCTGTTAGTGATATTTGTGTGTTAAATGGATAAAGCTCTATATTCTGATAGTAATCATTGCTATGAGTGTTAGTTCAGTAACTAACAGGGGTCTCCCCATCTCTTCAGCTGTTAAATAAACTGAAAATACATCTTCAGATGGGTCACCAAATTCATCTACATTTTTAAAAGTAAAGAATCTGAGTACTTCTTCCTCCACTGGTTTTAGAATGTATGTAGACTCACCATTCAGGCTGCCGAAGCCTTTCTGATACTGGAGCCACAGCTGGTTAAAGTTCTGCGATCCATCGAGACGTTTCTGAATGACGGTCCAGCCACCTTCTGCAGGCAAGAAAAGCGAGAGGAGAAAGACCAGGTCAGATTTGTTTTTTGTTTTTGAGGCTTCAGATTCCTGCCCAACGTACAAACACATTTTAGCTTTGAGACAAAGGGTGTATAATGAGTTGTGTGTGTGTGTGTGTTGGACTCACCAGCGGTCATTTCACAGAGGACAGGGAAGGGATGGGACTGTAGTGGCTGGATGGTGTACACACCACTGGCTCTCTGCCCTCGCTCAAACAGCTCCTGACAGTCTCTGGCCAAACCTGGCAGAACCAAACAGAGGACAAACAGACGTCAGAACGGCTGTCAAATTGATCCCGTTTGAGTGCCAATGACCACATTTGCAATTTCCTTTTTTTTCTCTACTCCTCCTGCCCAACACTCCCTGCTGACAGGTTCCGCCCCAGCCCGTAGAAATACATGCAGAGACACCCTCCCCGCCCAGCTTCCCTCCCCCAAACACGGGCCAATTGTGTTCGTATAGATAAGACGCTCGACAAAGCTGGATGCACCACGGTGAATTCGAACCCGTAACCTCTGCGGGCGGTGGTGGGCAGATACTTTACCACTGCGCCACCGGAGCACCCTACATTTGGGGAGGGGGTTCCAGAGGGTTTGTTAATATAGCAATAGCATCAAGTCAAACAACTTTAACTCTATTTTGTTCTTAGGCTATTTTCTGAAAATGTTTGAAAATTATAAACACATTTCTTTTTTATAATTTTGACTTTTTGTTTGTTTGTTGCACAAATCTTCTCTTATCTGGCTCAAAATCTTTTCAGGTGGGTGTCCTTGACATGAAAATCACTTATCTAGTTGGCTGGTGAATTGTGTAAAGTGTTGGTAATATGTTTGAGTTGGAATCCCAGCAGCATGTCTACAGTGCATGTAGGATAAGTCGGCTAAAAGGGCGGGGAAAAGGCTTGTGTCCTAATTTTCACTGAACTTTGAACTGACTTTTAGCTGCACTGCCAGCAAGTTAACTATTGTAAACTCAGGAGCAAAGGTCTTGGTTTTCTTTCTGCTTACAGTGTAGAACGGTAGAACAGTGTGACCTCACGTAACAGGGGCCATTGTGCTATAGTTGCTTGTAAATGGCTAAACTGCTCCTTCTATGATAAGATCATTTTACAGTACCTGATTTCTGAAGAAGAAGAGTATTACATATATTTGTTATCTATACACTTGTGTGTGTGTGTGTGTGTGTGTGTGTGTGTGTGTGTGTGTGTGTGTGTGTGTGTGTGTGTAGGTGTGCAGGTCTGTCAAAAAAGATTAGACAATTATTACATAATTGTCTAATCTTTTTTTTGCATAATCGTGTAGATGAGCTACACGATTACCCTTGCATTGTTTGCTCAACATGTACGATAGCTGAGAGCATGAGTATCTATCTATAGAATTGGGTAGTGTGTTAGGCTACCCAAAAAACACTGCACTCCAAGTGTGGCACCGCTGCTGCTGGTAATAAAGGTTTTACTACTAACACACTTCCAAACACTGGACAGCTGGAACTGTTTAGTGTCCAGAAAACAGCGTTTAGCTGGGGGGCTTGGAGGTAAACTAGGGGAAAGGTTGTTTGCCACTTATGGGTGGACTTTTAAAAACCCTACACTTAGTTGACCCGAGTCCCGAGGCCAACCTACTTTCTTACTAGGCCCACTTCCCTTTTTTCCCTCTTCACCAAATATCTTCACGAAAAATACCCATGTTGTCATTTTGTTAGATAGGCTATTTTCTTCGGCTTAAAGTTCGCCTCAGAATAAAGTGGTTTTGCTAGTAGTGCTGCTGTATGACTGAGAAATAAGCCTTGACTGCTTTGGTGGTTTTAAAATAAGGTGAAACGTTACTTGTTGAAGGCATGAAACATTTTCTCTCACCTGTCTTTGGCTCGTTGTGTTCCATCATGTCTTCCCTCAGCGCGGTCTCCTCATCTCTGTGTCGGTGATGTCTCACTTTCCTCTGCACCACCTGAAACAAAGTTCATCAAGTTAATGTAGTTGAATGAATCACTAACAAGTCCATCCCCATAGTTAATGTAGTTGAATGAATCACTAACAAGTCCTGATCCCCATAGTTAATGTAGTTGAATGAATCACTAACAAGTCCATCCCCATAGTTAATGTAGTTGAATTAATCAATCACTACCATATGTCTTTTTTAAGTGAACTCTGAACATGTTGGTGAAATGTTTCTTTGAGGATTTTGCTGTGTGGTTCAATTGCTAAGTTTTTCTGTATGAAAACTGTGTGTGGGTGTGGCGTGCGTACCTTGCTCTGCAGTGTCTGTAGGTGCAGGTTATTCTTCTCCAGCTTGTCTTGTTGCTGCCTGATCTTCTCCACCAGCTCATCGATCTGTTTGTTCTGAGCTTCCAGGATCCTCTGCAGACAACGACAGAAAACCTCATGAGCTTCACAGAAGCAAGTGTCACTTCATCAACCTAACCTGCATCATGTTGCCTGCCCTACACCCATACGACCACCACGCAGTGGCTGCTAATTCTGGTTCCAGGCTACAGTAGTAGGTCTGCTTAATCTAATGTAATACAACTGAGAAAGAAGCTGATTAACAGCCAAAAGACACGCACATCCCAGACCTACTGGATCAAAAACAGTAACAGTATATAAGAATAAAAAGTCTGCACACCAATATTGCTCCCAAATGCCCTTTTACTTGTGTAACGTTTGGAGCCACCAGGCTCTTCCTCTGACCTTTTTAAACGTGCATTTGGGAGCAGCAATATTGGTGTGTGGATTTTTTATTCTTATATACAATAGTAACTGGCCATCATGTGGTGATTCTTCTGCATTTTTAGTAATCAGTGTATCGTTATATGTAGCTGGTGGATAAAACAACCCTTTCCTTCACATTTGATTGATGTTTTTGTCAAACATGCATACCAGTATACAGTACGTGACCATATATTTGTACATATCTGTCAAAAGGATAAAATACAAAAAACTTGAGAGCTTATTTTCATTGTGGTCCTTTGAGTGCAAACCAAACACATTTCTAATAAGGTGATAATCTCTCCTCCACTTAACACCCACACAGACCAGTGAGCAACCCCAGATGTCTCCTCTCTTACCTGGATGAAGGAGCCGCTGTCGTTGCTCTCCGCCTCTCGCTCCCTCTGCACTGCTCCGTTGATCTTCTCCTCCAGCCTGTCCATCCGGGAGAGAACGGCCTCTCTGTCCGCCTTGGCCTCCTCCACCGAGGCCCTCACCTCGCTGGCCAGCGCCTCCACCTTCCTCTCCCTGTCCTCCACCTCCTGCACCGCCTCCTCTCCTCCATCCTGGTGTCCGGCGTGGGCCAGCTGGGCCAGCGTGCCGTTGAGCAGCTGCAGCTGGGCATTGATGTCCTTCATCTGGACCTTGTTCTTGTTGACATGCTCCTTCAGTCCCTGGCCCAGCTGTAGCATGCCATGGGCCACCACGTTCACGTCGTCCCAGGACGCGAACCTCTCTCTGCCCGCCGCCGCCGCTCCTCTCTTCTCCGAGGGGAAGCCGGTTCCTACGTGGACCATGATGGTGAGCGTGAGTACGACGAGCGAAGGCATCATGTTCTCTGTGGCTGTGTGGATTGGTGTGTCAGTTGGAGATGATGATAGTGTTTGAGTTGGGTGCTGCCTGGCTGGGTGCTGTGGAGGTGCTTATATAGGCTACTTGTCCCCATGCTGCTGGGGGAAGAGAGCGCTGTCATTGGCTGCTGTTGAAAGAGGGGGGTGTCACACTCTGGTAGTTGAGGAGCTGCTATGATGCAACGAGCTGTCTGTATTTACTGAGTAAACGGAGTGATTACCGAGTGATTTGGCTTGAATGTTGGATTTGATTTTAATACATTTTCAAACCAAACTACTATTTTGAGCAGTGATAATCAGTCTCTTCCTGATTTCTCTCTTGCAAGTAATCATGTTTCTTTTGCTTTTCATCTGGGAGAAAGTGAAAATATAAACTAACACTAGTATTACTTTTACTTTCTCCCAAATTAAAAGCAATGTATTTTAATTACTGTTTTTGTCCCTTAAGAAGTCATGTTCCTTCTACAGTGCAGAGTCTATTTTAATATTATCTTGGCTGTAGTACACAACCATTTCTTCTCACATACATATTGTAGCCTATAATACAATGCATTTGTTACGGTAAATGTAGACCAGTAAATGACTACATTTTCTTTAAATGTAGACATTTACCGGTCTGGAAAATGATGCAATCAGCTGTCTGTATTACTGATTAAAGGGTCATTTAGAAACTTACTTGACAACAGGAAATGTGGGAAATGTCTCCACATGTCATGTTGTCAAGCTAGTTTCACTGGTTATAGTAGCCTACAAGTAAGGTACTAAATAGTTATATGTGTATTAAATTTAAGTAACCAGTAACTAAATGTACTACCGTAGTTAATTACACGTTAGCACAGTGTGGTGGACACCAACAATTTCATCGCACGTTTTCGAGCAATGTGACGAATGCAACCTTGAATCTTTCCTACATTTACCTTGGCATGTACAGTACAAATACAGTGACATAATGCAAATACAGAGAGAACGATTCTTCTGGTTGTACCAGTCGTTTTCAAAGTGCAGGCTGGGGACCCCCGGGGTCCTTGAGGGTGGTTCTAGGGGGTCCTCAGCTAAATTACGCAATATTGCATAGAAATCTGTCTAAGCACTTTAACCCTATATACATAAGCTATTTGAAAAAAGCCAATCTACAAGCTCACAAGGCATCGCAATCCGACATGCTCTGAGCTTGAAGATCTACTATTTTCAAAATATCGAAATAAAGTATTAGTAGTAGTATATTATATAATATTTTTTAAATACTTTTAACAACACAAATCTTGTATGGAGGTCCCTGGCACAAACTATGTTTGAGAACCACTGGGTTATACAGAGACACACAGCAAAGTCCTTTATTCATCACACTTGTGGATTTGAATTAACGTTAAGCCCTATACTTCATTCTATACGACGGAATAGTGAAACTAGCTGGTACAATTCTTAGGAATTATTTGAAACTTTCCACATATGACGACATGCCCTAAATAGGAACACCAGGTTGAAAGTTCTATACTGTACACACTCAGAGTTGGATTAACTCTCAGGATTGTGTCGTGTACGGCAGCGGAAGAGGTTTGTAGCTAAATCTGTGTTAAAGCTTGTTCGTGAGGAAAGCTGTGAAACTCTGAGATCATTCTGAACCACTGTGAGAAGTAGAGGAAAGTTCACCACACATTTACCTTTTACTCCCTTCTCCAGACCAAGATTGGCATTCCATGTGACCACACACACGCACGCACGCACGCACGCACGCACACACACACACACACACACACACACACACACACACACACACACACACACACACACACACACACACACACACACACACACACACACACACACACACACACACACACACACACACACACACACACACACACACACGCACTACATTTTCTGCTAATGAGGTGCAGATAACATAACCAAATATTTGTAACCTTTCACAGAGTAAACTGAGCATGGCATGGACATGGATTGATTTGTTTTCCTCTGGTATGCTGTTTAGGTTAGAGGCTATATATATAGAACATGTTGTTACTCTGTAAAAGAAAAACTCAATTAAGTACAAGTTTAGGTAAGATACAAGTGGAAAGGGTTACATCTTTTACATATTTACCAAGATATTGATATTTTGTTAGGCACTTACAAAATATAATATAGTATCTATCTATGGTATAAGCCAGCTATGATGCCTGGTGCCTGGTGAACATGACTTGGGCTGTTTAGTGTATAACCCATTAAACCCAATAACCTGACCAGTGTGTTGGTCAATGGTCAAGTGAGTGATTGGTGTCTATAGTAGCCTACAATAAAATCCTCAGTTTTAATTTAACAATTTGTAATTCTGAGAGTATACAAATGTAACCAAATGTACAAATGGTTACATTTGTATACTCTCAGTGGTACACACTTTTAAGTGGTTATAAAGCTATAAATAGAAGATGGAGAGCGGAAAAGCTTCTTTTAGTTTTTGTTCATACTAATCACTCTAATTAGCTTTCTTTTCACATGCAAAGCCTTGTGTATTGGTTTGACTACTGTACGTGCTCAGGGCTCATGTCCCAGACTGATAACCGTCCAGACAAACAACAACACAACTTAAGACGTGCTGTGTGTGAGTAATTGGGTGGGGTCCTTTGTTCTTGCAGTGTTTTCACGTCACGCACGTATCCAAGGCTGTGCGCTCCCGTTACGCACGTACAGTATATCCTCACTGCTCTCTTAACCAATTAAAACCTGGAAAGAATCTGTGTCATTTTAGATTTGGACCATTAACCATTATTTTATACCTTGGCTATTCAAAAATAGCAGATATACAAGCTCATAGAGCGTCACTTTGTGCTTTGAATAGTCTTTGAATATGTAATTACTGTATGTATATATTTTTTAGCTAACACTTAACTCAAATCTTTGCTTCTGGGGGTCCCTGGAACAAAATATTTTGAGATGGGGTCGGCGGCCAAATACATATCATTTTCGGGGTCCTTGACATGAAAAGGTTTGAGCACCACTGATTTAGCAACATACGTTTTTCAGAAAACTCTTAGGATCTAAAAGACATTTTAGAATCAGCCTCAGGTCTTCATGGGTTAATACATCCATCCATAATGCATCCACTCCCTCCAGGAATGTCCTGTCCTGTCCTGGCAGTTGTGCTCCTGACCCTGACAGTCTATGGTGCTGCTGACGCATGAACCTTTGTCGAGTTTCAAGCATTGTACTGTAAAATCATCTGGAGGAAGCATTGTGTTTTCTGGCTCTCACAGATGCTCAGAATGACAATGCAGTTGTGTTTGGATGGAAAGTTGCATATACTAACAGTTGATATCTGTCCCACTTGGAATAAATGTGCGATTAAGATGCAAGATTTACAAAAGTTACAAAAACTCAAAGCCACGGTGACGCGATAAGCCGGTTTTGAGTTGAAAGGCTTGAAAATAATCCCCATCTTAAATCTACAATTATAGCATAACAGAAACATTTCTGCTAGAGTAGACGTATCCCCATTATGTAACACAAGCCAATATAAGCTAACACAAAACCACATCTATCTGGTTTAAGATAACAAATGAAAACCTTTATCAACATTATCTGCACTGTGATACCAGATTGAATTACAGACAATAAAAGACCCATAAATTGGAGGGAAGCAATCTGCCTCCACCCCTTGAACCAAAGCCTCCACTAAATATCCAGAAACATTATATTATTGTTGATTTTATAGCACCTACAGTATGCCTTTGTATTGCAGTGGCGGAAAGTAACGAAGAACATTTACTCAAGGACTTATTTTTTACCTGAGTATTATAATCTTTCAATATTTTATAGTTCTACTCCACATCTCAGAGGCAAATATTGGACTTTTTACTACTTTTTACTTACTATTAAAAAATAGCAGCTCTACATTGTTATATTTGAAAACCTTTTGAAAGATTTTGACATTTTGAAACCTTTGAGAAGAAAAAGTCCTTTTGCACACCTACGGAGACGGACAGGTGCGTCGGCGTAATGAACTACCGTAGAAGAGCAGAAAAAAGGAGTCCCGCACACTGTCTTCACTTCCAGAAATGTATTAATAGGGATACAACGTTTCGGTCACCCGGACCTTCATCAAGCGTAAAGGTTTTATCAAGTTTGTATCACGTTTTTATCAGGCATAAGAAGGTCCGAGTGACCGAAACATTGTATCCCTATTAATACATTTAAGTGAAGACAGTGTGCGGGACTCCCTTTTTCTGCTCTTTGAAACCTTTCAGAAGAAAAAACATCCTTGTGAAATGGAACATTCTGCACAATGAGTACTTTTGCCTTTGGTACTTTAAGTATATTTTGATGCCAATACATTTGTCCTATTTTTAATATAGTACAATAGATACAATAGGGTGTTTATATATTGTGGATTGTTTTACAAAGAAATCTGAGTAGTTCTTCCACCACTGCTGTATAGATTACAACCACGTTTTATCTGTACAATACACTACACAGCACGCTGCATCCTTTTTGACTGCACGTGCCTCTCCCTGGGAGGGAGAGCCTGGGGCACCAGGCATTTTTTGGCCTCACATGCAGGTTAGTGTGTGAAAGGTTGAGGATGAGAGAATGTCACATCACGTGCATCAGCCTGGCCTGTAGGCGGAATACTATAGTCAACATCTCTGTGTCTAATCAGACATGCACAGCTGGACGCAGAGAGAGAGAGAGAGAGAGAGAGAGAGAGAGAGAGAGAGAGAGAGAGAGAGAGAGAGAGAGAGAGAGAGAGAGAGAGAGAGAGAGAGAGAGAGAGAGAGAGAGAGAGAGAGAGAGAGAGAGAGAGAGAGAGAGAGAGAGAGAGAGAGAGAGAGAGAGAGAGAGAGAGAGAGAGAGAGAGAGAGAGAGAGAGAGAGAGAGAGAGAGAGAGAGAGAGAGAGAGAGAGAGAGAGAGAGAGAGAGAGAGAGAGAGAGAGAGAGAGAGAGAGAGAGAGAGAGATGGACAGGGAGATGGGGGCCCAACATGGAATCCCTGAGGCTAAGAACTAACAACATATTTTAGAGACAAGCCGTTGACTGGCTGGGTTGTGACAAAGGCTTGATTTATTCTTGGTTGCACACCAGTGTCACGCATCGTAGAAGCCTATAAATCAAGCTTAAAGGTACTGTAGGGTAAGGGATGCTTTAACAAGGTTTTTGTGTGAAAAAGACATCTCTATATTCTGATAGCAATCATTGCTGTAGAGTGTTTGTTCAGTAATAGGGGTCTCCCCATCTCTCTCACCAGCTCTTTAATAAACCGAAAACACATTTTCAGGTTGGTTGCCAATTTCAGTCAATCAGGAAATTACCCATTTATCAGCTTCAATTTTATATTTTTCCGGTTTCAATTTTGTCTGCTAATTTCTTTGCGTCATCACTTCCAATTGAACTTATTTAGTAATGTCTACCTGTATGTTCTTCAAAAGTCAACCTAAACAAATCAGACTGTCAATAAGGGCCAACAAACTGTACTATTGGCTGCAAAACACTATCCATTCAACTTAAACTTTATTGTCACATCACAAGTTTACAGGTGTAAAATGGGGTGAAATGTTTTTCCAAAAGCTCCCAACAGTTTGCTGTTTTGAGAAAAAAGTCATAAGGGCAAAGAGTAGAGAAAGAAACAAAGGGAATGAAAGTATTATAACAAGAAGGATGTCCAATATACATAAGGTGTATGAAATAATGTAGAAATGCTTCTTGTGCAGTTAGAGAAACATTTGCAGCGGATATAGAATCATAGGCTCTTTACATCACTAATGTTTGTTTTACATTGTAACTTATGGCCGGGTTACGTACTATTTGCAGACAGCTGAGTGAGTAAAGAACAGTGATACTGATTAAGCTTGCATTCTGGCGGAAGGGATTCAGTTTGGACTGTAACCAGAGGCAGCATGTTATCTACAATCCTTTAAGGTTACACTTTCATTCACTTCCATCTGTCTGAACCTTCACCCACATTCCAGACGCGCTGCATCTGTATGTCCTGTTACTGCATGTTTTGAGAGCATTTTTGCCTTAAACAAACCCTCCCCTCCCTCTCCCGCTCGCAGTGCACTTTCACCTAGAAAGGGACTTCTGGAGTATCCCTCCTTACATGGAGGGATTGAGTCATTGGTTACAAACTGAAAATACACATACGTAATATACACACAGAAAGGGGATTTGTTTGATACATTAATCACCATTCAGTGTTTTTGTTTGTTTAGGGGAGGCAGTGTCTCAGGACGTAGAGCAGCCGCTTGGGAATCGGAAAGGTTCGAAGTTCGATTCCTTGCTCCCCCTGGGTTAGTGTCGAAGTGTCCTTGAGCAAGACACTGAACCCCTAACTGCTCCTGATGAGCAGGTTGGTGCCTTGCATGGTTTCCTCTACTGTCGTCTGTGTGTGTGTGTGTGTGTGTGTGTGTGTGTGTGTGTGTGTGTGTGTGTGTGTGTGTGTGTGTGTGTGTGTGTGTGTGTGTGTGTGTGTGTGTGTGTGTGTGTGTGTGTGTGTGTGTGTGTGTGTGTGTAAATGCGTGAATGTAATGCACATTGTAAAGCACTTTCTGTAAAGTTGCTGTATACATGAACCATTTACCATTTTACGTTACTGGTGACATTTTTCAAAGCATGTCTCAGTTTTTGATTTTGGAATAAGCCAATTCCCTTATTTATTTATTTTTAATCAAGGGGCGCCGCTTCCCTAGCGGTTAAGGCGCATACCATATGGCCTCTAATGCAGCCTGACAATGAGTCACAGGTTCGATTCCCGAGCCTGACGGCCTTTGATGTGTGTCACTCCCCGTCTCTCTTTGCTTATTTCCAGTCACTCTCTACTGTGTGCTATCAATCCATCTTGAAATGATTAATATTCATATTGTCATGAATAAATAATGGGTATTTGAATGTAGTTTGTAAAACAATCTTTGCTAACAATCTTTGCTAGACTAGCAGAGTCTAGCAAATAGCTGATCTAGATAACCTAATTCAACCTTTTCCCTAGTATTTTAAGAAGACAATGCTTCAACATGCTTTGATTCACTGTCCGCTGACGTTGCTGCTTCTTGTATTCTATAGTGATGTTTCCTTTTGTTGTTGTTTATTTAGTTTTCTTACTTTACTGTTTTCTTTGTTGTTGTTTTTAGCTTATGTAGTGTATTTAGCTTTTTAGATTTCCTGTGCTGCACTTTTGATTGATTGAATACTTTATTAGTCAGAAATATAAACAGCACGAGGTGCAGTCAGACGTTAAGGCTAAAAGGATAACACAAAAAAGTCCTGGGGACTTGTTTCCATTGCGGTCCTATCTATTCAATTAATCAGCATAGCATAGAAAATAAATAGAAGTACATGTCATCAACAAATACAAAACACTATGTACAAAGGAGAAAAGGGAAAAACGTTGGCAGTGAATGTTTACGTGGTCTGCTCTTTTTTTTTTTTTACCTCTTACGCCTCTTTGCTGCGAGGCGTTGTGAGCTTGTAGATCTGCTATTTTTGGCTAAAGTTCTCCTCAGAAAATGGATGCCAGGGTTCAAGTGGTTAAGGTAAAATAGAAAATCCTATCACATAAAGATTTGGCGGACCCCCTGTAGTAACTCTGAGGACCCCCTAGGGGTCCTGGACCCCCTGTCGAAGACCCCTGATTTAATGGATGGTGTCTGGGCATTTGAACTTTGATAACCTTGCATTGTAAAATGTGCTATATAAAGAAAGTGGATTGGATTGGATTGGAGCGTGTAGCCCACTCTGAACTCTTCTCTATTTCTGTCAGTTTTATCTGAAAAACCCTGCTTGACCTTTGCATGGAATATTGAGCTGCACTTCAGTGCCCAGCGGATTGAGATGTGTGTTTACTGAGTGAGATACGGTTCTCTGGTTCATTGAACCATGGGTGTCTTACTGAATACCATACATACGTACTGTACTGTACGTCACAGCATTATGAAGACTCACGTTCTCTCAAGGTTCAACTTTCACCCAGAAACACCATAGAACCCCCCCCCCCCCCCATAGGTACTGTAGACTACATAATAATGTGTAATGAAGTTGTACTCAGGGGCAGTGGTGGAAGAAGTACTGACATTTTTTTACTTAAGTAAAAGTATCAGTACTACAATGTAGAAATACTTTGTTACAAGTACAAATCCGGTCTTCAAAATGTACTTGAGTAAGAGTACAAAAGCATCAAAATACTGTATACTTAAAGTACCAAAAGTAAAAGTACTACTTAAAGTACCAAAAGTAAAAGTACTCTTTGTGCAGCATGTCCCATTTCACAAGTTTGTCATGTATATAAATATTTTGAAAATAGCAGATCTACAAGCTCACAACACGCCGCAAAGATATGCGCTGTGAGCTTCTAGATCGGAAATTTTGAAATTGCCAAAGTATATTTAGGGTTCAAGTGGTTAATGTATATGTTTTGTAATAATATTCAAAATCTTCAAAGTAACTAGTAACTAAAGTTTTCAAATAATTGTAGCGGAGTAATAATACAATATTTGTCTCTGGGATGTAGTGGAGTAGAAGTAAAAGTATTGGAAATACTCCAGTTAAGTAAAAAAAACAACTCAAATTGTACTCAAGTACGGTACTTGAGTACATTTACTTTACACCACTGTTCAGGGTCCTCACTTGGGGTCCCAGAGGATGGCAATTGCTAGCCCCTAGTGTTGGAAATGTAACCTCAAATGCAGTTCTTTATGTAGGCTATATTTTTTGTTTTCTTTTTTTTTTAGAATCAGATTTTAATAATCTGAGTGCATCTCAATCTGCGCCCGTCTGCCTACTACATGTGACACACATGTTAATATAGACGCATGTTTTCTTCTCTGCAACCATACATTCATAAACCACTTTCAATCCCTATTTTTGGCATGCCATTATAGGCAAACGCTTTCAACACCCTTTTTTTCTCCATACTGAAAATAGCCAATCTGCAAGCTCACAACGTGTCGTAACACAGCGTCGTGTGAGCTTGTAGATCAGCTCTTAAAACGTTTTTTTTTTACTATTATTGAAATATGGATTTTTTTTTTGTCATCCCTTAGTTTATTTCTGAACTGACTATTTCTGATTGCACTGTATGTTGTATTTGAAACAAAAAATACCCTCCCTTTCCCTTTCTCTACTGCCCCTTGGGCCTGGAGGTCAGAGTGGGGTCCTTTTGAGGAGACTGGAGCCCAGGGCGTCATGGGCTGTTCCACAGACGTTTACGTCAAGCAAAGGTGAACCCTATCCCTGCCATACTCCTCCACCACCCCTGCCTAGACACCCAGTAGACATTAGGTTCTGAAAGGTCTGCACTGACCCCCACCCACATCCTCCAGGCCCATAAAGGGGCCATGTCCCTCCACTGTATCCCCACTGAGTAGCCCGTCTTCCTTATATACTATACGGTACCTGATGCCCCAGGCCAGCTCAGTTCCTGAGTCTAGAGCTTTTCAGATCCAAAGGGGGACAGACCAGGGAGTCCTGGGCTGGAAGCCCCCTCCTCCATAGTCCTTCATAGTCAAAGCAACTTTACCCTCAATGCCCTCAATACCCGCATATCTGACTAAATGCCACCAAAGAATTTGCGACAGCCACAGTACTAGAGGGAGCGTAAACAACTATCTGGTTACACCCAACTATAGAACAAACATGGGTCAATTCTCCTTCTACAGCACTGCCACCCAAGTGTGGAATGCCCTGACCCCATACCTTAAACAATTTGGTTCACTGGCATCCTTTAAAACAGCCCTGAAAATTCACCTTTCAGGAGGCCAAAGGGGGAGGTAATTATCACTCCCCCCCCCCCCTTTTTGTTCTATGTACAGTGTTTTATATTTGTAATGATATAGAATTTTGGTGTTATGTTTTATATGTTGATGAATTGAATACAATTCAATGGAAACAAGACTGCAAGAACTTTTTTGGTGTTATCCTTTTAGACCAAGTGTTTGATTGTACTCGTGCTGTTTTGCATTTTTGTCTAATTCAATCAATATTCAATCAATCAGTCCACTCCGGAGTATTACCTTCAGAAGTAATAGTAAGAGGTTGTTATTATTATTGTTATCAGTGTTTTTCTCTCATCTGGTTCTGTATATACATTCAGTAATATTTCAGTTTGATGTGTGAATGTGTTTGTGAGTGTTTGTGATTTGTGATAAACTGGGAGTGTGTTTTTCTTTCTTGGGTGACCTTGGCACCAGGCCAAAGCATGGTGTTTATGTTGACCTCCAGTCTGGATGGTCCTAGAGCCCTTGTGATGTAAACATGTTGTTGCTTTCAACCTGTCTATGGACTTTGGTCTCCTCAGGACTGACAGACAGGTATTTCATTTGATTAGATTAGACGTTATGTTTAACCCATTAAGACCTTAGGCTGATTCTACAAATGCCTTCTAAATCAGTAGTTATTTTCTGACTTTCAAGATTTTTCAAAAAATGTTAAGAAATAGCAGATGTACAAGCTTGCAGCGCGGCACGAAGTGACGCGCTATGAGCTTGTATATCTGCCATTTTTGAATAGCCAACAGTTTTTTTTTCTACCATTGACCACAGAAGCCCTTTTCTCAATTTAAATTTGTGAATTAATTAATCTTTCTAACACTTATCAAACATTTCTTTTAGGATTTTCAGAAGAAAGAAATGCTCTTGGGTCTGAATCCAGAAAGGTTTTGGGAGCCCCTGCTGTTACAGAATTAAACCACAGCCTGGTTGCAGATCCCAGAGGGTTTCTGTGAAACAGCCAATCCTTTCCATGTAGTTTCATTTTGTCCTGTTTACTAATATAACAGCTCACTGGGGGAAAACTATGACTCACATCTCGAAAGTGAAAGTGTCAACATCTATTCATTATTATGAAGAAAAACATCACATGGGTGCACCTGGGTTGTATCATCAGTGTTGTAGCCTGGTGTCAACATACACCCTCGCCCAGGTGACCCAGCCGGGGGTGATCAAGCCCCCAACTTATACGTCCCAGTAGCTACCCATGGTCAGTCCTCTTAGGGCAAGACAGGGCCATTCAACCTATCTGCATTTGTTGCAGTTTTAATGACGTAACAACAGGAAAGAGTAATGCTTAATATTTATACTCCGTTACAACAATGTCACTTAACAGACAATTAACATAATGTGTTGAGAGACAGACGGGGATGAAGTCAGGCAGATGTGTAGTCAGATGTCCTGCAGTAACCCAGTGGGCTGTGTGAGCCTCCTGGGAGACATCTGTCCTGCTGTGGCCTTGTCATCCGGAGGTCAGGGTGACCTGGAGGAAAGTCTCCGCTGTCGGCCAACTCCAACTTCCTCCCTCCATCTGCATGCTATAGGAGGTCAATGACTGGAGGTAACTGAGGTGAGTGGCTCTTTCAGTATTATTGCAGTGGAAACTAGGGCATTCACAGCTACTGAATTTTAATAGTTGTCGGCTTCTATACTCTGTGTTGTATTGTTGTATGTTGTGTGTGTGCTACGGGTATATGGGAGATCCCTAGAAAATTCGTTGTGTGCAATTGTGTATGCATTTGTGTGCAATGACAAATAAAAGCCTATTCCTATTCTATTCCTATTCTAACATAAAGTAGTCATCCAATAACAGTAGACATTTCTCATCAAAAACCTCTCGGATACAACCAGTAAAGCATTAAATGATGTTGATGGGACAGTGGTGTAAAGTAACTAAGTACATTTACTCAAGTACTGTACTTAAGTACACTTTTGAGGTATTTTTTACTTTACTGGAGTATTTCCATTCTTCAGTACTTTTACTTCTACTCCATACATCTCAGAGGCAAATATTGTACTTTTACTCCACTACAATTATTTAAGAACTTTAGTTAATAGTTACTTTGCAGATAAATATTATTATATTATAAAACATACATTAACCACTTCAGCCCTATTTAATACGTAGGCTATTTGAAAATAGCAGATCTACAAGCTCTGTTTGACTTTGAGCCCCACACACTGAAGGCACAACATCATACAGGTCATGACTATGAACATCATATACACTGTATATGATGTTCATAGTCATACCTGTATATTATACAGGTATGACTATGATTTATTTGTCAACAATTAGCCATCATTGTTTCAGGTCCCACAGCTGCATATGCTATACATATACTGCCCTGATTTATAAACCGTTATATTTCAAACATGTTGCACAAAATCATAACTTGCCTTTTTGGGTCTTCATTTGATCATATAGTCTTCATTTTTCAAGATTTGGCAAAAAACTAATAAAATCACAAAAAGCTCATCTACAAGCTTTTCTTTACCCGCTCTTTGTGTCTCAAATGTGGGTTGTGGAGAGCCCCAACATTTTAAGTGATGATGACCTCATCGGTGGAGATTTTTAAACATTTATATTTTTACGTTTATGTAACAGCCGTATAGCTACCGGCTGTAGTTTCCATTAATTTCCATTCCAACTTGAAATAAAGATGAGGTCATGGGCTGGTAAATGTTGGAGCTATGCACACAGATCCCCTTTGAGACATGGAGCGAGTCCACATAATAGTATGGTCCTATAGTGAAGTGGTTCTCAACCTGTGGGTCGGGACCCTTACAACGTTGTGAGCTTGTACTGTAGATCTGCTATTTTCACAATATTTATCAGTGGAAACTGAATCAAACAAAATGTAATGCCTCAACTCCTATACATTCCAAGTGCTGGTCAGGGTGGGGGGTCCACAGTTCTAATATGATTGTTTTGGGGGGTGCCCAGTTCAAATATGATTATTTTGGGGGGTTACGGCCTGAAAAGGTTGAGAACCACTGCTATAGTGAGCATTAGTGAGGACTGATAAATGGAGATGTTGAAAAAACGTTCACATTGATTCAACATAATTTTATATTATACTAGAGAACCCCCAGGCTTCATATAGAGCTATCTTTTATAGTATCATTTAAATACATTTGACTGAGCAACTTGGACTCGTAGAGCAGTGTGCCAGGGACCCCCATAAGAGAAGATTTTTTTACGGCTCTAGCAGTGATTCTCAACCATTTCAAGGACCCCCAGTTTGAAATGCATTAGGGCTACAGACCCCCATTTAATGGCATTTCTATCACTTGGACCGCAATTTATATTGTAAAATCTATGTCAATTTAACTCTGACAAATGGAACCAAATGGACCCATTTGTACACTCTCAGAGTTACAGACCCATAAGGGTCCATTTGGTGCCTTATCAATCATTTAGCTGGGGACCCCCTAGAACTCCCTCAAGGACCCCTGGGGGTCCCCGGACCCCACTTTGAGAACCAATGTCGTAGAGGACCAATATTTGATTGATTGATTGATTGAAATGTTTATTAGGCAAAAATAATGTAAAACATCAGTTACATTTATAATACTTTTGTCTAAAAGGTCCCCCCCTGGCTGTGATCGTTGATTTAGTGCAGTAGTTCTCAACTTGTGGGTCGGGACCCCCATGTGATTTTGGGTCTGTCCCCAGATGACAGTCAAGTGCCAATTTAAGGACTTTTAAGACTTTTTGATACCTAAAAAAAAAAAGAAAGAAAGAAAAGAAAAATATCATTACTGCATCAAAAAAGAAAGAAAGAAAAGAAAAATATCATTACTGCATCAAAAGTAATGAACAAACTACTATAAAAACTGGTCAAACATTGGCCAGATTGTCAAATAATATAAGAAAGAGACAATCATTGTGAAAATAGCAGATCTACTGTACAAGCTCACAAAGCCTCGTAGATCTGCTATTTTCACAATATTTATCTGTGGAACAGAGTCAAACTAAATGTAATGCCTAAACTCCTACAATTCTAAGTGCTTGTCAGAGTGGGGGTCCCCAGTTCAAATATGATTATTTTGGGGGGTCACGGCCTGAAAAGGTTGAGAACCACTGATTTAGCATATAAATAAACATCAGTCGTATAAAAAAACAAAACAAGCATTCAACAGTGCTAGTGCTTATCGTGAGACTGAAAATATTGCTCTCCTTGGCACTGCAATGTAAAAGTTTGTATCCCCAGTGTACTGCCCCCCGTGGTTCATGTCAGTCTTTGCCCCAGTGGTTGTTTGTGTTTATGTTCTCTCTCAGTGTCATGCTGCTAATTTATGATCCATTTATATAGTGTCACAGTGTTGCTCTGGCCCGGTCAAGGAGACCTGCCAAATGTTCCATTGTTCCCTGGGGCCACCATGAGCTGAGTGCTGCCATGGGCCAAAGCCTCCATCCTAAAGGATGTGTGCTGAATCCAGCTCTGACGTACTGCATGGGTTTCATTGTGCTCAGGTCATGTTTCTACGTATGTGCTCTTGTTTGTGATGAAGGTGAATTAAGGTGAAGGCCAGAGAGCTAACACCACGGTCGTTGTTCCAACAGTTAACCACTTGAACCCATAGCCTCCATATTCTGCGGCAAACATTCAGGGAATACAGCAGATGTACAAGCTTTCGATCTTTCGATTTGGTGTGTAGAGGGAAACAATAACGGGCCTAGTATAGAGCCCTAGGGGACCCCGGTCAACTAAGTATTTGGGTGGCTTTTGTCTCTTTATTGTTACTATTATTTGTCACCTGATTCTGTTCTGAACCTACAGTGTGAATGGATAAACATGTGACACTTGAGCTTGTAGATCTGCTATTTTCAAAATATTGTAAATAATCCATTTTATACATAATGATATACCTTGTTAAACGGGACATTCTGCATAATGAGTACTTTCTACTTTTGGTACTTTAAGTACATTTTGATTTGTTGGTGCTTTTAATCAAGTACATTTCCATTACCGGACTTGTACTTGTGACAGTGTTTCTACGTTGCGGTATTGATACTTTTACTTAAGTAAATAAATTGAGTACTTATTCCTCCATTTCCAACTGGTCAATGTCTATAACTTCCAGTTTACAGTGCATTACCTGGCACTGACTGACACACATAGAAAGGTTTCTACAGTGCCTCATTGTATGTTCAATATGCCAGATCACAAGCAGTCAAATTCATTATAAATCAAATTGTTTTACTGGACTATCTAATTTATGTACAGCATGTGCACCTTATATCGCATATCCGATATCCTCCTATTTCAGTCTGTGGAGCAGAGTGGTGTGTGTGTGTGTGTGTGTGTGTGTGTGTGTGTGCCAGAGCATCGTATATTTGGCACCTTGGGATTATTCCTGTAACAAATCAGTGGGTTGACATAAGGTCTCAAATGTGGAAGTTCATTCAAGTTGACTAATTTTCACTGCTCAAGGCTGAGTAGACAGAACTAAATCTAACAAACGGCAGCTGGCTGTCATCCTCTGATTAAAATGGAACAAATGTTACAACAAAAAGAGACAATACAATATAATACAATCACACTCCAGTAACAGGTTTTGCTGAGAAGCTCTGAGGAAGACATTTTCCATTTGTAAAAAAATGGCGCCCTCAACTGGTGGGCCACAGGGCTATCAGGTTGATAATAATCTCACACATGTAGGGCCTACAGTACATGCATGAGACTATTATCAACCTGACCTCAGTGTGTAGCTCAAGGCAGAGCAAGGCATGTGTACATTGGCTGGGGGTTCTATTCCCTATTTAGCTCAATGTTGAGAGAAAGGCACTCACATAACTAAAGTTAGAGGTTTAACCAGTGTTAATTTCGTCGACCAAAAATACTATGACGAAAAATGTTCGTCGACTACCTTTTTTCACCGACGAAAACAAAAACTAAATAAAAACCATGCTGTGATGACAAAAACTATGACTAAATATATTGACAATTTCGTCAACAAATAAAAACTAGGCTACAATGTTAGGGAGGGACTAGTGGAGAAGAGATCCAGTAGATCTAAGACAAGTTATTTCATGCTTGGCTGCACGCGGGTGTCGTGCTCCGAAAATAGCCGATCTACAAGCTCACAACACGTCACAGACGCGTTGTGACCTTGTAGATGCCTATTTTCGGCACACAGCTGAGTATAAATCAGGCATTACGACGCCATCACGTCCCGCTAAAATACATTTTAGTCAACTAAATCAACTCCTAGATTTAGTCAACTAAAACTAGAATAAAACGAAAACATTTCAGATCACTAAATGTGACTAAAACTAAATGGAATTTTATTCAAAAGACTATGACTAAAACTAAATCAAAATGTACTGTCAAAATTAACACTGTGTTTAACTCCCATTGCAGGGGGGCCCCATGTTGGAAAGTTAGGCTGTATTTGTTATGGTACTGTAATATGTTCATAATATATTAATGTATTTTCTTTTTCATTAGTTGAATTTGGGCTTGTACTCCTTCCAGCTTGTGAAGTACTGCCCTCAGGTGAACAGTAAAAAGGTGGATTGCTGACTGGAAAACAGAGCTTCCCTGGGAGTCATTATTAACAGAGAGTGCTGGTCAGCAGTCTGCACAAACCCAGCATTGAAAACAATGTTCTGGAAATACAAGTTGCTCTGTTTCACATGTCTGGGCAGCTACATGGAAACAAACGTTTACCTAAAAAAAATACCATTGTGACACATTGTAAACTAGCTTGTAGTTCTGCCATTTTTGAAAATCTATTATTTTATAATCCATTAAATGGATTAGTTGAATTAGCTGTTACACCACTAATCACAATCTGAACTCAAACACACACCTATACATCCCTACACTTTATACAGATTATACACCACAGGCTGAACCAGGCGACTCAAACCCACCTTATCGGTGCCCTGCCAAGCCAAAGTGCAGTATATGTTTTTGGACACACCGACTTATTTGTGTATCCCAAAGGTCAAATTAGCCTTCGTGATTTTGGGGGATAAACAGTTACCTCAAGAACAGATGTACAATTAGTGTAATAACACTTATATGCCGATATCTCTTTTGGCTGACCAGTTGAATCACTTTTAAACCCATTTTTCAGTGATTTGTTACTGCACTTTGGCTTGGCAGTTTCTTACAAGCTAGGGCTGGGCAATATTACGTTGATATTGTGATACGAGACTATATATCAGTATTTTCCTGGTTTTAACGACATAAGGCTTATTTTATACTTAGTTTAAATGGTTACATTTCTCAAAGATAGCTAAAACAGTGATCCTTCAAGTTTATAGATCGGCTATTTTGAAAAAGAGAGCTTGCAAATTGGCTATTTTTAAAAAGAAAATGCATATCCTCGCAATATGATATTATTGTCACAATATGTATTTTGTCAAACATATTGTGATATTTTATTTTGAACATATTTTCCCTACTTCAGGCCATAACCCTTGCTCTGAATGTACCATGTCTTTCACGTTAACACTGTTAAAGTTCGCAAAACATAAACAGCACTCCTATTTTGTGAAAAAACTGTTTGCCTCCATATTAAATTAAATCATTGTGACTGCTCGGAATTTAAATTTGGTATGAGTAAATAATTTGATAGAAGCAATTACAGTTA
Organism: Gymnoscopelus microlampas; assembly: GCF_963454915.1. Classification (NCBI taxonomy): domain Eukaryota; kingdom Metazoa; phylum Chordata; class Actinopteri; order Myctophiformes; family Myctophidae; genus Gymnoscopelus; species Gymnoscopelus microlampas. The sequence continues at coordinate 18,781,307 of NC_139946.1, forward strand.
CTAGGCTATTTCGGGCAATGTTTAGTGTTTACTAGAGCAATCCCAAGCGTTTGAGCTTTTAGTCCTATGAATCTTCACTGTGAAGCAGTATTGCGAGATTTTTCAAGAGAAATAAGCAACCAGATCTACACAAACAAGCCCAAAAGAAGTCACACACAGGGCAAAATTTGTTACTATAGCATGAATGAATGAATGAATGAATGAATGGTTTATTTCGGTCTTTTTCTTTCACACCAGATCAAAACAATTGTGTGGACTTTCCAAAAAAAAAAACATAAACAAAACAAAACAAAACAAAAAATTAAAGTCAGCTCACACACAAAATCCAAAATCAATGACCGAAAAAGGAATAGGCTGAAGCAAAATGCTTATTCATTGCCTATCCTTTACAATACTTAAAAACAAAATATATTTTAATATTAAAACAATCTTAAAATATAATGCCAAAAAAATAAAATAATGAATATGTTTTACTCAAAACTGTACTGTGTACTGTGTAGCATCAAAATCACCACTTCATTTTACCACTTAGCCTACAGTATAGTTATTCTATGTTATTTTCAAAACATCATGAAAACTATTTTTTAAATATTTGGAATATGTTTGAGACATTTTAACTACACAAATCTATTATTGGGTCCCTGGCAATAAATATTTTCAGATGGGGGTCTGGGGACAAATCCATATTAATTTGGGGGCCGTTTGACATGAAAATATGAGAACCACTGATTTAAAGAACATTAGGAAGCTTGTCCAAATAAGCAACTAGGCCTACTTGGCAACACTTCTATGAAGCTAACACAGGCAGACGGACAACTCAATAATATGACACAACTCCATACTCCTTTGCTTCAACAGAAACAATAGCAGGGGTCAATCAATGTTAATGACCTTTATTCTGCACATTTACCAATATTAATTAAAGGTGCTGTAAGTGATATTTTTTTGGTTAAAACAAGGTTGTTTGTTTGTTGTTCTGTTTTGTTGTTCAAGAGTGAAAAAGAATTCACAGTAATTGGTAATTAGTATTTTCTAATTTAATACTATACCGGATACTAGCCTGGTAACTCTACTCCACTACATCTCAGAGGCAAATATTGTACTTTTTACTTCACTACAATTATTTGAAAACTTGACTTGTTACTTTGTAGATTTGAATTATTATTACAAAACATACATTAACCACTTAAGCCCTATTTAAACTTTGGCTATTTGAAAATAGCTGATTTACAAGAACAACGCGTCTCGTTGTGAGCTTGTAGATCAGCTATTTTGAAAAGATTCACATTTTTATACATGATACCTTGTGAAACGGGACATTCTGCACAATGAGTACTTCTACTTTTGGTACTTTATATATTTTGATGCCAATACTTTTGTACTTTTACTCAAGTCAATTTTGACAACCAGACTTTTACTTGTAACAGAGTGTTTCTAAATTTCAGTATTGATACTTTTACTTAAGTAAAGAAATGTAGTAGCCTACTTTTTCACTGATCTTGGCTGCTGTAGCACCCTGGGATAGGTAAGGTGCAATCCTGTCAAATCAGTGGTTCATTTTAGATTTAAAACGTTTTATGCTAGAGACCCCCATAAGAGAAAATGCTTGTTAGATTATATTTAATACAGACTTCTACAGTCTACTGACTGTAGGTGGTGGCAGATACCAGTGGGACAGAGTGAAAGTATATGATCTGAAGAACAGTCAGATTTTATCCCATTGGTGATTGATTGGCCTAACTAGTCTATGAAATAATAGTGAAATGAAACTGTTCTTCATTTTGCCAGGGACCCCCAGGAACCTTAGGGACCCCTGGGGGGGGGGGTCCCTGGACCCCACTTTGAGAACCACTGATAGAAGGCAAACACACGTCATTTTGGCGCCATCTGACTGACATGAGGAATAGTCCTTGCCCTCCTCTGACGTCAGAGACGCTGCGGCACCGCCCCCTCGTTGCTCATTGGAGGAGTTCACTGTCAGTCACCCAATCGGTGAGGTTTTGAAGAGACTTGAGGCAAGAAGTCGCGCAAGAAGGACAGTGTTTTTCCGACCTCCTCCCAAATGTATTATTACCTCCTTATTACCGCTGATCCCAAGAATGTCAGCGCACATCTGACTGACGCAAGGTAAGACACTTCTCTCATCTATTGATCACTGGCTCATCTGCATCGATCAAGGCTTTTACATCCACACATTAGAGCTACCACCAGAGTTATTTGAGGAAAGTTGTCAAAGATTCTCATTCTCTTTGGCTATGAATTGAAATATAGAATCATGAGTAATGATGAATGAGTGATTTGCGGTGTTGTGCTGCTGTATCGTAGGTAAACTATGATCTGTCTGTAGAAAGGATTTAGTTATTAGCATGTCTTGTTTTTATTAGATTTGTCAGGCTCTATTCCTGTCGCGGGTAGGTCCGAGACCCCCGTATAAAAGTCAGTCATAGTTTGTATCCGTTTAGCCTACAGTGTCATTTGTCTTTTATACAGTTTGTAAACCTCTTTAGATAAGTGTCAGTTAGTTAGGCCTATTCATAACAACCTACAGCTGTTTTCTTTGACACCAGAACAAACTCCTTGCATGCATAGCTTGTGGCATCCTATTTGCATCTTCTTTGCAGATATAATAATACAAATAATGTTTTGATTGAATACTTTATGAACCGTTTGCCAAAAAAAGCACAGAAAGTACAGTTCTATACAAAAGGATGCTAAAAGGATTAAACCCAAGAAAGCACTATGGCTTGTTTCCAATGGGGTCCTGACACGACCCCAATGGAAACAAGCCATAGTGCTTTCTTGGGTTTAATCTCCTATGTATTCAATTCATTGAAACATTTAATGACAAACAATAATATTCAATAGGCTACTATACTATTGTTAGTCTTTGTGTTATTCTCCTATGGTCTGTCAAACAGATTGTCGGCTGTTGAATCTGTGACTGCTTAAGGAACGCATATTTATACATTTGGGTCATGTTTTGGCATGCATGCAAGTATATACAGCACAGCAGTAGCCTATAAATGACCAAAAGCAGATTTGAAAAGTAACATGACATGTTGGATGTGGGACAGCAGCCCAGCAGAGAGTGTGTGTGTGTGTGTGTGTGTGTGTGTGTGTGTGTGTGTGTGTGTGTGTGTGTGTGTGTGTGTGTGTGTGTGTGTGTGTGTGTGTGTGTGTGTGTATTCACAAAGTAAACATGTCCCCTGTAAAACAATAGAAGGATGGGAATGCCCCCTCCTCCCATTGTCTCTCTGACCGCTGACATCCCATCTTTATGGTCAATCCTGTCTTTCATTACATGTTGCACATTTATCTCAAGCCGCTCAATTTTATTTATTTAATTTAAACCATATAATCTGCGATTCTCTGTGTCATTCAGGACAGTGACTCACACATAGAGTTTGTTCGTTTCTCTTGTGTTTTTCCGTGCAGAGTTAGAGCATCAAGGATTGATAGTTAGGAACCATAGGCTATTGTTTCCATTTGTAGCCTACACTCTCAGAGTTGAATTAACACTGAAGATAGATAACTTCTTTGCCATAAAACAATACATAAAATGCACCTTGAACAAAAGTGTATTCTATTGTTTATACAGTTATAAATAAAGCACAGCTCCTAATGAAATGCATGGGGGTCCATGGTCTAATCTAATTCAAACTGATGGTCCTTGACATTAAAAAGGTTGAGAATCACTGAATTAGAGCTCATTGTTGTTGATCATACTGTAAAGCAGATCCAGTGGATTGCAAACTGACCCTGTGTTGCCCTGTCATGTCATGTGAGTCTATGTCCTAAGCAGTGTTGCCAGAGTTTGCAAAAGAAATAAGCACAAACACAAATCTGGTACAGAGGTCCCTGGCACAAAATATTTTCAGATCTACTACCAAATTATTACAAGCAACTTAACAGAAAAACAAGCCCAAAGTCGCTTATAATAAGCAGCCATGGCAATACTGGTCCTAACCTGGCTAATATAATGGTGCATGAATTCTGTGATCCTTATCTCCATCAGACAGGTTTAGATGGATCATCCCTTTACTGTCTTCCATTACATTACGGACATACTGCTTCTGATCTGTCACATGTCCTGGTTTAGTTCTGCTGCACTTGGCTTTACATAAGACCAGCACACCAAGATAGAGGCACATCCTCTCACATAACAATAGAAGGAAACTCCAAACAAAACAAAACAAAAATATTAAGTTGGCAAGCACAGAAAGAGCTATATCACAAATGTAAATATTAACCACTTGAACCCTATAAAGTCAAGTAAATGTTATTTATAAAGCACGTTTAAAAGCAACCAGGTTGACCAAAGTGCTGTACCACACAATAAAACAACCTCAGAAATAAACAACATTAAAAAAAAAAAAAAAAAAAAATGGACACTGACAGAACATAAGATAGAGGCTGCGACACTATTCTGGGGAGAACATTCAGAGAAAATAGCAGATCTGCAAGCACACAATGTGTTGTGAGCTCGTAGGTCGGCTATTTTCAGCAAAGACATTGTAAATACACCGGACTCTATAGCGCCCTGGGGGACTCCGGTCAACAAAGTACAGGCTATAGGGTTTAAGTGGTTAACTTTAAAGTGGGTTGAAGTGGTTAACAATGCAAGTTATGGGAACAAGATGACACATGACATGTCTGGCCTCAAACGACCACAGTCCCAATCAACCTTTAACAACAAGAGCTTCCTATACCTCATGAAATGGCCATTCTGGTTGTTCTCCTCGTGCACATAATGTTGTTCAGCCATGTCACTGATTATAGCCCCGGTTCAAATAAAAGTTGGCTGTGGCACCGGAAACACAAACTGTGCTGATGTAAAAATATCACACTTATAAACTGTCACTGGCGTATGATGTAGACGTGTGAGAAGTCTCTGAGAGGTGGGAGAGGAGGAGGAGAGGATGAGGCAGGCCAACACATCAGCAAACCATGCAGCTGATGAAGACTGTTGTTGTGTGTTGTTGAGGCCCCCCCATGCTGCTTCTTTCACAGCCAGATGATATCTGTGGACATTGTTACTTGCTTTACTTTGTTTGTTTATTTTAATGGCACACCGCATATTAATGAGCGATACATATCAATGTAATGTAAATACACTGGATTTAGCAAAGATGCTAATTTAAATCCGCTGTCCCCACAAAAGAAAAACATGAAAACAAGCAGACAATAGAGTACATTACATTACACAGGGAAAACAAAGCATAATACGTAAATACAAAAACAAAGATGGGTACAAAACAGGTTCAAAACAGGTACAAAAGGTGCAAAGTATATCTAAAACAAAATTTTACTTGGCTCATATATTATTGCACTAAGAAAATAGCAGCGTTTTAGGGGGGCAATATATGTGTATACTAAAGTGAATTGTGTATAAAGTGCAGTATTACTTTCAAGTAGTACAGGATACGTTGTCAAATAAAGTGCAGGATTGATTATGAATGGTCGCAAGTTTTTTTTAGATTGTACTTAGAAGGAGTATTGTGTTTGTTTCTGACATGACATTGCAGAGCACTTAAAGCACAGATGTAATTGTGCCAAAGCCAACTACCGTACTCTAAAAACTAAATTACACGTAGGCAGCAGAGAATGAGCCACTTTCATCCCGGCATCCATATTTTGGGCAAAATGTTAAAAATGCTTTACAAAGAAAATAGGAGATCTACAAACTCGCATCACGAGACGTGAACTCATAGACTGGCTATTTTCAAACAGCGATGTACGATACAGTATAAAACTTAGGTGGTTAAACAAATGAGAATAACAGACACTGACAAAGGCTGGTTAGCCAAAACGTTTGTCCTTTCTGAGTGCGACCCATCACTTATTTAAATGGTATTGGTCTAAGAGGATATTGCACCAGCGGAGTCAGAGTGCGGTGGTAACAAAAAGTTTATCTAAACAAATGAGGTGACCACTAAATATCATCCCCTATGCCACAGGAACGAAACAGCCAAGCCCTCATTTGAGCAAACAGGCAGACTAAGTCCTGCCCCCTGACACCCTCCCATCCATCCCTCCCTCCCACGTCTAATTCCTGTCATGTTATCTAGGCTACTATCACCCGGGAGGGTCATTGTAGCGAATCCAAACACTTAGCGCCTGTTACATGTCCAAGCGTGAAGCGTTTCAACAACATTGATGAGCTCACATGGGACAGCGAAACGGTGGCGCTCATTCTGCAACAGTACCCTGGGGTATGACTTACTGTCTGACCTCACAAAAATAGAACTGCTGTAAATTTAGTGAGGGGTGTCACAGAGGGGGGGGGGGGGGGGGGACTGTAGGAGTCTGATACTCAGGGTCGCAGTGAGATGAAAATGGAAGTTATTCTTCCTTTATTCAGGTGCATAGTATAATGCTATTCCGTTTCCTGCGTTAGCGATCACATCTTCATCTTGAAGAGGATTTTTGCTTGTCCTGGTTTGAGGTGAACTGACTTGGCCAAGTGCTGCTAAGGCTCCTGAATAGTGCCTGAAAACATGCAGCCATGTGTCTTTATTAATGCCACATTGGTTTAATTTCACCATCTCAGGTTTGAGAGCTCCTAAAAGCGCTGTGTGGTGGTGTGATGCTGCAGTGAGTGAACAGTGGAACCTGCGGTCTGATTTGGAGCCAATGGTTTGTTATTCTAAGGATAATCTTGGAGATAACAGCTGTAAGGAATCATTCCTTGCTCCAGCATTAAGCTGACATTCACTGATTACAGTCACAACAGTAAATCTAGGAGTGTGTTTTCAAACATTCCAAACACACTTATGGCCTGGTCTATGAAAATCACTCTGGTGCCTTTATCTTTTAAAGTTAAAGCATTTTGTTCTCAGGCAGTAATTAGCGCTAAGTGTCGGGGCCTACATGGAAGCTGATAGCTGAAGGCTTTCCCCATAATTAGCAGGCACCCACCCTTTGAAAATGGAAATTACAACTTTCCGCATTGGTGCCAGATTTCTCTGATTGGAGTGGCTTCTCAAATTGCTCCTCAAAGAGGGAAAAGCCCTTCAGAAGTTGAGTTCAGAGTTTGGAAGATATGCAGGCTGATGGTGTTTTTGTCTTTAAGTCGGAGTCATTGTCTGGCTCAGTGTCAATATACTGTAAGCTTTCACACACTGGAACCCCCTTTACGCATCAGATCATTAGCTCTGTCTTCTGAACTCTAACTTTTGTGTTGTAGTAACTACTACTACAGTATTACCGTGATGATAGGAGAGACTTCTCTGTTGTTGTTCTGTAGGGGCGGCTGAGGCTGAGTATAGGGAAGGTTCTCGGTTCAATCCCGACTCCTCCTGGCTGTGTGGCGAAGTTGTCCTTTGAGCAAGACAATGATCCCCTAACTTAACCGCTCCCGATGAGCAGGTTGGTGTCTTGCTCCAGCATTAGGCTGATGGCTTCCTCCATTGTCACTTCATCTGTGTGTGTGTAAAGTACTTTGAAGGGTCGGACAGACTAGTAAGGCGCTTTTTATAAATGCAGTCCATTGACCATTTGTGACTAAGGCAGGGGTCTGGGTCTTCAATGGTTTTCAGGCCAAGGACCCCCTAGCTGAGAGAGAGATGAAGCAGGGACTATACATATTGTATAAAATTGTGTTGCAGATTCAACTTTTTCATAGATAGCTTCATACACTTGTTTGACAGCGTTGTGTTGGATTCATGTTAATGTGTATTTTCAGGCAGTTAACCACTTCAATTCAAACACTCAATACTTGGAAAACTTGTACTTGGGCTGCTCTTTGCTGAAAATAGCCGATCTACAAGCTGAGCACCGTTGTGAGCGCTGCGAGGTGTTGTGAGCTTGTAGATCTGCTATTTTCGGCTAATGTTCCACTCAGAATAGCGATGCTAGGGTTCAAGTGGTTAATGTAAAAAGAAAGGTTCCTATCACACAAAGATTTGGCGTTCCGCCTGTACTAACTTTGAGGACCCCCGAGGGGTCCCGGACCCCCATTGAAGACCCCTGGACTACGGTATTACTATAATGCTTTATGTGCAAAGTGCAGCACAGCTATCTGTGCTTTATGGGCGTTAACGGCCTTACTGGAACACAGCTGTTGTCAATAACACCACTTCCCATTGTATAATAATACATCTTTGAAAGTTGCCACTGTAGCTCTATCTATCTATCCTCCCCTGGTTGCCTGTGCTCTGGACTGCATGAGAAATACTGATTGAAAAATGCTGGGCTAAATATAACCGCACCAAGTCAACTGCTAACATGGCTTGGGAAAGAGGCACTTATCAAGCCCTGTGCCCTGAAATCCTGACTCGCAGCGTGTAGAATCAAAATCTTCTCACAACAAGCACCCAAAGAATCTGCTTTCAGAAAGACTTCCTGTAATACTGGCCTTCATGACAGCACGGCATCATGGAAACTCCATTAATTATTATGGATCACTCACAGAGCAGAAAATGGATGGAAAATAAACATAATTATTCCCCTTAGGATGTAGAGATGATGTTGTTTCTCTTGTCCAGGAAATCTGTCATGATATGTCAGTAGGTATAACCAGTCCAGAGCTAGTGTAGAGAGAGAGAGAGACAGACATATATAAAGAAGTCTCTCTCTCTCATGAATATAAAGAATATTCACATAACATTGAATCATTTATTGAATTATCAATTATTGTTGATTTGGGAAGTTTGAAGTTTGCTCAGAAATATCAAGAACAAGAAAAATGTGGAAGTAACGCTCAATAGTTCCAAACACTAGTGTATAGTTCCAAACATTGAATCCTAATATTGGCTATCGATGAAGGACGTGCGATTCATGAACTACAGCATCGCGTTGCAGCGAGATCACAGTGATTTGTTTCTCCTATTGTAGTTCTTCAACTCTACTCTACAGTGTAGAATTGGATCTAAAAAGTTAAAAACCTTAAGGAAATGTATTGTGTGTATGCAGTGCTGTGCTGAGCTGTAAGCACTTAAGAGATAGTATTGTACCTAATACCAGGTATTCAAGAGTAACAACACAATATTAATACATAGAGCACACTCATTTGTTTGTACTTTCTGTCCGCTGTCTCAGTAAAAATCTTGTCTCCGCTGTCTACACTTTGAATCCTGCAGTACAGTAGCATGCATTATTAATTTCCTCACTCCAAATTCCCATTAAGAGAATTAAATTATGAGATCTCATGGTAGAAGACATTCTCAAGCCGTTTGCTACTATTCCTGTGAAATTTGATACTGCGCAATAAATAGTGACACCACACAGATTGGTACCAGTGTTGCCATGTCTGCTTATTATTAGCGACCTTGGGCTTGTTTTTCTGTAAAGTCGCTTGTAAATATTGGTGGTTGCGGGTTGCGTTTTTTTGGGCTTGTTTCTTAAGTGTAGTTGCTTGTTTAGGCTTGCTGTCTAATGTTGTTCAAACATTTTCATGTCACGGACCCCCAAATGCATACATATTTGTTTTTTTTTTAATGTTTCAAACATAGCATATTCCAAATATTTCACATTTTATTCAAGATTCCTTGAAAATAGATGATCTACAAGCTCACGTGTCACATTGCGACGCGTTTGAGCTTGTAGATCATCTATTTTCAAATAGTCGATATATATAGGGTTAAAGTGGTTCAACTGATTTTGATGTATGTGATCATGCAATCCAGTTGCTTCTTTTGGGCTTGTTTTTCTTGTTTCTCTCACAAAATCTGGCAACACTGATTGGTACAGTACACGACCGTGCCTTTCCCACCGGATCGCTGTAACTTGGTGACGGCCCTAGTCACTGCCTCACATTCCAGGAGGATTGCACTGCCCGGCTTTCCTCCTCCATGGTGGAAAATAGTGCCCGGCCCTGGCACTGCCTGGGGGGGGGGATAATTTATGATTATGTCCCTATCGGTACGTAACTCGAACAGCGCTGAGTCTGCTCAAGCGGACTTCCCAGCGTTCGGCACGGCGGCGGCGGTGCCTCTCGTTGCTCAAGTCTGCTTGAGACGGCGCGCCTCCGTGGTTGCAACTGTTTTTTGCCTAACTACTTCCTAACTTAATATTAGGGGTTGTAGTCTGTTCTCACCAAGTGGGCTGAGTGGTCCGCCTCGCTGGGGGCGACAAAAACTATGCCTAAACCTAACCTTAATCCTAATAAAATAATGCAACGCATTTTAGACAAGATGTATGAGCAGCGCGGGGAACGGAATTCAATCCCGAAGCGTCGGGATTGGAAGTCTAATGCTTAACGTTGCACGCCACATAGCCATCTGGTGTTGCACTGTTTCGGGAGTTATTTAAAGCGGTCTGCTTATGTGAGAGGCCGTGAGGCCAAGGGGGCGTTGCAGGGCGAGTTACAGCGACCCGGTGGGAAAGGCCCGTTCGCGTACAGCACAGAGCTGATTACAGCACATCACAGCTCACAGGTTCATTGAAGAATTCAGCGTTGCGTTACTTGCGTATGAAGCATTAAGTCATTACAGGCTAATCACTTCAGCTGTGAGGCTAACATTATCAACACATTATGTGTAACTATATTAGAGTGTCCACACACCCATACACACACACACCACATTGTGAATGACCTCATAGTTTACCGATGGGTATTTTTACCTTAACCATGTGAACCCTACTGTCCCTATTCTGAGGCCGAACACTGGGCCAAAATAGCTGATCTACAAGCTCACAACGCAATACGTTTTGAGCTTGTAGATCGGCTACTATCGGGATTTGGTGTACACAGTGGTGTAAAGTACATTTACTCAAGTACGGTACTTAAGTAACATTTTTAAGCCTGTTTGCCTAAAAATGCTCACAACGCATGTGTTTTGAGCTTGTAGATTGGCTACTTTCGACGAGGGGATTTTGGCGTACAGGGAGAAAAGACAGGCAGACCTCAGTATAGAGCCCTGGGGGACCCCGGTCAAGTAAGTATACAGGGTTTAAGTGGCTAATAGTTTGCATAGTTCTTGTGGCGCTTTGTATGGCAACCATTTTTAAAGATATGGACCCATGGCCCTGTCATTAACTTCTCAATCCAAGAGATGCTCACGAATTAGTATAATTTCCACCGAGGAAACAACTGACAAATAATCACCTACTGTATAGTTCAGAAGTTTCTGAGGAGCCAATAGCACTGGTTGACATCTGGAACGCAGTTATGAGAATCAAACATCTGGATGCACCAATTGCTACTGTAGTGAAGGAAACAAATGGGTCACAGACTCGGCTCTACTGTATGCTTGCTTTGTTGTAGGCCAACCGAGTTCTGGGCTGGAGTCTCCGGATGCTGTGTAGTTTTCGATTGTTTTGATTTATGTACGCTACACAAAATGCAGAGGTAAAGTGAAAAGGCACAGTAATGAATATCGTCGCTGTCGTGTGGAAGTCTCCAAAAACCTTTCTTTTCAGGAAATGAAAAAAATAGAACATTTGTTCTAGTGGATCCAATTGTTTTGTAATTGTTGGATACTTATTTTTTGATCCAATCTAGTTGCAAGCTCTTGTTAATGTTTTTCATTGGTTAAATATTTCCACAGACACTTCAGCACTTTCTCTTTCAGTATTTTTTGAAAATAGCCGATCCATAAGCTCACAACGCGCCGCTTTGGAACACGTTGTGAGCGGCTATTTTTGCTACTTTCGCATGTTGTATGTTGAAGTAGGGCATTCATTTATGGAAAAGTATAAAAGACAGTTGAAATATGGAGATACAAGATTTCAGGCCAGCAGCGACGACATACAATGATAAGAATCAGAAAGACGTATCCCGAAATCATGCCAGTTTGTGTTGGTGAGTTCAAAACAATCTCAAAAGCCACTCAACTTTTGTCTGTTTTGGTTGGCATTAGGATTTGCTTGTGTTGTTTGGAGCTGGCCAATGGCATTTTAAGACAAACCCACTCTTCTTGGGTCATACAGCTGACAGTTTGTAGAGGCGGTTGAGCGACGCTGGTACCAACAGGCCTGGATATTGTTTCATAAGTGTGGCTCACCGCAAATGAAAACAGGGGACTGTTTGCTCCCAGAATGCAATGTGACTCTGACTCCTGCAGCCGGGGAACCAGAGCCAGAACAGCCTGGACTGACTGGTTGCAGAGGCCAGTGGAAACAACAGCTAATGGGTGAAAAATGGGGGAAACGAAATCTTTGTTTCAGGGTGGGGTTTTTTCATCTGCTCCTCTGGGATGTGTTACTGGAAGCATGGGACATCATCAGTGCTTTATGGAGAATGGGATGATGTGTCTTTCTGCAACACAGATTGTTTTGCAAGAGTGTTGATCTGTGATGTTCCCGGTGGTTGCCAGCGTTGCCATGTCTGCTTATTATTATAGGCGACTTTGAGCTTGTTTTTCTGTAAAGTTGCTTGTAAATATTGGTAGTTGCGGGTTGCGTTTTTCTGGGTCTTGTTTGTTAAGTGTAGTTGCTTATTTGGGCGTGTTTCCTAATGTTGTTTAAACCAGTGGTTCTCAAACATTTTCATGTGAAGGAACCCCCAAATTATGTATTTGTACACGGACCCCCCCCCCCCTCCATCTAAAAATATTGTGTGCCAGGGACCCCCGTACCAGATTAGTGTTGTTAAAATGTTTCAAAAAGTATTCAAAATATTTCACTTTTTTTCAAGATTTTCTTCTGAAAATAGCAGCTCACAGCTCGATTGTAGATCGGCTATTTTCAAATAGCCAATGTACTGTATATGTTTAAAGCGGTCATGTGGCCTAGTCACTTCTTTTGGGCTTGTTTTACTTTTCATAGACTTTGTTGCTTATTTTGACAGTGGTGGTTGCTTACCACTGACTTCTTCTTGTCGTGTCCACGACACTGACTGAGCGTGGGTTCATAATCTGTGCCATCCTTTGTTATCCCTTTTCCCTGCCATGTCTCACTCTGACCTGCCTATAAAGAATAAAGGATGGATGCCATAGCATGTATTCTGAAGATTCCTACAAGATAATCTTGCTAAATGGACCAATCAGTGCCAAGTATATTGTGCACACTGCCAGGCTGAAGAGGTGCTTCTTTGACATATTTAACTCAAATTCGGATCAGATCGTATTGAAATACTTTCCCAAATTTTGAGTCGTACGTCATAGATGTGTCATAACTCGGGTTCCCATGTGGAACCCGAGTCAAAGTCCTGTCATTTTATTGTGAGGACTAGGCTTTGGGATCCGGAACCGGAGGAATCTTAGGAACCGGATCCAACATTGAGGAACCGTAATCGGTTGCATCACATTTGGAACTGTTTCCGGAACCGGTTTATTACACTGTCAGTGGTTCTCAAACTTTTTAATTTCAAGGACCACCATAACTCTGAGAGTGTACAAATGGAACATTACGGTTCCATTTGGCTCCTGTAAGTGTCCCTGGACCTCACACCTCAAAACCACTACAATAATATGTGTGCAATACCGTATGTATGATTGGATTTCAAAATTAAAGATATATATTTAAATATATAGGAATCTTCAAAGGGAACCGTTAAGGATCAGACCGTTAAGAGGGAATCGTTGAAGAACCGGAATCGTAAAAATCCCATCGGATCCCAACCCTAGTGAGGACAGGTGAAAATCTAAAAGTCTCGTCTGTGTCTCACAGCTGCTTCGATGTAATCTTTTTCTGTCTCCGCTAAGACAAAAAAAAAATGGAGAAGGGGGGGGGGGGGGGCTGCTCACACTCCTTTTACAAAAAGGACATTGTTTCCAGCGAGCGTTTCCCACTACAAGAATGTCTTCGTGTCCAGTCTAGTCTGCATGGTGTTTGGATCTCTACAGTTCCTGCACGTGACACTGAAAGTTGTCAATGGACCCTGGCATCCAAGTTCAACAGCTCCCACTCACTACGCTTAAGAGAGGTTCAATGACAGGGAAGTGGACCCGTATATCTGTCTGCCACTCCTACAGGCTGTATGAGGCTCCTACGTCTCCCCCTCCTTAACAGCTTGTTCATGACACTTTTAGCAGCGAGTGTGGGAAGCTTGCAAGCACATAGCAGCCTTTGTCACGTTTTGTATGCAAATAGAACTTCCTCCGGAGCTGAACTCATGTGGACGAGACTCTTGTAAATGGTAAATGGCGCATTTTATATAGCGCCTTTTATCCAAGGCGCATTGTGCATTACATTCACCCATCCACACACACATTCACACACCGACGTCACATGGAGGAAACCATGCAAAAAAAAACTGGCTCATCGGGAGCAGTTAGGGGTTCAGTCAGTGTCTTGCCCCAGGACACTTCGACACTAACCCAGGGGGAGCCGGCGGGGATCGAACCGGGAGCCTTCCGATTCCCAAACGGCCGTTCTACCTCCTGAGCCACAGCTTGTCTTTTGACAGTGTTTTTGAAGACAGAGTCGTCACATGTGTCTGATGACAGGCACATCAAGCCTGTGGACCCCCCCCCCGCCCCCCATTGCCCTTTATTGAATTCACTTTGTGACATTTTGAACCTGGACTCAGTGGGGAGAGGGGGAAAGTTAAAGAGGGGGTGGGGCTGGGGTTTTTTGGGACTCAAGAAAACAAGGAGGCCTCACAAAATACTTGACGAAAACAGCGTCACCGACCAAAAGTGGCATAATGCCTCATTGTGGAGGCTGAATGTGGCGGATTGTGTTGGGGCTGGTGGAGAATCTGAGGAGGGAGGGGCTGGAGGATATGAGACACATGTGATGTCTGCTGTTTGAAGTCAACCTGATTTGGATGAAGAAAAAAAAAAAAAAGTAAATCATTGAGATTCCTTTTCCACATGAAACGTTTTTACCGTCTGTTCCCCCGCGGCACGGCACAACGGTCCCAGTGAAGACTGTGGTTTTGGTGCCGAACTAAATGTTGATTCAGACCGGTGCTATTTTTCTTCCGAAACGTTCGGAATCTTGTATGCTCCCAGCGTCGTATAAATAGCCAATCTACAAGCTCACACACCATGTCGCGGATTTATTGTCTCTTCGCAAATCTTTGGTCTGAACTAAGCAGGATAACAGCTAGATGGAACTATAGGTGGCAGGGTGTTACTTCCTTTAACATGCAGGGCCTCAGTCAGCGCACAGCACACACACACACACACACACACACACACACACACACACACACACACACACACACACACACACACACACACACACACACACACCACAGCCTCACACTAATGACATGTTATCTAAGCTCAGCATGGTGTATCATGTGATGTTAGCGTGTGTGTGTGTGTGTGTGTGTGTGTGTGTGTGTGTGTGTGTGTGTGTGTGTGTGTGTGTGTGTGTGTGTGTGTGTGTGTGTGAAGCGTACATGCTCTCAGGTTTGCAGTGTTTTCCTGTGTCCTGCAGGAAGCTGTGCTTCAGGCCAGGACGATGTGCTTCCTGTCAGCAGCAGACCCCAGTTCCTCCACTCACACAATGGGAGGTCTCCCTGGGGGCGCACAGTGTGTGTGTGTGTGTGTGTGTGTGTGTGTGTGTGTGTGTGTACTTGTATTACTTGTGAGGACAATTGTCCTCGTCGGCACAAGAGAAATGGTTGCTTCATGGTTAGAAATGATTTGGGCATTATTATTATTAGTTAAAGGCGTGCTATTAGGAAAAGATTCAGGTCGGGGTCAAAGGTTAAGATTTAGGGATTGGGGGGTTAGAGTTGTGCCTGATTTCTACTTGCTGCTTGCACACCGGTGTCACACACTGGAAAATAGTTGATCTCCAAGCTCAGTCATAGCTGTAGATCTGCTATTATTCAGGATTCAGAAGTGTTAATGTGTGTGTGTGTGTGTGTGTGTGTGTGTGTGTGTGTGTGTGTGTGTGTGTGTGTGTGTGTGTGTGTGTGTGTGTGTGTGTGTGTGTGTGTGTGTGTGTGTGTGTGTGTGTGTGTGTGTGTGTGTGTGTGAATGGGTGGGTTTATGTTTGTATGTTTGTATGGGGTTGTGTGTGTGTGCCAAGTACGTATGTGCACGTTTCTGTGTGCGCTTCTGTGTGCGTGCGTGCGTGCGTGCGTGCGTGCGTGCGTGCGTGCGTGCGTGTGTGTGTCTGTGTTTGTGTGGGTGTTCTCAAGAAGTGGGGGTGGGGAGGGGGGTCTTCCCTTGAGGAAACTGCAGATTTATCCCAGCAGCTGAGAGGCCCCTGTGTGTGTGTGTGTGTGTGTGTGTGTGTGTGTGTGTGTGTGTGTGTGTGTGTGTGTGTGTGTGTGTGTGTGTGTGTGTGTGTGTGTGTGTGTGTGTGTGTGAGGGCATGCTTCCATGTATGTGTGAATGGTGCATTCATTGTCATGTTAAGCAGCAGGATGGTGAAAGCTGTACAACATGGACTGAAAGGGAGGATGTTTGAGGCTGGTCCACAGAGGGCAACAAAAAAAGATCTAATCCTTGTGTTTGGTTTACCGTATGTATGTCCTATCCGCTGTTGTGGAGATCTACGCCTCCTCCATTTGTCAGGCAGAGCGGGAAAAGGGCGGTGTTGCCATGTCCGCTTATTGTAAGCGACTTTGGGCTTGTTTTTTCTGTAAAGTTGCTGTAAATTATTGGTAGTTGCGGGTTTTTTTCGGCTAGTTTCTTAAGTTGCTTATTTGGGCTTGTTTCCTAAATGCTGTTTAAACCAGTGGTTCTCAAACATTTTCATGTCAGTCCCCCCCCCGGGACTATTCAAAAAGTTTCACTTTTCCCACGATTTTCTTTTGAAAACAGCAGATCTACAAGCTCACAACACGTTGCGTCTCGACGTGTTGTGAGCTTGTAGATCGGCTATTTTCAAATAACCGATTTAAAGGTCTGATGTAGCCTAGTCGCTTCTTTTGGGCTTGTTTTTATAGAACTGGTTGCGTGTTTCTCTTGCAAAAACTGGCAACACTGCTTTTAATCTCTCTCTCTCTCTCTCTCTCTCTCTCTCTCTCTCTCTCTCTCTCTCTCTCTCGTTTTTTTCTCTCTTTACGGGAAAAGGGTGTTGTTGGGGATGATGAGGTCACTTTTCCACAGCATGGCCCCAGGCAAGGCCACACAGTGGGCCTGGGACCAGCGCTGTGTTTTCCTATTCTAATGAAGCTGCCTGGTGGGCTCTGTTTGTCCTACAGGCCTGTCTGTGACCTCGCCCATCACTGGAGCTCAGGACTCAGTCACATAGCATAGCATTGCCATATGCAGAATTGGGGGGTAATTGGCGACATGACATTGAGAAATAGGTCGAAAGTGCAACATTTCGCCTCAACATTAACCCCAATTCTGGATGGCTATGGTATGTGACGGAGTCCCGAGCTCACAGTGATGGATGAGGTCACATATGGGTCCCTGCATGTAGGACATAACATGATACATGTATGTTGTCGTCCAGGAAGTGTAGTGTTCCCTGGGGGGTTGTGTGTGTTACTGAAGGCCATTTGAACCAGGGAATCAATCAACCAGTTATTATTGCTAATGTAGGAGAAAGTAAAAACATCCGCACACTGGTTTAAGTGTGCGGATGTTTTTACCTTCTCCTTGATTCTTGCCTTGATGTCCAGCACCTGGCCTAAATACAGGTACAAGATGTGCACACAATCTCCTCTGTGAATTATTGCTAATGTACACATCGTCGCCCCATGAATGGCGCGTTATGAAACTGTAAGTCGAAAGGGTTGTCTGACAGTATTCTTGTAAAGTCATGCGTTTGAATCTGGCATTTATGAATACAGTTATACCGTCATAAACGCAATTATACTGTAATGAATACAGTAGGCCTATGGTACTATCTATTAATGATTCCCCTTTGGATGAGCGGTAGATATTATTTCCCCCCCCCCGCGTGTTAGACCTGGGTTTCGATCCTGTGTGTTACTGTGTCGCCTCTTCTACTGCTGCTCTTTACAAATCTGTCTGGAGTTCCAGCTAAAAGTCAAACTGTAAATGGAGACTTGAATCCAGCAGCAAAGAGCAGTCAAATGAAAATGAGGAAAGTTCTTGTAAAGATAATAATACCAGACATTTGGACATAAACCTGATTCAGAAGCAGGTATTGTAGTTGTGAAACAATGTAGTGTGTCTTTCTGCCATGGAATCCATCCAATGAGGGCTTGATAAAGTTAAGGCGGTATGTCTGTAATTACGTTTATATCAACTCATAGTCGGGAACATTATTTTTCATTCCGTCTTTAAGGGATCATGTGACATTTAGTTCTGCGGTTGGGTATACGAGATGAGCGCCTTCTGCTTGAAAAATGTGTGTCTTGTGTGTGTTTGTGTTTTTTTTTGCATGTGCCTGTGTGTGCATTTTTATTTGCTCGTTTTCATCTGGAAGTGTGCGTGCATCTCTCTGTCTGCATGTTTATGCATGTTTACGCTTGTTTTCGCGCGCGCTTGTGTGTGTGTGTGTGTGTGTGTGTGTGTGTGTGTGTGTGTGTCAGCGTGGCTCTCAGCTGGTTAGGAGTGGGGGTGTCGAGCGGAGGAATGCGGCCTCCCTGCGCCCTGTAATTTGCTGCCTGTCATCAACTGGGAGGAAAAAAACACCACAGCAACATGTGAGTTGCTCTGTTCTCTGCTCAGAGGAGAGGATGTGAGGAGAGGAGGTGAGGAAAGCTGGCAAGGAGGAGAGGAGAGGATGGATTAAAGTTTTCAGTCACAACAACTGACTTCAATCCTTTGGATTCCATAGAGTCCAGTCTAAACTCCTGGCTTTCTCTCTAAAGCAGTGGTTTCTTGAACGTTTTAATGTCAAAGACCCCCATAACTATGAGAAGCAGGAACATAGGTTTGTAAGGATAATACCAAAACCAAATTATCTTGATTTTTGAGATTTGAGATGCGATTTTCTTCTTCTTTTTTTGTTGCTTTCATCCCTGACAGAGGATAGCAGAGGAAGTGGAGTTATGAAGGAGGGAGAGGGAGTGGAGGAGGGAGGAGAATTAGAAGAGAGGAAAGGAGAACAGAACGCAATAGAGAACAACAATGAAGGAAAATGGAGGGGGGGGGGGGGGGGTCATGATAATACTGGAGTTATGAAACACAGGACAGACAGAAAAAAGATACAGGTAGAGTTGAAAAACAAAGGGAGAGGTATGTATAGGGTACTACAACGACAGTATTCTTGCTTGGCCCTCTGCACTTGTACCGCCTGGGATTAGCGTAACATCATTGATTTATCAACAGGTATAAATATAGTCATGGTATATTAATAGTATTAACAGAGGTATTAACAGGTAGTCAAAGTGTACATAGTCAATGTATCCTCATTAGTGTGTGTAATATATATACATATATATATAGTGAGAAATATACAGTCTATAACTGAGTGGAAAGGCCGTTTTATATGCACACAGTGCTACTGTATACATGGTCAGTGTTTTGTTTTCTGTGGCATATTTTAACATTCTTCACTGCATCAGTACAGTGTTTGAGTTGAGCAGCTGTGTGAACCAGATGAATAACTGGCTTTGTGCCGTAGACGGTCCAATAAAACTGCCAGCGCTGCATCTATGAGACATCACTCTATTAATCAAATCACAGTTTGCCAGCTCACTGGCTGCGCCTGCAGGAGAGAACACTGCTTGTTCACACACATGTCCCGTACATTCTGTCCTACTGTTGTTCGGTCTGATGGATAGAATGCTGAGCTTGCGTTGTTTGATTTAGATACAAAAATAACAAATAAATTCCTACCTTGGTCTAGAAAAACGGAAGTTCGGTCACACAATTGCCTTCTCTGGTCAATCCTCGAACACCCATATTTGTTGACCAAGCGGACAAAATTAAGTTTCTCGGGACGGTGGCTGGCATCTCTCTTTTACGAATAGGTTAAGAAGTTCGGTCATCAGTGATAGAGATAGATAGATAGCTTTATTGTCATTCAACTATGAAATGCATAATTGAATGAAATTCCGTTCCACTAGATGGCTTTCTATAATGTAAAACTACTCCTAGTTTAAAAAAAAACTAAAATACTACTAAAATCACCACAAATAAAATCGATCAGTCCATGAGTCCTCAGCAGTACAGTATATAGGAGAAAGGATAGAGGATATATTGCACTTGTAGGGTATTAGGGCACTTTTAGTTAGAGTTCACAAGTCTGATGGCTTGGGGAAAGAAACTCTTGCGAAATCTGGCTGTTCTGCACCGGATGCTGCGGAACCTTTTGCCAGAGGGCAGCCCAGTGAACAGTCCATGATGTGGGTGGGTAGGGAGAGACTCAGAGTAGAGCTGCTGCTAATTACTGTGGAAATGAGCCAGTTGAGGTGGTTCGGGCATCTAATACGGAAGCTTCCTGGACTCCTTCCATAAGGGGGTTTTCCACACCCGTCCAGCTGGAAAGATATCATCACGGGGCAGACCAAGGACCAGATGGGGTCATTATATCTCCACGCTGGCCTTGGAACACCTCGGGATCCCTCAGTTAAGCGTTACGCTAATGTGGGAAGTCTGGGATTCTCTGCTGGAACTGTCACCCTCTGTGACCTGATACCGGTAGCGGATGGATGGACCATTGATGGATAGATATAATATTTGTTCTGATATGCTGTCTGGGTGCTTATTTGAGGGGTTCTCCTTGTCCTCCTCACTACTGATTCTGCATTATGTGTAAAGGTGTGCTGTGTACAGAGTAATAGAACTAAAGACTCAGGTTTGTGGGGTCCCCAGCTATATCGTTGATTAGGAACCAAGTGAAAGATCTACAGATCTGTAACCCTGAGAGTGAGCAAATGGAACCAAATGGACCATTACGGGTCCATTTGGTTCCATTTGTACACTCTCAGAGTTATGGGGTTCGGTGGCCTATACCCAACTGGGGGTCCTTAAAAAAATAGTGAGAACCACTGTTAAATTGAGAACCACTGTTATAATGAAAAAAACACGACACTCACAGCTGTTATGTTACACTTACTGTAACACTCACCCGCCGTGTTCTAACAGCATAGATTCTATAATGTGTGTGTGGTGTATTTCCCAGGGGTCAGAGGGGTCAGCTGACATGGTGACATTAAGCAGAGGTGGATTCCTTCCCCTGCTGATAACAGTAGAAACAACACTCTACACTCCTAGCTGTGACTCATTTGCTTTCCTTTCGTTTGTTCCATCTCTATTTTGATCTTACTCTCACTTTCTATCATTGCTGGCTGGTACACTGTCTTCTTTCCTTCTGTTTTTCTTTTCTTTAACCACATGAACCCTAGCATCATTCTGTGAACATAGCCGATCTACAAGCTCACAACAACAACGCGATCGGTTGTGGGCTATTTAGTGTGAAAACAGTTGGCCTAGTAAATGGCCCAGTGGGACGCCGGGCAAATAAATATAGGGTTCACTGGTTAGACTAAATGATTTTATCCTAATGATTTTATCCTTCATTGAACGGCCTTGCACTGTACATAATCAATTGCAGTAAAGGACACAATGTCAGTATACACTAAATGATATATGTATATACTGTATACTCTATTATATACTGTACATGCAGTATATAATGTGTGTTGGAGAATACAGCCCCTCCCTCCCAGAAGGATGAGACAGTATCTTGGTATGTGTGTTGTTGTTGACATTGTACAGACCTGTTGTAGCTTGCAACTTGAATGTGCCTTGGGCTATGGACAATAGATCTGTGTGTGTGTGTGTGCGTGTGTGTGTGTGTGTGTGTGTGTGTGTGTGTGTGTGTGTGTGTGTGTGTGTGTGTGTGTGTGTGTGTGTGTGTGTGTGTGTGTGTGTGTGTACGTGTACGTGTACGTGCGCTTTCTTTTCATGCACGCACGTGTGCATGAAAAGAAAGCAAAATAAGGATCTTGTGTGTTTATTATAAAAACAGTAGAAAGACTAGAAACCGCACACTCTAGTTTCTGGATGCACCAGTGAACTTTGTTATCTGACCCAGCAAAGCTGTGTGTTTATATCACTGTATCTCTGAGCACCCAGTGGGAAGAATGTGTGTGTGTGTGTGTGTGTGTGCGCGCGCATGTGTATGTGCGCACGCGCCTGTGTGTGGTTCATGTGGGGATCGACCGCAAATCCCCACAAGGGGATACCAGTCAAAACTGACCTTGTGGGTTGATGTTTCTTGGTTCCCACGAGGGAAAGGTTTTTAGAGTAAAGGTTGCAATTAGTAAAACATTGAGATTAGGATTAGGCAATTCAGGGATTAGGTTTAGGGCTAGAGTGAGAGGTTAGTTTTAGGGTCAGGGACATGGATTTGAGGGTTAGATTAGGTCGGGGCAAGTAGGTTAAGTTAAAAAAAAATGGTGTTCTTAATGAAACTTTGCTTTTGACGTCCCCACAAGGATGTGGGTCTGGGAGGAGCGTGCCTCATCGACCTTGAAGTTATCTTGTTTTGTCTGTGTTGTCTAAAGCAGTGGTTCCCAGACCTTTTAGCTCAAGACACAAAAGAGAAATTAGCCCGGGACCCAAACTAGTGAAAATATCTACAAGCTCACAACACGGCGTGAGGCGACGCGGTGTGAGCTTGTAGATTATTCTTAAACATGTTTTTAAATTATTTACAGAAATGATTTTATGAAATACTTTTTGAAAAATGTTGGAATTGTTTTTAATTGATGAAAAGTTGTGATTTATTATTTAAAAAAATCTAATCATAATATAATGTAGTAATGTAGATGTAGGAAACAAAAAAAAGGATATTTACTCGCGAGTCGCGACCAATAAAAATTGGTCCGTGACCCAAACATGGGTCTGACCCAGGACCCCAAACAGTGGTCTAAACTATGTTTTAGAGTTAGACTGTTCTGACTCTCCATCTCTCTCTCTCTCTCTCTCTCTCTCCCCCTCTCCATCTCTCTCTCATTCTCCCCCTCTCTCTCAGTGGGTGGGTGCAGTAGTGACGCCCGGCAGGAGAGAGAGAGGGAGGTGTCCAGCTCCAGAGATCGGACAGCTGTGTGACTCCGTCACCGCCAGGCCCAGAGAGACGCACATACACACACACAGCAGAAAGGTAAACTCTCATATATAGAGACGTGCACGCGCACACACGCACACGCACACGCACACACACACACACACGCTGTTTTTTTTATTTGAATCCTGTAAAGTAACAGCTTTGGACATACAGTATGAGGTTTCCACCCGACAGAGACGATATACTGTATACAGTGACAGCATATGAGGTTCAGTACAGTATGTGTGCAGACTGCAGATGTGTTGTCAAGAGTGTGTATCCCAGAACCAGAGCTGAAGATTAGTAATTTTGCAAACGTTGGGGTTTTGGGGGTTTTAAACATGTCTTTTGGTTTCAAAATTCCTGCTATGATCTTTATTGCAGTATATTATTACAGTCAGACTCAGAGTTAATGTAGGTTTGGTGCATTCTACTCAGTATACTCACCCCATACTTCATATATACAGTCAAATCCTCAGTGTTAATGTATCCATTTGTAACTCAGAGTTTTAAGGGAAAGGTATCGTCCAGCGGTGGGGACATAACTTTTCTGCATTCACCAAGCAGATGGCTTGCACAGATGGCTTTTTGATGAGGGCTCAGTGGGGAACTGCTATTTTAAGTATAAAGTATAAAGGGATAGTGGTTAATGCATGTTTTGTAATTATCAACAAAAATTATTTGAAAACTAAAGTTTTCAAATCATTGTAGTGGAGCAAAAAGTACAATGTTTGCCTCTGAGATGGAGTAGAAGTAAAATTGCTGAAATGTTTAAATACTCCAGTAAAATAAAAAAATCCTCAAATTTGTACTTAAGTACAGTACTTGATTACATGTACTTGATTACATGTACTTAGTTACTTTCCACCACTGCTGATTATCATACGGCCTCTCTACTCTACCCACTCAGTTACGGCCACCACAAATAAATAAACTCGGAGGGTTTTACTGTGTACTGGTCTATGTAATCAGACACTCAAAGCGTAAACGCACTCAGTCACCCGTTACACTGTAAATGAAGTTTTACTACAAGGCTACATTTTGCTCTCAAGGCAAGATGACTCCGTTCCCAGTGCCTCTTCTCTCTCCCTGGTGAACCAGTGTGTGTGAGACAGCTGTTGGAGGTTTTAGCGCTGGTGGTGAGCGTCATGAGGACAGTGGTTTTACAGTACAGTTAACAGGCTGATCCTCTCGATAAAAGTAACGTCGGACTCGGCCTTGTGGCTTTTGGACCCAGTTCAAAACCTTTTATGGGGGCTATTGTTTTGGCCGCATTTCCCTTGCCTTTCATCTGTTGTACGTGTGTGCACGCACGCACGCACGCACGCACGCACGCACACACAGGTATCCGCCCACGTTGACTTTTTAGGCATTCATAGTTACTTACAATGAGTGTAACAGAAGAATAAGCTTAAATTCCATCAGTGCACGGGTTAGGGTCATAGCGAATAGAACACACACATGCACGCACGCACGCACGTACGCACGCACGCACGCACGCACGCACGCACGCACGCACACACACACACACACACACACACACACACATACACACACACACACACACACACACACACACACACACACACACACACACACACACACACACACACACACACACACACACACACACACACACGTTGTACATATTGCCATATTGTATACACTCATAATAACACACACACACACACACACACACACAGCTTGAAGGTGTGAATGATGTCATGGTGAATCCCCTGTCAACACATCCATCAAATGTACCTTGACAGAACCTCTTTGTCTGTCAGACGTACGTCTGCCAAACTCTACAGGAAGCATGTTAGTCATTTTTCTGATGGTCATATAACTCTAAACATATTCGCCTCTATACAGGAGCTGACAGTCTAAACATATCCGAAACCTTTTATCTCCATATTCCAACTTTTTGTGTTTTTTCATAAATGAATGCTGGTTCACACAAAAGCATCAAAAGTAGCAGATATGCAAGCTCGATGCGACATGTTTTCTTTAGCTTGTAGATCTGCTACTTTTGCTATTTGTGAATTTGAATCATGAAAAGTACAAACAGTTTTCGTCATATGAGGTTTCTACCCGACAGACAATATTCTCCTTTAATGAGTACAGGAGCTGACTTTCATGTCTTCTGATCTGATAGTCTTATCTGGAGACACTATAAAACACGTTACAACAACCGATGGTATGTACAGTACACTTATTATTATACTGTTCAAGGCCAGTGGTGGAAAAGGTACTAGTAATTTTGTACTCAAGTAAAAGTATCAATACTGCTGTAAAAGTCCAGTAATCAAAATTTACTTGAGTAAAAGTACAAACGTAAATCAAAATATACTTAGATTACTATACATTAAAAATGTATAAACATCTTTTGAAAATAGCCTAAAGTTTAAATAGGGCTGAAGTGGTTATGTATGTTTTGTAATAATAATCAAAAGTAACTAGTAACTAAAGTTGTCAAATAACTGTAGTGGATTAAAAAATACAATATTTGCCTCTGAGATATAGTGGAGTAGAAGTAAAAGTATTGAAAATCGGAAATACTCCGGTAAAGTAAAAATACCTGTCTAGGTTTCGCAATGTTACATAATTATCAGAATCTGCTTTGGTTGTGTTGGTTTACGCGTTGAAAGAGAGCTGTTTAACTGTGCAATGTACAGTAAGTCGATGAGGGATAATACTGTATTTTAGCATATCAATTTCTAATCAACATAGCAAATATTGAAAATAGCTCACCAATATTTGGAGTTACATCATGGCAAGGAAAGCACACAATTAAACCTTTAACAAAGTGTAATTTTGCTTTAAGGGGAAAGCATGAGTTTGAGAATAGTCTGGTTTGGGAGCCAGCGAAGTGTCACACAGGCTAGCGAGCTATGAGACTTTCTGTACTTTGCTTTGTAGTTGCTTTACAGCTCCTGTAAAGAAGCTTCTATATCCGTTGTTAAAAGGAGAGCGCAGAGCCATTACTGTAGCTCGTTTCAAGTGAAGGTTTCCTGTGTGTGTGTGTGTGTGTGTGTGTGTGTGTGTGTGTGTGTGTGTGTGTGTGTGTGTGTGTGTGTGTGTGTGTGTGTGTGTGTGTGTGTGTGTGCGTGCGTGCGTGCGTGCGTGCGTGCGTGCGTGCGTGCGTGCGTGCGTGCGTGCGTGCGTGCGTGCGTGTGTGTGTGTTAGCAGGTCTCTAGTACCTCCACAGTGTTGGAGGAGTCAGCTTCCAAAACCAGACCTCTATAACATCTGGAAAATGTGACTCCTATAATGCTACACAGTAAAATCCTCAGTGTTCATTCAACTCTGAGCAGTGTACAAATGTAACCAAATGGACCTGTTAAGGTTCCATTTGTTTACATTTGTACATGCTCCTCATCAGAGTTACTAATTAATGCAATAACCTGAGTTTAGTATGGCTAAGAGGCGTAGCAAGTATGATGCAGAACGGAGTGCCTCCAACTCTCTTAGCTGTACTAAAATTGTGTTAAACCACAGCCTTGCGTGGCTTATTACTTTTCTAAAATGGTTACCAAATATGGCAACATGAAAACTGTTTTAATAAGAATTTCACTACAATTTGTTGCCGTGCATTTTGCAGGATATGCCTTGTTTTAAAGATTTGTAAAAATGTGCACATATACAGGACGAAAAGGAACGCTCCTTGCCATACGGAAAAGTAATTTGCGAACGGTAATAGATCCTTGGAACTTTGCGTTGAATATTGTAAACAAGATGTTGGTGCTTTGACACTGATACATGCGGTCCAGATGTGTGTCTAGCGAGTATTTTACAACGGGATTCAGTCAATCAGAATCAAGGACTCGAACTATCGGTCTTAGAAATATATAACTATTTACTGTGTCTTACAAAATTAAAAAGTCAACTGTACTGCACTTTTAAAACGACAGCTGAATGTGTAGTGAATGTGTGATTGTGTTCTTTCTGTCTCCAGGTGTTGAGTTGACTCCGTCAGGTTGTCAGCTGAAGCTTCCTTTCCACAAACATGACTCAGTCTGTTCAAGCGCCCCCAAAGCTGCCTGGTAAGTCAACATATTAGGACACTTCATCAGCCTGAGATCCTCAGGTATTCCTTGGTTGTTCCAAAACTCACCTCATTACCCGGGGTGATTGGGCCTTTTCCGGCACCAAAGCTGTGGAACGCCGTGCCCGACGATCTAAGGCTAACAAACCTAGTGTCATATTTTAAATCACTTCTGAAAACCTACTTTTATGTTGAGGCCTTTTCATAGTGTTTATTTTATTGACATTCTGTGTTTATCTGTGTTTATCCTCATTTACACCTTCTCTTTGAGTCTTCTATGTTCTTTGTTGTTTACTTTTGATCTTTTATCTCTTACATGTTATGTTCCTGTAATTGTTTGTAAAGAACTTTGTAACCTTGTTTCAAAAAGCACCATACAAATAAAGTTTATTATTATTTACAGAACTGCATGTTCTCTAGATTGTTCTCTTGTCTAGATCTGTAGTCTAGACAAGTGGTTCTCAACCTTTTTAGGCCGTGACCCCCCAAAATAATCATATTTGAACTGGGGACCCTTCCCAGTCCAGGACAAGCACTTGGAATTGCAGGAGTTGAGGCATTACATTTATTATGACTCAGTTCCACAGATAAATATTGTGAAAATAGCCGACCTACAAGCTCACATTTTTTTGATCTTGTAGATCGACTATATTAATTTTTTTGCCTCCTTCTTATATTATTTGACAATTTGACCAATGTTTGACCAGTTTTTATAGTATAGTTTATTACTTTTGATGCAGCAATGGTCTTTTTTCATTTAAGAAATAAAATGAAATAGGTAGGATATTAAAAAGTCCTTAAATTGTCACTTTACTGTCATCTGGGGACCCCCCCAGAATCATATGGGGACCCACAGGTTGAGAAGCACTGGTCCTTCTCTAATGTCTATGTTCTCTGTGTGTTCTCCTGCAGACCTTGGGGCTCCATTCCTGTACTCCAGCCAGGAGGAGACAGAGCAGCAGGGCTCCTACTCTGTTCAGACCCCCTATGGCTTCCAGCTGGACCTGGACTTCCTCAAGTAATAATAATAATAATCATAGTAACAATAATAATAATAATAATAATAATAATAATAATAATAATAATAACGTTTTACTGTATGGAAATAAAAATACATTTTGCAATATACAAAATTGCCATATTGCCATATGCAAAAAAATACATAAAAACTAATAATTACTTGAATTACATAAATAGGAAGCTCAAATTGGGAAACAATTTGTACAACAATCAAAATAAATCCAGTTATAAATGAAATGAATTGAAAATTCAAAGAACCTGAGAATAAAACAATCCAATGTGTTACATACAGTAGAAACTAAGGGCCCTGTCTTGCCTTACCTCTTATGCCTTAACTTTTAGCAATTTGTTACCATTTTGGAAAACATTTTAAAATAGTTCAAGTAGTAGATCAACTATTTTAAAATGTTTTTTTAAAATAGTAAAAAATGGTTTCGGCATAAGGGGCAAGGCGGCGCACAAGAAAGGGCCCTAAGTCTATGGAGGTTGTGATTTAAAACGTGCTTGTGAACGTTCCAGGTATGTGGAGGAGATCGAGAGTGGTCACAACCTCCGGCGCGCTCCCCTGAGCTCCGGCCGGCGGAACAGCCGTGGGGTCAAGGCGGGGTCCCAGAAGAGCCCCAGCGTGGGGGGGGGCCGGGCCAGCGGCTGGACCTCTACCGAGTCCCTGTCCTCCCCGGGGGGCAGCGAAGACGGCCGGGTCCCGCCTCCGCCGCCGCCCCGGAACCGTATCGGCTCCGCCCCCTGCGAGGGCCAGTCCCTCTCGCCTCTCACCGTCCTCTGCGGCGCACCTCCGCTGTCCGCCGGGGCCAAGGTGCCCCCGCCTCCGCCGCAGCGCAACCCCAGGGTGGAGCGCACCCTGCTGGAGACCAGCCGCCGGCTGCAGCAGGAGCAGAACCACCAGCACCACAACGGCAGCGGAGGGCGCTTCCAGCTGCAGGACCCTCCCAAGCCCGGCTTGAAGACCACCGCCACCTCCCCCCTGGTCCTTGCTCCTCCTCCTCCTCCTCCTCCTCCTGGTGGGGCCTCCACCGCTGCGGACGGCTCGGTAAGGTCTAATAGCCTGGTCGCAATTATTTCAGATCATCGCAATTTTGTTTGTACGAACCTCAGAATTGTTTCCATCCTTCTGTATGAATTCATCTGTTGAATTTTCTTTATACATTTTTACACATTTTGCAAAATAACAGAAATAGCAGATCTACATTTACAATTAGTTTTCAAAGTATGACATTATTAAATGGGGCCTGTTTTGGCCAAATTACTTATTTATTTTATTGGTACGGGTCATGTCTTTATACCGGGAGTAACATGTGCATGTTTATATTATTTGTCATGTCTGACCTGTGAAAGTTTTGTTTACAAAAATGTTCAAAGCAAAAAAAAATAGATTAAAATGTTAATTGAGATTTTTTTGTATGACAATTAATCGTAAAAGTAAAATGTCACGATCGTTTACAGCCCTACAGCTCGGCGCCACTGCAGACCTCCACGCCAGCTACTCCATCATCTCAGGGCGGCTGGGTCAAACCCAGCCCGCAGACGTCCGGACGCAACACTCCGGCCATTGGCGCCACCGGCGTCGCCACACTCCCACCCAGCCAGCTGCAGACAGTCAGGGAGCAGATGGCCACGGCTCTGAGGCAGCTGAAGGAGATGGAGGAGAGGGTGAAGGGTGTTCCGGCACTGGAGAGAGAAGTGGCCAAGCTTCGCGCGGAGAAAGACATGCTCCTGTTGTCACTGCAGGTAGGGAAGGGACGATGTGAAACATGTCACGATTATTTTGGCTAAAACTATTGCGATTAACAATATTATCGCAATAAAATATGCGTAAAACTTAAAATGTCACTGTTGTTGACCACTTGAATGCCCAGCATTCCTATATTGGAGAACGTTCGCCTCTTTACAGGTCCATTTTTATCAAGTATAGAGAGTTTAAATGGTTCTGAGTTTACAGCTCAACAAAAGCTAATTCATCCTTGTTGCGAACGTTCAGGGCATACTTGCCAGCACTGGTATATATGGATATCCCCATAAATGGAGACGATCGACCTACGAAGTCTGACAGCATAGAATCTCTAGAACGGGAGATTCCTAATATACCTAGCTCTGACATCAGAAAATCCCTCCTGGGAACTCCATATGTGGAGATAACCGAAACATCCAGGACTGACATCATAGTCCCAGATTTGGGCATAACTGACACAGCCTGACACCACCTGACATCACCGTAGTGACAACCAGCCGATTATCAGTTCTACAATCCTAGTGTACGACGGAGGACAATTTCACAATAAATTTAAATATTTTTTATAAAAGCTTTTTATAACAATTATCGTCCCATCCCTAACTGCAGGAGAAGGAAGCGGCTGAGAAGCAGGCCCAGATGCAGCAGATGAAGCAGATGCAGCAGATGCAGCAGATGCAGCAGCAGCAGCAGCAGCAGCAGCAGCAGCAGCAGCAGCAGCAGCAGCAGCAGCAGCAACAACAACAACAGCAACAGCAACAGCAGCAGAAACAGCATTCTTCTACGGAGTCTTCCACCCAAACTACAGAGGCTCTGTTAACGCCAGCAGAGGCTCCTAAGGTCCAGAAAACTCCCCCCGCCTCACCTGCTCGCAAAAGCCCCGCGAAGTCCGGGGAGCTCAAGAGGCTAACGGAGAAATTCGAGGGCAAAGGCGAGAAAGCTGCCGGACCCTCAGAAAAGGTTCAGCAGAAAGTCACAGCGGTTGTCGTCGAGAGGAATTCGGTGGCCGTCGGGGATGACAGATCGATGGATTCGGTCATTTTCTACTACAGCCAGGGTGTGAAGGACGTGTCCGAGGGAACCGAGGTGGAGGTCTGTGAGAAATGCACGGGGACAGAGGCCACGCCGGTCCAGGAGGCGGGGACACAGGCCAGGGTGGAGACGGCGGAGGCCGAGGTGTGGGTGATGGAGTCGCTTCTTGGTCTGACCAGCGAGGCACAGCGGGAGATAGACACCTTGCAGGACACTATCAAATTCCAACAGGAGTCCATCGGATCTCTTGAGGAGCGGCTAAGTGTAGCGGACAAAGAAATGGACACTCTAAAAGCCCAGGTGGAGGAGACAAAGTCCAAAGTCATGCTGGACAAAGGGGTTCTGGCCAAACCAGACATGGCGCACGCACACGTAGAAACACACAAGTCCACCTTACAGCACGCAGCGGTTTCCTGTTGCCCGGACGTTGCTGACGCGTGTGTAGGGGACGATCTACCGACCAATCAGAACGAGCAGAGCACCCAGACCGACGTCGAGGAGAAACCGGCAGAGCCGGAGCCGGTTCCGGTTCCGGTTCCGGTTGCCGTGGTGAGCACCGGGAGCCAATGGGAAAACGTGTTTGAGGAAGTGGTTGGAAAGCAGGAAGTAGCTGCAGCCGCCATAGTGCCAAAGAGGAGACAGATGACCATCGCTGAGTACCAGGTGTCTCCTGAGGAGGAGATGGTCAGTGGTGCGGAGAAGAAGGATGAAGAGGTCAAAGTGAACGCACCCAGCAACCCCAAGACTGGTGAGTGTTCATGTGCCTTCACAGCACCTAGGGTGACCACACCAAAACAACACAGAGTCTAATTATCCAATCTCCATTCATAGTAAGTTACTTACTATCTGTGCAGTTTGTTAACAAAGCCACAATAATCACAGTGCGGTGCTTAGTATACAGGCTGGCTGCATGTCCTAGTCAGTTCAGTGCACATGGTTTCAAAGTGGGATCTGCCAGGCGGGGCAATTGGAAAGGGAGAGGGATTCATATATTTAAAAAAATATCACCCTGTGTGAAGGAAGCGGTGCCTTTGGGGCGGGGCTTAACTCATGTCAGTTCGTCCCTATTGGTGGTCTGAGTCCACTTACCAAATTTTTACTTGGTAGCATGCTGCAAACGGGACTGATGGCTGTTTAAAGCCCAGCCAATGGGCAGACAGAGGGGGCGGGGCTTAAGTAATTACAGGTCGTCCCTATTGATGGTTTTAGTCCATGTACAAAATTTGTACTCCCTAGCATGCTGTGAACTTGAGTTATGGCTGTTTGAAGGCCAGCCAATGGGAAGACAGAGGGGGCGGGGCTTCAGCAATTCATGCTCGTCCCTATTGGTGGTCTAAGTCCACATACCAAATTTGGACTTGGTGGCATGCTGCAAACTGGAGTTATAGCTGTTTAAAATCCTGTGCTCATCCCGTGCTTGGGGGTCCCTGGACCCCTCTTTGATAACTTCAGCAATTCATGCTCGTCCCTATTGGTGGTCTAAGTCCACATACCATATGTGGACTTGGTGGCATGCTGCAAACTGGAGTTATAGCTGTTTGAAATCCCGTGCTCATCCCGTGCTTCCACGGACGGACGGACATAACATACGCTGGGGGTCCCTGGACTCCTCTTTGATAACTTCAGCAATTCATGCTCGTCCCGATTGGTGGTCTAAGTCCATATGCCATATTTGGACTTGGTGGCATGCTGCAAACTTGAGTTATAGCTGTTTGAAATCCCGTGCTCATCCCGTGCTTCCACGGACGGACAAACATAACATACGCTGGGGGTCCCTGGACCCCTCTTTGCTAACTTCAGCAATTCATGCTCGTCCCTATTGGTGGTCTAAGTCCACATACCATATTTGGACTTGGTGGCATGCTGCAAACTGG
Source organism: Gymnoscopelus microlampas (assembly GCF_963454915.1). Taxonomy (NCBI): domain Eukaryota; kingdom Metazoa; phylum Chordata; class Actinopteri; order Myctophiformes; family Myctophidae; genus Gymnoscopelus; species Gymnoscopelus microlampas. The sequence continues at coordinate 18,813,795 of NC_139946.1, forward strand.
AGTTATAGCTGTTTAAAATCCCGTGCTCATCCCGTGCTTGGGGGTCCCTGGACCCCTCTTTGATAACTTCAGCAATTCATGCTGGTCCCTATTGGTGGTCTAAGTCCACATACCATATTTGGACTTGGTGGCATGCTGCAAACTGGTGTTATAGCTGTTTGAAATCCCGTGCTCATCCCGTGCTTCCACGGACGGACGGACGGACATACGGACAAAGTCAAGCTTAGAGCGGTTGGCACCGCTAAAAATATCAATTAAAGTGCAATTCATAAAACTAATTGTGGCAGTCTAAATAGCACATCTACAAGCTCACAATGTGTCACGTTGCAATGTGATGTGAGCTTGTACTATAGATTTTAGAAGAGATTTGGTGTAGGAAGGAAAATACTATAACTGACTTAGTATAGAGTCCTGGGGGACCCCGGTAAACTGTACAGAGTTTAAGTAGGGACACTTAAACTCTGTAATGTGATCCTATATGGGGACAGGTCCCCATATAGAATCACATACAGTAGTACAGAGTTAGTGTGGAAGTGTCCTTTGGCAAATCACTGAACCCTACATTGCCTCCAATGTAGGTCGGCACTAGCTTGCCACCATTGGTGTGTGAATGTGGGAAAAGTGAGGACGCTGGTGTCGACTGTTCGCCGCTTCACCTCCCAATGTCCCCCCTGTATGAATGAATGAACCATTCTAAAGCGTTTTGAGCACTTGGAAAAGCGCTATAAAAATGGAATTCATTACATGTAAGAGAATCTGACTGGTTGGACACATGTTGACAGCTAGAGACAGTCAGACAACAATGAAGAATGAACCATTCCACACAATTAGCAAATACTGTATAGATCGAAACATCGAAAAACAAGCGGTTGTATTAATATACTGTAATATGTGGAAAAGTACCACGTATCTTTTTGGACAGCTTGGACGCCGATTCCGTCTGTCCACACAACTCCACATCTGTTATTGTCCAGCTGAGTGTTTAATGTCCCTGCAGAATGAAACATTGGACATCTAATCAACTTAAACCCTCTGCGTTTTGGTTGGAATTCCCCCTTTTCCAAAAGTAGAGTGAGAACTTGATGACTGCTTGAATCCATTAAGTTATAATATGTGATTGCCGGGTTGTCGCACGCAAGCCCCACTCTCTATGAGTGCTCTTTATTCTGACACTAGTCTGTCTGTCTGTCTGTCTGTCTGTCTGTCTGTCTGTCTGTCTGTCTGTCTGTCTGTCTGTCTGTCTGTCTGTCATCTGTAGTGAACCTATGTGATCCCCACCTTCTATATTTAGATACATTCATGTTCAGCATGACTTTATTTAACCACTTAAGTGCTATATACTTTGTTGTACAGATAGCGGTTATATCCAGGACATGCATCTGTATTTGAAGCTGGTGAGAGAGAGTTGTTTTGAGTCCCTTTTCTTAAAACAGGGTGTTTTCCAAACACATGTGCACACACAAGATGTATGTTTAATTCTGTTTAATAATACACAATATTCCCTCTAGTGTACTGTTCAATGGAAAAGCATTTGTAGTACGGGTGAATCAAAACAATTAATGTAAAGTGCAAATTGAGTACCCTGAAAAGCACTCGAAACTATTGTATTATTAACATGGTCAAGCAACTGAATTGAATGAAATAGTGTTTTCTGCTGTTTCACACGGTGCAGGCTCTCCAAAATCCGGAGGAGCAAAAGTTAGATCTTTTTCAACGTACTCGAGGCAAATTCCGTATAGGAAAGCAACGGGAGGAGGACTTTCACAAACACATTGAGTGGACTAAACGGAAGTACGGACATCACACAGCTTAGTGAAAGTGAGGCATAAGGGTATAGAACCCCAAGTATCTGGGTCTCTAAAGCAGAAATCTAGCTGTGCTATCCTGATTTTTTCCTGGAAAAGGAAGCCAGCGTTTTTGTTTACGTGACATTTGTGAAATCAGTGTACTCCCAAAAGTGGGGTGGACTAACCAGGATACTAAAGTGAATGTAAACCCATTGGTTGTTTATGTGCTGGGCACAATATTTTTGTGAATACACAGTTTTCCAGTATTTAAAAGTTTAGCAGTCAGTATGTCAATACAGGATGGAAACTCCCACACACCAATTTTTAGCCTTTTTGGGGTCTTTTTGAACCCTAACCCTAATGCCTCAGTTATACTTATTGTTGCATGTCATGCACCGAAAATAGCTGATCTAACAAGCTCATTCTATTTTATATGTGTGACACCAGCTTGTAACTAAGTATAAATCAGGCATAACTCTAACCCTAACCTCTAAACCTAACCTCTAAATACCTAAGCCTATAACCCCTACCTGAATCTTTTCCTAATTGTAAACTCGAAACAACTTTTTTAACCATAAAGACAAGCATTTCTCTTGTGAGGACCAGGAAAACTGTCCTCACGTACAGTATATTTCTCAAATTCTACTATACTTGTGGGGACTTTTGGCCCTCACGTTTAGTGTAATAGTACGCACAAAGGCACGCAGCACACGCGCGCGCACACACACACACACACACACACACACACACACACACACACACACACACACACACACACACACACACACACACACACACACACACACACACATACACACACACACACACACACACACACACACACACACACACACACACACACACACACACACACACACACACACACACACACACACACAGCTTAAAGGTATGAATGATGTCATGGTGAATCCCCTGTCAACACATCCATCAAACGTACCTTAACAGAAGGTCTTTGTCTGTCAGACATCTGACAAACACTCTCTCTCTCTCACGCACGCACGCACGCACGCACGCAGGCACGCACGCATGCACACACACTTTTGTTTCTAGGTTCTCCTAGCTCCTCCTCCTTAACATCAGAAGGGAGAGTGATGCTGTCACATCCTGTGTATTGACAAATGTCTTCCTGTCCCTGATGATGGATAATAATCATGTATGTTTTAGGCCATGTGGCTTTGAGGAAAGTACTACAACTGTGTGCTTTGCTTTGTTCGTTGTCTATGGTCCCCCAGGGCTTAGTCTCGCGTTGCCAGACTACTATTGCACAATCTCTGGAACTACACATCCTGAGAGCAGCGTAAGGAAGCTGTAATCTGTTCGTCATTTCCGTTTATGAAAATATTTTTTAAAACATCTTTAAAATAGATTATTTAATTTCCATTTCTGATAAGCGGTAAGCTATATAGGCTTTGCTTATTTTGATTTATATTAGGACAAATTTGCGTGACTGTAAAGACATCCACTTTACTCCCAGCTCATTTTCAGAGCTTTCGTTGCACAGACTGTATGACGGAAGCATTTGAAAATTGTGAGTCAACATTTCTGGACCACTTAACACTAACAGTGGTCACATGGGTCCGGCTATTTTCGCAGAATGTTCTCTGAATAGGGACGCTAGGGTTCATATGTTAATCCCTCCCATGTCCAAGTGCATCCTCTGTGTCCGCAGGCATGTTGAAATCCATCATGAAGAGGAAGGATGGGAGTGACTCGGCGGAGAATCGAACCACCGGCAAGAAGAGCCTGCAGTTCGTGGGCATTCTCAACGGAGGGTGAGTAGCACTGTAGCAGGAAACCAACATTCGTTTGCTCACCAAGACGGTGGTGGTGGGCAGCTCAGTGGGGTTTTAATGTGCAGCCACGTGTAATTTTACCCTAACCTTAGTGTACACATTTTCCCGGAGAATTCCACTTCTCAAGCCCCTGGAGGGTTTTTAGGCATTCTACTTAATCCTTGTTTATATTTTTATATTATGTTGTGAGTGAAAACAAACAAACAAACATGCATACAAACAAACAAGGTTAGTAGTGCATGTGGAGTAGGGCCAGGGATGATATGGAAAAAATCTAATATCACAATATTATTTTATCAAATACCTTGACATCCAAATTGTGATGGTTATATCTTATTCTGACGATAAACACCGCATTTTGCATAGGCTGGCAGAGATTTTCCAGCACTGTTGAAAGCGAGCTCCCGACACAACATATTGTGAAGTTTCTCACCTTTTACGGCCTGGCTCCTCGGATGAGACAAGCCGTCTAGAAGAGGTTCTGCCTGCCTGTCTGTCTGTCCGTATGTCCGTGGCTAATCTCGCAAACCACACATAGTACGACTACACACGACTACACACAAAAGCCTCACCTGTGTTGACTATCCCCCAAGACAAAAGAAAGACATGGCATCTCCAGTTTACTTCCAGTATCTGTGTGAAGTAGGTGGTAGCCTTTTTAGGAGACCACCAGGTTGGAGTTTATTATTTCCAATGGAAGAGTGAACATGAACAAAGCTTCTGAACCATTCTTTATCCCCATGATCACTGAACTAAATATTGGACCCGATCGTCACAAGCCACACAAGATTTTCATACTAAAATGGCTTTTTTCAGACAGACAAATCAGGAGAAAATCAACTTTATTATCAACCTTTCTCTGTCTCAGCATTACACTCTTGTGGGATCTAGAACCAGTAAACATCGGACGTTCGCAAGATCAGACGGCGCCCACTTAGGAGACCATTTGTAGGATTTGCGTACCATTTCGCCTCTAGTGGTTTCCAATTGGGATGGCGGATCTTTAATAATTGAATATCTTTGCTATCCCCCAGGTATGAATCAACGTCCAGCGAAGAAGAAGAAGAGGAGGAGGAGGAGGAGGAAGTGGAAGGAGAGGGCAGTTCGTCAGGAGAAGGCGAGTGCTCCGACAGCACGGAGGAGGACGAGGCCGCGCTGGAGGAGGAGACGTCGGACGAGGAGCGCAACGTCAACCTGGACGAGAGTGACACGGACGAGGAGGCGCTGCGTGCGGCGGGCAAGGACGCTTCTGACACCGTGAAGGAGAAGTAAATAATACTAATGATAATAATATCTCAGATTTATATAGCGCTTTTCTAAGTAGCTTTACATAAAGAAAAGGAAGGAACCAAGACAGTCCAAATTAAAATGATAAAAGGATAAGCATGGGTGGGGGAGACATCTTAACTAGATTTCAGCTGGGAAAAAGCTATCCTGAATAGATCGGCTACAGTATTTTCACAATGTTTGCCTCATTCTTTGACAATTTTGCCCAATTTGATATTAAAAGTAATTAAATTGTAACTTTAGAAATGTGCAGATACCTTGTGTATACACTTATACTGTATGTTGGTTTGTTTACTGTTGAGTGAGAAAACAATGTTTCACATTAAGCTACGGTAATCATCTGAGGACCCCCGCCAAAACAATTTGGGGACCCCCTGGGGGTCCTGACCTGTGGTAGGACACCTACTGGTTGACAATGTCATTAAAGTTAATTGAAGCAGATGTAGCACCGAATTGGACACCAGATGCAACGCCAACTTTGTTGTAGTTAGGACATCATTGCAATTACCTCTCTCCATCTGGAGAGACATAAAACGGACTCATTGTACTTTCAACTTAGTGCTGCTGAGTTCAAATTGGCACACAGTGCATGATATGTTCACTGTAAGAAACAAGTGTATGACTGACTGACTGTAGGTAGCAGATATACAATGTCTAACCTCCTCCTGTCATGTTTGTGTCAGGTTTGAGCTGAGCGCTAAAATGCGTGAAGCGTGTCTCATTCTGAAGAACCACCTGAACGATGACGTGAAAACACTGAAGAGCAAAGAGGTGGTGAGTGTCATGTTTACCTACTGATCTGATTCACTGTCCTTTACACTTTATACTTGACAGTCTAATGGGAGACTGTTAGGAAAACAAATTGTCGATGAAACCATTAATCGATAGTTGGTTCACCTTATCGGTCGATCATTGATTAATTAAGTGTTGATTTTCCAGAGGAACCAGAGGGTGTGTGCCAATTGCAGTGGCGTCACATTACTCAGCCTCAACGCTTTGAGGGAATTTCACGACAATTGGCACAAACATCCACTCGGACTCAAGGATTAACTGAGTAGTATGAGGTCAAAGGCCAAGGTCACTGTGATCTCTCAAAATATGTTCATTACATTTCTTCAAAGTCTTTATTCACATGTGAATGTGCGTGCACCTTTTAGTCTTTTTGTCTTTTAGTCTTAGTCTTAGTTGACAAAATTAACACTGCATACTATACTGTCCTCTCTTATGCTACTGTATGTTAACCCGACTATACTGTTAAACAATACTATACTATATCATACTACTGTATACTGTCTTTTCATATGCTAAGCTATACTGTATTGGGGGGCACGGTGGCGCAGTCGGTAGTGCTGTCGCCTCACAGCAAGAAGGTCCTGGGTTCGATTCCCTCCGGGGACGCTGTGGGCGCTGGGGGCGTGTCTTCTCCTCCGCGTCAGCAGCGCCCATACCCTAGGTGGGGTTGGCGAAAGGGCCTACTCTGTGTGGAGTTTGCATGTTCTCCCCCTGTCTCCCAGGGTAGTTAATACCCTCACAAAAACATGTAGTAATCCTGGTCACTATACCGCCTCCCCCATGACAGCCGGGGCGCCTGATGGAGGGGAAGGGAACTGGTTGGAATAACGTGTTCCTTCCACGCGCTACGTCCTACCAGGGAAACTCCCCCCTGTCAGGTGACAAGAAGGTCAGTTGGCTCTCATGCACTGAAGGAAGCATGAGCTCGGCCCTGGCGTCCCCAGGCTGTGGGGGACTGGTCTAACGCTGGTGTAGGGCTGGTGTAGTGCCCAGGATCACTTAGGAAATTGGCACCGGGTGAAAAAAAAATGGATTACAAAAAACGCGGGATAAAAATTATAAAAAATTAAAAAAAAGCTATACTGTATTGTACTTTACCATATTATATTAATATGTTGTAATATAGTATAATATACTATACTGTCCTATGCTATGTTAGCCATACTTATACTGTTATATTCTATGATATACTGCCCTATGCTATGCTAGTACTACTATATTGTACTATACTATATCGTCTCTGTCGGATGGAAACCTCCTATGTCCAAAATAGTTACTTTTCAGGATTCAAATTCAGAAATATCAGAAGTAGCAGATCCACAAGCTTGTTCGAGCTTGTAGATCAGCTACCTTTGATGCTTTCGTTTGATGCTATAGTATGATCAAGTAGGGCTTTAATTCACGAAAAGAACACAAAAAGTTGAAATATGGAGATAAGAGGTTTCTGCACGACAGCGACAATATATTACCCAGTACCTACTTACCCGATACATTTTCCCAGCTCTCCAGTACCCACCTGGTCCAGTTGGAGTGGTTCCGTATCTCCAGTGCTAAGATGGCCCAGCCCCCGCGGGTGTCAGACTACCTGATGGCATTCTCCGAGGTGTCGGCCATGCTGCTGCAGCACATCGTCAACATGACGGACGGCAACGGCAACACCGCCCTGCACTACAGCGTCTCCCACTCCAACTTCACTGTGGTGGGACTGCTGCTCGACACAGGTCAGCTCAGAGACTACGCAGTAACACACTACTATTACACCAGTGGTTAGGGCTGGGCAATTAACCCCATTAACCCATTAAGACCTGGAACTGTGTCATTTTTTGATTTGAGCTAAATAGCATTTTTTACACTTTGGGCTATTTTTGAAAAATCGTGAAAATGTGTGCAAATCTTTGAATATTATATATATTTTTAAAGCGAATATTTTTTAACTCAAATCTTTGCTTGTGGGGGTCCCTGGAACAAAATATTTTGTGGGGGGTCCGCGGCCAAATACATATCATTTTGGGGATCCTTGACATGAAAAAGATTGAGCACCACTGATATAGAAACATACGTTTTTCAGGAAACTGTTGAGATTTAGGAGACATGTAATCGGCTTCAGGTATCAATGGGTTAAAACTGGGAAAGCATCTGTGTCATTTTAGATTTTAGCGTTGGCTATTAAAAAATATTAGATCTACAAGCTCAAGCTCAATGCGGCACGAAGTGATGCGATGCAAGCTTTTTTGAAAAATCTTGAAAGTGTGAGGAACTACTGATTTTGAAGGCATTTGTATTCATAGTGAAAATAGCTGATGTACATTCCCACAACGCGTTGCGATGTGACACGTTGTGGGTGAGTCAAACCTAATACAATGCCTCATCTCCTACAGTTCCAAAAGCTTATCAGGGTTGGGAGGTCCCAAGTTCAAATATGATTATTTATGGGGGGTCGCGGCCTGAAAAGGTTGAGAACCACTGGTGTAGACAGCCATGTGTCTCCTCCGATACACATGGCCAGGTACTTACCCCTTGCACCACCCAGAAACCCATGAATCATGAATCCCAAATCTCTCCTGGCTATAACAGTATATCTATAAAGCTGTCATTACAGTCATAGAAGTGATTGACGAACCATTTTTTCATCTCTGCATTCCCTGCATTCCCCCGTGCTGTGAAAGTCATTAGGCATTAGGTTGTGTACACATGTCAGTGAGTACTTACAGTACTAGTATTCTGCTGGCTTCTGACCAGACAAATTAAATTCCACTAAACTGTTATCTTAAATCAACATGTTGCCTTTAAACACATTTAATCAAGAGTACAGGGAGTAAATGTAAGTCTGTCTGTAAATGTGAGTGACAAAGAGTCGGTCTGTGTACTGAATGCTCAACCACAGTGTTGCCAGACTTTGCGAGAGAAATAAGCAACCACGTATATGAAAACAAGCCCAAAAGAGACCACTATAGGCCACATGACATGAGCACTCTAACTATATGTACATTGGCTATTTGAAAATAGCCTATCTACAAGCTCTCTGAGTCTCTGATTGAGTTAGAAAATGACAATATTATTATTATTCTTTTTTTACATTGGGGCACCTGTCGTTCCAAAGGTGTGTGCACGGCCCTGATGTGGTGTCCACTTGTAAGCACATGGTTGTGACCATGTGACCGTGTCCGCATGGATTCAAGTTCTCAGTCGCCACGACTGATTTCAGTTATTTAGATTCCATATTAGAAGCCAGCATGTCTGCTATGGAAGAACGTTGTTGGCTCCTTTCACACTGTTTCACAAATCACACATTAGGACTTGGACATACAAAGATTTTCAGACGTGAGATTTTATTTTTGCTTCAATCCACGTGTCCCTGCAGGTGTGTGCTGTGTGGACAAGCAGAACAAGGCAGGCTACACGGCCATCATGCTGGCAGCGCTCTCTGCTGTGAAGGAGGAGGACGACATGGCCGTGGTGAAGAAGCTCTTCAGCCAGGGCAACGTCAACGCCAAGGCCAGCCAGGCGAGTGCTGTCACCTCAACCCTGCTCATCACAGGGCTTTAATTCTGCGGTTCTCAACCTTTTTGAACCACTCAACCACTCTATTCTTAGTCAAAACGGACCCGAGATACAACTGTAACTTGGACCGCTTTTTTCATCTACTCCAAATGTCTTTGCCAAAAATAGCCGATCTACAAGCTCACAATGGGTTGTTGACGCATTGTGAGCTTGTAGATCGACTATTTTTTATTTATCATTACAGGTTTTAGAACCAAATCATAAGGACAACATATAACATTAACAAAAAACAGCACATCCTTAACCCATTAAGACCTGAGGCCAATACACACATCTTCTAAATCCTAACCTCCTGTTGCTATATCAGTGGTGCTCAAACGTATTCATGTCATGGACCCCCAAACTTATATGTATTTGGCCTCCGACCCCCATCTCAAAATATTGTTCCAGGGAACCCCAGAAGCAAAGAGTTGAGTAAAAATAAAAGTGCTTTAAAATATATATATATTCAAAGATTTGCAAACATTTTCAAGATTTTTCAAAAATAGTAGATCCACAAGCTCATTGTGCGGCACAATGTAATGCGCTATGAGCTTGTATATCTGCTTTTTTTTCTATAGCCAGAGATATCTAAAATGACAATGATGCTTTCCTGGTTTTAATGGGTTAATTCTATGTTATGCTCAGTGTAAATACAAATACATTCCCCCATGAAAATGATCCTGGAGCTCTCAAACTTTCCACTTGTGTGGACATTATTTATCCATGATTTACATTTTATTCTGTTCTGGTAATGACTCCTGTTGGCTTGTTCTTGAGTACATGACTCTCAAGAGACTGAACTCAGCCAGTCAGAATGAATGTACCTCCTGGTGTACTTAGTGTGCAAGGAACCCAGGAATGCTTTCCTCCAGAGCAGTGCTTCTCAAAGTGGGATCCGTGGACCCCCGGGGGTCCTTGAGGGGTTCCAGGAGGTCCAAAATAAGTAATTTATTTCACTATAATTTCATCAGCAAGAAGGTAATCCAATGAGAGAATGCACTATTATTCAAATAATAGGTTTCTCTCTCCCCACATACATACAGTAGAAGTCTGTTCTTAATCTAATCTAAGATCTTCACTGATGGGGGTCTGTCTCTCCCTGTCTTTGCAAGTGGGGGTCTGCAGCCTGATACATAAGTATCAATTTGCGGGTGCTTGACAGGAAAATGTTTGAGAACCACTGCTCCAGAGTGTGTTTTCAGTGTCACAAGTGAGTATTTAGAGCTCAAAATGATCAAAAACATTTGGACATGTAGATGAGATTCAGCGTTTTTTTTTTTTTTCTATAATTTTTATCCCACGATTTTGTAACCCTTTTTTCACCTGGTGCCAATTTGCTAAGTGATCCTGGGCACTACACTCCCCCCACCAGCCTAGGGAGGCCAGGGCCGAGCTCATGCCTCCTTCAATGCATGAGAGCCAACTGACCTTCTTGTCACCTGACAGGGGGGAGTTTCCCTGGTTGGACGTAGCGCGTGGAAGGAACACGTTATTCCAACCAGTTCCCTTCCCCTCCATCAGGCGCCCCAGCTGACCAGGGGGAGGCAGTATAGTGACCAGGATTCAGCGGTTTTGAATTCATTTTGTGGGGATGGGGGTAGTCAGAGGAGGCTTAAATGAAACATAGCTTGTAGGTCTAGTATGTATGTTTAATCTGGACAGGTATTTGGAAAGTTGCCCTTGGTTCCATGAAATTCCAAATGACAAAGTCTGTCACTATCCCGACCCCCTTTAAAAAATAATTAAACCTTATGGGAAATTACCAGAAGGCGAGCACATAGTGGCCGCTTTCATTATTCATTGGTTGGTTAGTGGGCCTTTTTTTGCAGAGCTGAGCCCTTTCAAAAGTTGAGAATAGTTTTTTTATTTTCACAAACGCTTATGATACAGACCGCTTTATATCGACCGACCGATCACGACACACTGACAAATGCAGAGCTGCTTGTCCAAGCTGATGGTCGCTATCATGGATGTATTTCCTCTCTATGCCCCGCTGTCGGCCACAGAGGATGTCATACACCCACACCCGACCAGCATCCCACCTTTTTTTTTTCTTCATAAAGGCAGATAGTGCGAACACTCAGGCCTGGATTAGCGGCACGGGGTCACTGGGTTGCAGCCAGGGGCACCAAGCTTCGGGGCGCACAAAACCCCTCGGAGCGCCAAACGACATGCTTTTTTTCCTTCTCTATCCCATGCCTGCCTCGTGTCTCGGTACCTGACACTCAAGACTCAACCGCTGTTTATGTAATTATCAAAACATCATTCTGACACTTCACAGCACTGCCGACGTAAGTGAGGACGATACACAAAACATGTCAAGGTGCAATGAGTTGACGCTTCAGCATTCTGTGACATAACGATGCGTTTGCAGATGGTAGTTGTGCACATTTCGGAGCTGTGTGCTACAGCAGTTTCAAAATGTAAGCAAGCATCTACAAGAAGTTGCTCTTTGCGGACTTCCCCTTTCAAAAGCTTCTGAATGACTCAATGAATCAAAATATTATCATTGCTGCCTCTATTGGCGGCCATAGCTGAGAGAGGCCGCCTGGGAAACAGGTTTGTGTCTCGGCCACGGTCTATGTGTCGACATGTCTCTGAGCAAAACACTAGGCACTATTAAAGTCTTAATCCTGCCCTGCTTACACTATCTATAGATTTCTCCTAGATCCAATAAAGGAAATAGCTGCATTGTGCAGTGCACAGAGCATGATGTGCAGGAATCTTATGACTTTTAGGCGTGTTCTTGTATCTCTCTAATCAAGTTGTGTAGCCTGTGCGTTTGGCCCGGGCGCCTGACAGCCGTGTGGAGCGCCAGGTCACAGGACTGTGATTTGTATTGCCTCTAGGGCTGCATCGCTGACTCTCAATCCAATTACAGCTGCTTTTTATTGTTGCTGGGAGAACAACAACGGCCCATGCAGATTTGCAACTGTGGTGTTAAGGAGGTTTTTGGATTGTTTCTTTTTTCAGTCAGGGAGTAGAAGTTAAGTAGAAGTTTGGATAACGATTTGGCAGATGTTGCAGACCAGTGACATGATGCGGAAATGAACGCACAGTCCAACACAACACACAGTCCAATTGAACCATTTTCAACTTGGCGTCCCTATTTTGTCAAACTATAAGAAAAGAAGATCAAAAATAGCGAATCTACCAAATTATAAGTTAAAGTCGTAAACTGATTTTGATGCTATATCCACTAATTATATTTTGGGACCCACTGGAACCCCCCTACGGACCCCTGGGGGTTCCCAGACCCCACTTTGAGAACACTGATCTATGGGACAAAAAAAAAAAACATGCATTTTTGGTTCCATATATTTTGATGATTCCTCTGTATGTTTTATTCATATTTGTTTAAGGGTGTCTTTTTGTGTGATGTCATTCTTCTGTACCTACTGTACGTCTAAACGTCTGTATCTGTAACTGCTTACTGCTGTGCTGTCACTGGCGCCTGAATTCCCCGCCACGGGATCAATAAAGGTATCTATCTGTAATGTTCCCAGGCGGGCCAGACGGCGCTGATGCTAGCCGTTAGCCACGGACGCCAGGAGATGGTGCGCGCTCTGCTGGACTGCGGGGCGGACGTCAACGTCCAGGACGACGAGGGCTCCACGGCCCTCATGTGTGCCAGCGAACACGGCCGCGCAGAGATCGTATCGCTGCTGCTGGACCAGCCGGGGTGTGACATATCCATCATGGACAATGTAGGTTCCTGAACATCTACCGCAGCCATTCTCAACCTGTGGGCCGGGCGGATATTGCAAGTGGGCCCCCGAATAATTAGGCAAAACACTTAAAGGACAACTTCACCCATTTTCAACCTATTTTCATATAATTGGTCCTCACTAATGCTAAAATGGTTTAAAAAAATCTACTCAGACTCTCATAGGAGGGCTGTGGATACTTTAGAAACCCACCCACCAGTGACATCATCATTAGGCAGATAAATAAAATAAAACATGTTTTTATTAACACATGCTAACTTTCCAGGAATATAAAGCCTGTAGTTTCTATTAGCTTGGATTCCCCATCGATGATGTCACTGGTAGGCGGCTTTCTGAACTGTCCACAGCACTCCTCTGAGACACAGACAGAGTAGACAGATAAATAAATATAAAGATGTCATGGTATTTTTTCTTTAAAACCTTGAAAATGTTGTTTTCATTGCGATATCGATAAATAATAAAATATATTAGTATATAAAAGTATACTGCGTTAGTTTCACTGATCCAAGCTGGAACACAATCGATTGATGGATCATTAAAATAAACAGGCTCTGAAAATTCATGGATATCTTTTTGTTTTTGTCGCATTCCTAAGCCAATAATTTGATGACCGGCAGCGGTTTCCGTTAGGAGACACAAAGAGTCTCTTTTGTGTCTCCTACTGGAACTGCTGCCTATAGCCGGTCCGCTGGTCATCAAATTATTGGCTTAGGAATGCAACAAAAACAATAAAAATATCCATGAATTCAAGTCTCCATGATAATCGATAGAAAAAAAAATATTTTTTGGGTGAACTATCCCTTTAAAAGCATCTTGCTCACAGACACTTTTGAGTGACTTCTGGGTATTATTGATAGAAACATGCTCATTGTCGGAATCGGATCTGTGACCTTTCTGTTACGGGACCCTCTATCTAAACATGAGGCCGCCTGTACAGCATTTTTCTCATTTTTTCTAAAGTATCTTTACCCTGTGAACATGTGTTTTACATTTCATGCCAATGGGACAGTGATTATTCGGGGGTCAGTTGAGGGTTAATTGCAGCTGATGTGTCCAGATTTGTAAACACTTTCAACCTGCCGTTCCTATTTTGAACATGTCGTTAAAGGCGAAATCTTTCAGAACTTTTTCAGAAGAGCAGATCTACAAGCTCACACTGTTTTGCGCTATTTTACATTTTTGAAAAAGAAACCCCACAAACTCACCTACTGTGTATTTGTGTTTTCAAATCGATTAGAATTGATTTAGCAATTTCGGACAAAATATCAGTTAAAACATCGGTGATCAGTAGGCTAGGAGTCAGCAGAAACAGAATTGGCATTGGACCCAAAAGTCTATCATCGGTCGTGCTCTAATGCTTGGTTTCTGATGAAGGAGCTCAGCTCTGGATCCTCTTGCTGCTGGAAACATCTCTTCCCACTGCTCTCCTCCATCAGCCACCCTCTAAACTGGACCTGAGTTGGCTGTGTACTTGTCTTGGACCGCTTTTTTCTGTCTGCACCAAATCTATTCTCCAGAAATAGCAGATCTTACAACCTCACAACGTGTCACATTGTCAGCTTGTTAGATCTGCAACTTTTTTGGCTAATGTCCCCCCCCAGAATATGGATGCTGGGGTTCAAGTGGTTAGTCTGGGATTCAACTTAAATCTGCATTCAGGAAACGCTTCCTCCTTGGGAGGGAAACGGCCCCTCTGCTATTTCCTCTCCTGTCATCCCCTCCCCTCCCCTCTCCTCTCCTCTCCTCTCCACCTTCTCTTTTTGTGGGGGGGGGAGGGCGGACTCTGGCTACTCCTGGAGAGCCAGGACCAAATGACTTTCATCTGCCATCTTTTCTAATGAGTAGAGTTTTGCAGGAAACACAGTCACTGGACTGTTTACAGGCCCCCAAGGGACGATTAAAAAAACCCTGAGCCTCAGTTTTGAGTGTGTTTACCGGCAGTATGCCCCCATCGGCCTGGTCTGGTGTACTGTAATAGCACTGGGGCTGTCTGCCCTGTAAAGGGAAACTGCCATAACTACCCCTGCTGCAGTGTCAAAGGTCATCGTGGCTTCAGGATTAGATTTCCCGATCAACAATAAAACAACGTACATTTCTGTGCAGAGTTTTGGTGTGGCAGAATGCAAGCTGCAGCAGAGCAGCTGTGCACTATTTCAACCGGACGGACCAAAGCGGCTTTCGCCAAGAGTCAGAAAGAATCTCTCAAATTCTGACTTTCCCTCAGAAAGAGAAGAGATCACTAGGCCTGTCACAATTATTACATAATCGCCTAATTGCAATTATTTTAGATAATCACAATTATTTTTGCATAATCGTCATAATAGTTTCCATGTTGAAGAATGTTCATACATTTTCAAACATTTTCCAAAAATAGTAGAAATAGTTCATCTACAAGCTTACAAGCTTGTAAGCTTGTAGATCAGCTATTTCCACTATTTTGACATTTTCTTGAAAGTATATTATTAATGTGTCTATATACATTTCTTTGTATATTTAAGTCATTTGTCATATCTGCCCTGTGCAATTTGTGATTATGAAGCCTAAAAAACAAACAAAATTTTAAGTTGTATTCATATGTTCCAATGTTCAATGCCAAAAACACGTTAATCGCAATTATTTGTGTGACAATTAATCAAATTTGTAATCGTGACAGCCCTAGAGATCACATGATCTGCCAAATCTGTGTCAGAGAATGCCTCTGATACAAGCTGCGTCCTCAGAAACACTAGAGACATGATTAGGTCAGGGGTCCTCAAAACTTTACAGCTCTAGACCCAGAAGAGAAATGTGGTGTCTTCCCGGGACCCAAACTTGCAAAAGTACATGATTATTTAATCACTTAAGCACTATATTTCAAAAAGAGTGAAAATAGCCGATCTACAAGCTCACACATTTCTGAAACATTCGTCTTTTATTTGTATTTTTTTGAAAAGTTCTGACATTTTTATCACAAATGTTTGAAAATGTTTTGGGGGTAAAATAATGAAAATTCAAAGAAATTGTAGGAATAAAAAAAAAAAAAACGAATAACACAAAAACATATGGTAACTGGAACACTTGCCTTAAAACACACTCGCCCCCGTTTTTTCCGCAGACCTGCCCCCAGCGGTTCTTGTATTCATGTATTTGTTTTACTGAGGTTAAGGTTAGGAGTAATTTTACCGAAGTTAGTTTAGGAATAAGGCTAGGTTTAGGCATAGTTTGATTGAGGTTAAGTCATTAGCCACAGTTTAGCCATGTTGTTTAGCCAACATTGGATTAGACCATAGCATAAGTTGTGTGTGTGCATGTGTGTGATTTCTGATCTCCGTCGTCTGACATCCATGGTGGAAGATCTTCTGTAAGGAAACACCAGGTTGTTTGAGGAACGAATGATAAACTGGATCACAGCCGTTTCCTGTCTTGTATCCTGGCAGTCCGTGTCACTTCCACTCCCCTCGACCCTGCAGAGTAGCGCCGCACCAAAGTGATTTTACAGTGGAACGGTCTGCATGTCGGTTACAAAGGCCCTGCAGTCGACACACAAACAGTCAGTAAGACAGACAGACAGACAGACCCACGGATATCTGAGAGAAGACATCTGGCCCAGAATGACTTGGCCATGCATGCAGCACATGGCTTAGATTTCAGCACAACACAGCTGGGGCCAGAGAGCGGGTGGGAAAGGATTTGGAAATGATCTCTGCTTTTTTTCAGATGAAATGACACGATCAACCGCTAAATCACCAGATTTGGGAGGCGTACTGTCTGTGTGTGTATTGCACTATGTTAAAGGCCCAATCCATAAGTCCTTGCAGTAATACAGTACAAGTATTACAATAACAGGAATTTTGAACAGCAGCAGATAGAGTTTTTGTTCAGTGAGACCACGGCTCCACAACATCACTCACAAGCTGAGTTTATGTTTTAAAACAAACAGTGCGAGACTGTGACGGAATGCATTGCGTTGTTTTGGATTTGCAGATTGGGCCTTTAAAATCAAAACCTTTTAACTGGCACCCTGAAGAGTATTTATTGCTTTGGTGGACTAAACAGAGCATCCTGTTTAAACTGATGCTAGCTTTGATCAGAGAGAAGCCTTCATGTGTTCACAAACCTGTTTAAGTTTCCTCCGTCTCGCTCTGTCTCTGACACTTTCTTTGGTTCTCTCTCATTGTGTCTTTCTTTCCTTCTGAATCTCTGTTTCTCTCTCTCTCTCTCTCTCTCTCTCTCTCTTTCATGTTGCAGGATGGCAGTAACGCTCTGTCTATCGCTCTGGAGGCGTCCCACAATGACACAGCTGTACTGCTCTACGCCCACATGAACTATGCCAAAACCCAGGCAGCTGTGGTGAGTACTACTTCCTCTCCTCTCCTCATCTGTCCTCTCCTCTGCTCTCCTCTCCTCTCCTCTCCTCTCCCTGTTGAAATGAATTTCGGAAGTTGAATATAATTTGCATATGGGGGAAAAATCATCTTTGAATGCTCAAATTGCCACTTGAATGTGACAGCTGGGATTATAGTAAATACAAAATGCTCTGGACTAAATACAGAAAATGTGGATAGAACGATGATAGCCTGTTTATATTGTAGATGTTACTTAAATATGTAAGTTTCATATTGAGGTGGATTGCAGTGCATTAGATACCTAATGTTGTGCTAATTTTGTGCTATGATTGGCAATGTGCCCATCGTGAACATAATTCATTTTGTGCCTAAGCCTTAATCATTTGCTACTTTGCAAGAAAGCATCACCTGTTGTGTTTATTGTCGTTTGGTAATGTTGCAACAAAACAATGGTTTTAGTGGTTGGACTGCCCTCTAGTGGACAGGAAGTACCATAACTACATACCTGTAGCCTGCAGTTTGCGTAGGCATCGGTATAAGCCTATTGAAATACATGGCAATAGACTACATTTGGGCATTATAAAATGTATTATATTTGAATGTAAAAAATGATAAATAATTTTCATTTGAATGAGATTATAGGGAGAGATTGACAGCCCTCCTCTCCCTTCCTTCTCAATCAGTCAGTCAGACAGACAGACAGACAGACAGACAGACAGACAGACAGACAGACAGACAGACAGACAGAGTCTGTGCTGGGACCTTGAATCCAGTACAGGTCAGCTTTAACAACATATCTGTATCATGGTTCTATTTGAAGTAGGTACTGTCAGTTCCCTGGCAGTGCTCCAGTATTCAGTGTGTGGGTGGAATGCACACCAGACTTGAGACATGGTGACATACCTACATTTTACATACTGTATCATGTGGGTGGCCTATTTTAAGGCCATTTACTGCTGACATTTTAATTATAATCTATTTTATTAATTTGAGAAGGAATATGATCACATTTCACTTGAATATTGTAATTTTTACAAAAGCATACAGTTTCCTAATGTGTTTGAGTTGACAGCTCTCCAGACCAGTGGTGTATCATCTTTGGACTGTATTCTGTGAGATATGATTTTATGGATGTATCGTGTGTGATTAGATTAAATGTCTGTTTTATAGGTAGGGGGAAAGGAAGACACAGTCCATGAAGTTGTGTTCGAGTCCTCTCAGTGCTATCTGATACCGTGGTCTCTTTTTAAAGGGAAACCTTTTCACTGGCTGGCTGTGTTTTGCCAGCACCTTCAGAGAGAGCTCCAAAGCCTATTTCAGACCAAAGATTTACAACGCGACAAAACCTTTTCAGAACGTTGCATAGAAAAATCACTCTGAGAGGAGTGAATTACCTCTTTGCAGGTCGGCTGATGCCGGCTGATTGAGTTGCATGAAATTCAACTGGTCCAATTGCATGCAACAAGTGGCAACACATTACTCATCACATAAACACATTACTGATCACATAAAGACATTGCTAACACAAATCTGCCATTGTAAAATTATAGATGTTGACCCCATATCTCTCCCTTTCTCTCTCTCTCTCTCTCTCTCTCTCTCTCTCTCTCTCTCTCTCTCACGCCTGTGAGAAAGAGAGAGCAAGTGAATGAGAGGAAGGAAGGGAGAGCATACAGTAACTATTACATATTTTTATATAAGAGTATACAATATAATATAATATAAATAGTTATGTTGATGTGCTGTGGAAACTTTAAACGATCTCCGTTCGGCACATTGATCCAGTTTTAAAGTCTGCTGTTTATATCCCATATCCCATAGGACTGTCCAGTTTTAGAATGTTGCAAACCAAAGTTGTGGGAACTCTGTTGCAAGTTGTTGCAAGTTTCAACTCATCTCGTCATAAATCTTTGGTCTGAACTAGGCTTAAAGACTAGCTGGGAACAAATTGGGCACTGTAGTACTGAGTCCTCGCAGTGCAATGATAAGGTTCGGGTTAAAAAACTTTGACGTTACATACTTTAATAGCTGAGATCATAAGGAACTGGCTGAAGGCTGAAATGTGTACTTCTGAACAATAATAACATAACAACATTCCACCACCACTTGGTGGAATGTTGTTATGTTGTCATTCTGAGGAATAACAACATAACATATGTTGGAATGAATTAAATATGTTGGAAAAACATTAAATATCCTTTGACCTTTTCGCGTTTCAGGGAAGCACAAAGGCCCACCCAAGAAGTCCGACCAGCCCACACAAGACGTGGCCCGCAGAGTGACACTACTAATGGAGATGGACAAACAAACATAACTGGAACTGAGCGTTAACAAGCTCCACTGGAATTTATGTTGTCTACTTAAATATACATGTATTTATATCATGGGCCTATGGCCTACATTTATTTGTATTGTTGATATAAGAGCATTATTTTTCCATGAATGCCATTGAACTTGCCTTTATGTATACTTGACTAATGTTGCGTTCCTAACATTTCTCTTAATAAGGTCTGATATGACGCACCTGTATTTTTGAGTATTTGAAAAATGAGACCTTGTTGCATTTATTTGCACTCATGTAATGTGTTTCAAAAGGCAAATTTCTACGACCGTACTGAGGCCAACGTCTTTTGTCAACGGTTATCTTTGTGTTTTTATTAGCAATGGACCTGGAATCACGAGTTGGAAGCAGGGCTGCAACTACCAATTAGTTGCTTAACGGAAATTCTATCAATTATGACTTTTTTAACCAATGGAATAATCGAGAAGCGCATTATTATTTTGATTATTCTCCTTTTTTTTGGTATATCAACGAATAAACGCGAAAATAAATCACATTTATTTTTGAAATAATCCATTAGTTTGATAAACTGCTGCACCCATAGGAAGTCCCTAAAGAAAACTGGAGACGTCACTCTTGTAGGCTGTCATGATACCATAACAAATGGCTAGTGACATCATGGCTAGACAGTTGTACAGTACATAACACTGAAAAGTAATGGCATGTGCAGTAGGATGATATTTACAGTTATATCTGAAAGGTGTGTTTGTGTGTGTGTGTGTGTGTGTGTGTGTGTGTGTGTGTGTGTGTGTCGTGTGTGTGTGTGTGTGTGTGTGTGTGTGTGTGTGTGTGTGTGTGTGTGTGTGTGTGTGTGTGTGTGTGTGTGTGTGTGTGTGTGTGTGTGTGTGTGTGTGTGTGTGTGTGTGTGTGTGTGTGTGTGTGTGTGTGCGTGTGCGTGCGCGTGCGTGTGCACGTGAGATTGGTCTCAAACCACACAGACGCCACAGTCTGGCAAACAACTGAAAAGTGCTCATGCCTCGTAACGTATGGCAGATGGAGTGCAATGAGGTAACATTTACAAATGATCTTAAAGTGATCAGGCTTGATATAGCCATTACTGATCAAAGTTTCAATATTCTTATGCCTTGACCAGATCCCTAGTTACACATTGGAAGTCCTCCAACGCAGGGCCTAAAACAAACAAACGCCTATACGTTTAAACTAGAACCAGACCGATGCCAGATGTTTCAAAATGTTTAGAAGATAGCCAAATCTACAAGCTCACAGCTCGTCGCCAATATATTGGCCAAACGTATATATCGGTCGGGCTCTAGTTTAACCAGTTCCGTGCCAAACCGTGTGCAAATGGAAATGCAGTTGGACAGGTTCTTAGAAGTGTTGTATGGTCTCATGGGAAAAGTGTTTTTCTTTAGTCCATCTTGCCCAACTAACCACCCTGTCAGTGTCCACAGCGTAACAGTTCAAATCTGCACTAACGGTCTATGCATTGTATATTCATGTATCTATTTTCATATCTGAAATAAACTTGTATTTACATAAGAGCTGTCTAGTCTAGCATAGTACCTGTACTGTACATATACGTAGTACGTGTGTGTGTTACTATGTTCCTATATGTTTTGAACGCTACATCAGTGCTTTTCTGGATAAGGGCCCACTTGAAAACCTTGAAAGTGTTCGTGGCCCACTCATCTAACCGTGGCCCACTCATCTTACCACTTAACAAGTGGTCAAGGTCAGATGGGTGGGCCACGTGCATTTTCATTGCATGTTTATTGTAATGATCAATCAATCGATTGTGTTTTGATTGTGATCTTGGATCAATGTAAAGGAACGTAGCATACTTTAAGTCCCTATGTATCGGTATTACAACTCTCGATTTTTAACAAAAAAATACCATGACATTTTTTATTTTGTCATTAGAATCTTTGTTTCTTGCTAAGTAGTTGGGGTCCCACTTGCAATATCCTCACAGCCCACCGAACCACTGGACTACATTATGCTTTTCATACTGGTTACATATGCATTGGTGTGTGTGCATGTTTGTAATGTATATGTTCAATACCTTCACAATACAACAGCAGTACACAAGACTACGACTAGTAAAAAAAAAAAAAAACTGGACGTAGACAT
This sequence comes from Gymnoscopelus microlampas, assembly GCF_963454915.1. NCBI lineage: Eukaryota > Metazoa > Chordata > Actinopteri > Myctophiformes > Myctophidae > Gymnoscopelus > Gymnoscopelus microlampas. The sequence goes on from NC_139946.1 coordinate 18,835,503, forward strand.
CTCAAGATATCAGTCATCATTAGACTATTTTTGTCATAAATCTTTGGTCTGAACTAGGCTTAAAGACTAGCTGGGAACAAATTGGGCACTGCACTATTTTTGTCTCTAGATCAGTGGTTCTCAAAGTGGGGTCCTGGGACCCCCAGGGCCCTTAATGAGGTCCCCAGCTAAGTATTGGTTGTTGAAACCAAGTGGAGCCTTATTAAAGATCTGTAACTCCGAGAGTGTAAACTCTCTTTGAGTTATGGGGGTCCGTGGCTAATGCATACCAACTAAACTAGTGGTCCTTGAAATGAAAAGGTCTGAAAATCACTGCGCTCTAGATCTATGCTGAGGACAGTTGCATTCTGTTTCCCTGTTGGGTCCTTCATGGGGATTTCCTATAGTGTGCCACTGCCATGGTATTTCTTCTGACCAGGCAGTCTGTAAGGGTGAAATGCCAAGGACCAACACTAGAGGGTAACATCTGCTACTGCAGGACCGTAGAGGGGCTCTCACAGAGGGCATACGCAACATACACGCAAAGACGTTATTAATTATTAGCTCACCAGAGTTCATTTCCAAAATCTGCTATGCAATTTCATAAACAAAAAAAAGGCACAAAACTAAACAAACCAAGGAAAATAATAAATATAGTGCCCTTCAAGTACCCTCCCTTTCGCCATGGCTTTGGCTTGCTGTGTGTGAGAGCGTGTGTGGTGATCAGAGGAAGATCTCTGGTAGTGTAGCATTGTGGAGAAGCCACTGTTGGGAGAGTGCATGCGTACAGTCTCTCATACTGGGTGCCTTACTGTCCTCATCACTCGCCTTGTCCAGACACTGGTTAGTGATGACGTGGATCAGGGACAGCTTTTCAGGATCGTAGTCCCACATCTGGTTGCTTTTGAGGAGGTGACACTTGATCATCATGACGGGCCCGTCCCGTTTGGCCACATCCAGACACACGGTGTCCATCCTTATCTCCTTGTTGGCTGTGTAGGAGAACACCTGGTTGCCTCCTTGGCCGTGGCAATTGATGATGCCTACTTTCTCGTTCGCCTTGCGGGCCATGGTGTCCAGACACTGACCGGTCTCAATGTTAAGGATCTCTCCAAAGGAGTAGTAGTGTCTGGGGATCGTGGATTCTGGGTAGACATTATCTAGGTACCAGCTGAATGGTTTACACTGGAGCTTCTGTCTCAGTGCCAAACGAGAAGTGATGTTGCCGTAATCTACCGTGGCTACGTTCGGAGAGATAATGTAGAAGAACTTTTTGAACTCATCCATCCAGACCTCCACCAGGCGGCGAGTGTTCTTGTGGATGATCTGTGACTTTCCTCCAGGGAACGTGTAGGGCGTGGCCTTCCTGAACACGTGACCGACATGAGAGCACGCTGCGGTCTCCAACGTTCCACCGCACTGCCAAATCCGAAAGGAGATCTCCAAGTTCTCTCCTCCCCATATGTCCATGTCTTCGTCATACGTGCCAATCTCCTGGAAATAATCTCTGTCTATGGAGAACAAGCCACCAGCCATGGTAGGACTCTGAAAGGGCAGCGTGAGGTCTCCTTTGCGGCGCTTTATCTCTTTCTCAGATACAGAGTGCCAGTTGAAGATGAGCTTCCAGCTGAAGCCCCCGAGCATTATGCCTGAGCCAGAACTATACTGAAACGTTTCATCACTGATCACGTCGATGATAGGGCACACCACAGTCCTCTTGTTTAGCCTGATGCGGGCTAGCAGAGGTTCTAGCCACCCTGTTGTGCATTCACAATGAGCATCCAGAAAGGTGATCACCTGTCCAGTGGAGACAGATGCTCCTTTGAGGCGTGCACGTATGAGCCCAGACCTCTGCTTCATCCTCACCACTCTCACCGGGACCTCCAGCTTGCTCACGTACTTGTCCAATGGACGCTCCAGGAAATCTCTCTCGCTGGCATCGTCCACCAGGATGATCTCCTCAAGCAGCGTGCGTGGCGAGCGGTCGATGACTGAGTGGACGGTACGCAGCAGCGTGCTCCACGCCTCGTTGTGGAACACAATCACCACGCTGGTGCGGGGAAGATCGTATGGATAGATCTTGTTCTTACACCCGTCCGGCCGGAAATCGGGCAGGGACCGGTTTAAAGCGATCATATCCGAGGCCATGAGGTTGAACTGGTTGATCTTGAACATCTCAATCATCTTCTCCTGGTCCTCCTTTGGTATAACCACCGGCATGCCTCCCTCCCCAGGGCCCAGCAGCCTAACTCCTCGCAGTCTTCCCTCCTTGTTGAAGTAGAGCATGACGAAGATGATGTCCAGCGTCACCCACAATAGAGCGGAGACTAGCACCATCTTAAAGTTGGCAAGCCTCCGCATCTGAAACATGAACCCAGGGATGAGCTGGTGTTGGACAAATGATCTGAAAGTGACGAGGCTTGATATAGCCATTACTAGAGGAGCGATGTCTATTGTCAAAACGAGATATCGCAGTAGGGATCCATTGAAATGCTGCTGTGAATATGGGGTTCTAGCATGGATGAGAAGTCCTCAGTTTTCATCAACACGATTTCTACCTGCACTATTTAAAGTTGAGATTGTACCATTCAGAAGATTGCCTGTCTATGGGTCTGTCTGTGGCAGGTGCGCAGATATTCACATGGAATAAACATGCATGACGTCAGTGCAAAACCGGCATATGATGTGCCCATAAATGGACTAGACATGCCCGACGTCAGCACAAATTGGAAAATATGCACAAATCTGCAAGTAAGTTCTAGGTTAAAAACTCAAAAACAACTCAATAAACAACTAAAACAGCTATGACTGATGGAAGGTAAAACAAAAAAATCTTATAAGCTTAAGTATTTCGTTATCACATCTTTCATATCTCTGTGGCACGAGAGCTGTGGGTCAAGACCACCATTTGGCTGATGGTTTTCATATTCTTGAAGTCAAGAATATGAAAACCTTGGTGAGGATTGAACCAGAAACCTTGTGATCATCTAGTGAATGTCAACACAGTGAGCCACCAGGCTTGCTATTTCACCACAATTTGTATAGGCCTTTAACCACTTGAACCCCAGCATCCATATTCTGGGGGGAACATTAACCAGAAATAGCCGATCTACAAGCTAGCAACAATGCGTAATGCGTTGTGAACTTGTAGATTGGCAAAGAGATTTGGTATAGACAGAAAAGATTGGTCCAATTACAGAGCCAAGTCAGCAGGAGGGGCAAGCGCCAAAACCGACATCAGCATGCTGCCTGAAAACAAAAAACACCTTAACCCAAATAAAGGACAAATAAAATGCCTCAATGAACTTTAATGTCACATAAATGATCTAAGTACATTGGACATATGTATTATTGGCAAGATTGATACAGTAGTTTCATAAGTTATATAACATAGTCGTTTGAACAATCATTTTCTTCTACGTCATTCCATGTTAACCACTTAAACCCTAGCATCCCTATTCTGGGGGGAACATTTGCAGAAAATGTAAAATCTATAAACTCACAATGCATTGCAACCGCTATGCGAGTTTAGTTTGTAGATCTGCTATTTTCGGCAAAGATATTTGCTAATTATTAGTTTACCATCCATCTAAATTCTACACGGTAAAGTATTTCTTTCTCTGTGTCAGTGGTTTGTAAACATATGGTTTGGGATTAACCCATTTAACCTGTCGATTCTACAAATGCCTTCTAAATCAGTAGTTCTCTAACTTTTTTTGTGCCAAGGACCTCGAAACACTTTCAAGATTTTTCAAAAATGTTCAAAAATAGCAGATATACAAGCTAAGCTTTGTGCGCTGTGAGCTTGTATATCTGCTATTTTTGAATAGCCAACCCTAAAATCTAAAATGACACAGATGCTTTAGGCACATTTTATCTATCTAAAGGGGTTTTCAACCGGTGGTCGTATTGCAGATGGTCCCTGGCCATGCATAAAAAAATAAAATAAAAATAAAAATATATATATTTAAAAACTTTGAATAACTTACATTTCTTACTGTATTGTATGTGTGATATTATATGAAATGTGAGCTTACCATAATCACAGTAATCCTTAATCATGTTCCATCATATTCAAACAAAATCACTGTAATTTATTAGATATTATATTATGGCTATTTTCTCCAGCTCCCTGTGGTGCATGAACCCCCCACCACTATTGTGTGGGGTGGGTCTATGATGGACCCACCACGCACAATAGTGGTGGTCCCCAGGTTGCTCTTAGTCAGGATGGTGGTCCCTTGGTCAAAATCAGTTGAAAACCCCTACAAGCAGGGGTGTAGTGGAGGGTGAGCGCAGCACTTAAAAAAATAGGTTTAATTATAACCGATTGATCCCTGGAACATTAGCCAAAAATAGCAGATCTAAGCTCACAACATGTTTGTGCTCCCCTACTTCTACTACTTAAAGTAGTTATTAAGGTCAGCAGCTGATGCAAGGTTACACTATGTGTGCGTGCTTGCATGCGTGCGTGAGTGCAAGAGAGATGAGAGAGTGAAATGACAGTGCATTTGCCACTGGGTGACTGTGTTTTGGGCCGTTTTGGTATTCCCTTTTCCCTACTGTATGCCTGCATGCACTCAATCCATTCACACACTGTCTGTTATTTTGTAGCCTATAATACTCTATGCATATTTTTCCTTGCATTACATACACATGCATTTATTCTTGGAAATGAGACCAGGGTATTTTTGGAAATGTTATTCAACAATTTGGGATGGTATATCAATATCACAGATATACTGTATTTCATGTACCGCCTAGAACGATCTATGTACCCCTGGGGTATATGATTGGAGACCCCATCTGAAAAAGATTTTGTGCCAGGAACCCCCATACAAGATTTGTGTTGTTTAAAAATATATATATTTCCACCCACATTTTGTCACAATGTTTTGAAAATAGCAAATAACTTGTATATTGGCTATTTTCAAATAGCCAATATCTGTAGTGTTAAACTGCTTAAACTGATTTGAATGCTAAATCAACACATTTTGCTAGGCACCCCTGAACCCCCCAGCAGCCAGCAGGGACCCTGGAGGGTCCCCAGACCCCTGACTAGAGAACCATTGTCCCAATGTTCTTCTTGATGTAGCTATTATACTCCTGACCGCCAGGGGTCAGTAATGTGCTGAGAAAGCTGTTTTAACACTACGGAAGCAGCAAAGCTGTGTCCTTCACACAACAACAGCAGCAATGGCGTCTGCTACTAAAATCATTCAGAGGCTCCGAAACTTATTGTCCGGGGTAAGATATTTTATTTACAAATAAGACACACTTAAAACCTCAAGACTAGAGTTGTTTTGAATATACATTTTTTATATATTAGCTTGTACAAGGGGGGATTTCAAACGGTCAAACCCAACCCATGAGCTAAAGTAGCCTTGGATCTGTCAAGATACATGACTGTCATATATTATATGACATGGATGAACTTCAACATTTGCCCCGTAAATCTACATAAACGTTCAGATCTAAAATATAAAGAGCTAACCTCATGGCCATGGATGTTACAATTATGTACGTTCCCTCAGAAGTACCCGTATCTTCCGTATTATTCAATAAAAAGCATTTTAATCCGATAGTTGGCCATTTTCTCCATAGGCTTTCAACTACGCGACCCTATTGGTTCGGAGGTGTATTGCACTCTGATACATTATAACTCTATGAGAAAATGGCCACCGATCGGATTAAAATTATTTTGTATTGAACAATACGGAAGATACGGGTACTTCTGAGGGCCCGTACAGAATTATAACATCCGTGGCCATGGGGTAAGTACTTTATATTTGAAATCTGGACGTTTATGTAGATTTACGGGCCAAATGGGGAGAAAGTGCAAACACTATGTTGAAGTTCATCCATGACGGTCATGACAGATGACCGTCTTGGATCATGTCTTGGATTCGGCTACATTGGATCAGTCTTGTATATTGTATTAAGGCTAGAGCTACAGTAAAGATACCATTAAGTTACACAGTTTATAGTCAAGACTGCTTATTTACTCTAATGTTGATACACTTTTTGTTTTGACTTTAGTGGTACTAAACTTATTAATTACACGTGTTAAATTATCCACTGATTTTCGGCCTTTACAATTTCAAGAACCACCAGTTTGATGCTATTTCTTTTTATTTAAATCTCTGGTGGGACCCCAATCTAGAATCAGTTAGTGTTAATTTAACTTGGAGAGTGTACAAATGGAACCAAATGCTTCCAGTTACAGACCTGTAGGGTCCATTTAGTTCATAACTATAAATCATTTGGCTGGGGACCCCCTGGAAGCCCCTCAAGGACCCCTGGGGGGGGGGGGGATCCCCAGAGCCCACTTCGAGAACCACTAATCTAATCCATCCTTTCGTCTTTCCTTTCAGCACGACCTTCAAGCGAAGCTTCAGCTACGATACGGAGAGATAGTTAATAGGTAAGAATACCTATAGTAGATTCTCAAGTCAGCCCTATTAATTTCAAGGACCCCTCGTTTAATATGCAGTTTGATAGTATTACTCTTCTCTCTGTCATTTAAGTTTAGATTTTACAGTTGAACCCCAGCATTTTTATTCTGAGGGGAGCATTCGCCAAAAATAGCCATCTTTCCACACTGCGGAAAGCCTGGTTTTCGTTCCAAACAGACTAGTGTGATCCATTCTAGGCTACTACGCCTATTCCCTAATATCCGGTTATACCGTTTGGGCACCGCAATGTTATCGCTCCCCGACATGAATGCTGAATCGAGTAGCCTAGTCTCACCAGTAGCAGTTTTATTTGTATAGCACATTTCAACAACACGGCAATTCAATGTGTTTTACACAAAACATCAAGCAAAGGAAACACAATTATAAGTTAGTTAGAATAAAACGGACCCTCACATTTATTATTATTTTATTTTATTTTAGATCTAACCCGCACAGGTTTATGGGTAGGCCCCAAAATGATGACGTCTCTGTGCCAAGGGAATCAATTTGAAAGAACACAGTCTATATCGAAATCCACTTTAGTTTCCGCCGCCTGATGATATTTGCTCTAGAGTAGACCGGATCAGAAATGTGCAAAATGTGTTGATCCCAGTCTTCATAGAATGTATTGAACATCTCACAGATCCATGAAGTCACAACAACTAGGTTGATGCCGATCATGGACTGTTCAGTAACTGTGTGTTGCACCAGGGGGGCGCTGCGTAGCCAATTCTGATTTCCTTTTTGCTTGTTAAAGACCCAGCCAGCCAGCACCCTAACTGCCTGTTTAATTAAAATGTAATGACATAGGCCTACTGTTTTTTCTTTCTTTTTCATATTAGTTGAATTTCCAGCATTTAAATCAACTTAAACCTTACATTTGACGGGGATCCCCCCAGGCTTTATACTTGGACCACTCCTTTGGTCCCTCTGCACCAAATCCCTTTGACGAAAATACTCAATCTACAAGCTCACACGTTGTAAGCTTGTAGGTCGGCTATTTGTGGACGAATGTTCTCCCTCAGAATAGGGGTGCAAGGGTTCGAGTGGTTGGAATGATGTGTTGCCCTGTCTTTTAAGGACCCAGCCACCTCCCAAACTGCCCGTGGGGCCGAGCCATAAGTTTTCAGACAACTACTACTACACCAGAGACGGACGCAGGGAGGCTGTTCCTGCCACAGTGATCATGTCTGCACAGAAAGCCCTCCCTGCTGGAAGGTACTGTTCTGGAAGAACCACTTAACCCATTAAGACCTGAGGTCAATTCTACAAATGCCTTCTAAATCAGTACAAAAATCTCACACTTCTAAGATTCTTTAAATGTTCAAAAATATGCTCACAGCCGTGCCACGCTGTGCACTTGTATATCTGCTATTTTTTAATAGCCAACGTTAAAATCTAAAATGACACAGATACTTTTCTGGTTTTAATGGGTTAAAGCGGTATTTCATTTTAGAAACACTTCTGGGGTCATTTTAATGTCTACTCTGCTGTTTTTTTACACCCCAGAGTGGCTTGATTCAATATTTAGACTTAGATTGATATTCATTTGATCAGACGCCCCTCTTACTGTATATACAGTAAGCCTTTTCAACTTCAAACTCCACCTTTACCACTTTAGACTAGAATTGAAAACGCACGTCCCTGGTTCTGGTGACTGATATTGTTCTAATGCATGCTTTTTTTGGTCATTATGTTAATATTTTAGGTAATATTGAATGTTACCTGTCAAGATATGTTCGTTAAAATAAGTGTTAAATAGCTCAATATTCCCATAGCAATCATTGCTAGAGAGTGTTTGTTACAAAAAACAAATACAAAGATCACTATACCTTCATAGAGCTGATGTGAGGAGGGGAGGTGTGAATATTACGTGGCAATAAAGCAGCGTAATTTGTATTGGGAGCGAGGTTGATTTTCTACCACAAATAAAGGTATCAACCAACCTGCATGAAAGAAGCATCAACTAACTAACTATATACAGTACTGTAGGTTTGATGCAAAATACTCGCCGGCTTTTTTTGTATTGTTTATTCATCACCGCCCACGGTGTGTAAAGTATTTAAAGGGATAGTTTACCCCCAAAATGACTTTTCTATCGATTAGTCACCCCATTGAGACGGTCATTTTGGGGGTGAACTATCCCTTTAATACCTTATTTATGCTTGTGGTCGGTAGGCCTGTCACAGTTACTACATAATCGTCTAATCGCAATTATTTGAGATAATTAAACTGATTTTTATTTTGTAATATTGTTTCCATGTTGAAAAAATTTGAATATTAAAAAAGCAGAAATAGCAGATCTACAAGCTTACAAGCTTGTAGATCAGCTATTTCTGCCATTATTATTTTTTTCTCAAAGTATAGAATTATTAAATATGTCAATCATTTATTTGTATATTTAAGTTATTTGTCATAATAATCTGCCCTGTGCAATTTTTGATTACGTGGCCTAAAAGGCAAACTTTTTATTCATTACGTTCCAATGCCCAAAACACAATTCAATCGTTAATCGCAATTATTTGCATGACAATTAATCTTTAACTTAACTCTTTAACTGACTGAGTTGAAACATTTTGAGCGTTTTTACTAACCTTTGAAAAAATAATAGAATATTACGATCAACCGTCGGGATAATCCATTCCATAGTTATGGGCAGTTGAATGTGGCTTATATTTGCCAAAAACAACAGAAAGCAGAGAAAATGTTACTTTTATAAATCCTATAACAATAAACGAAACGAGCTTCATATTGTTGTGATCACATGATTTCTGGGTGGACTCTTCATCATCATCATAATCATTCACAGGCTGCGGAAAATAAAAAAATACGAGAAAAGTCATTGGCAGTCAATGAGTTAATTTTGTAATCGTGACAGCCCTACACGATGCGAGACACGATTCACAACCAAGAATAACTCAGACTTTGTGTTTTTCTACTTTTTCAATTAAAATTAGAGTATATTTGTTAAACGTTATTATCTCTCTCTCTCTCAGTGAAGCTCCTGAAGTCCCAGCGAAAAGAGCAGTGACTCCTGGTTCTGTGTACAAGGAACCAACGCTCTCCACGGACCAGCCATACCTCTGAACAGCAATACCATCAAAGACAGACCTATTATAGTCAGCATAGTAGGTTTTGGTGTAATCTTGTATCATAAAATGTTAATAAAGTATGTTATGTGTAAAAACGAATTGCATTAATTTGTAAGTTTTTATTTTCACTGTTTGCCCAGTCAGGTCAATTGTATGTGTAGCACCTTTAACCCATTAAGACCTGAGGCTGATTCTACAAATGCCTTCTAAATCAGTAGTTCTCACACTTTCAAGATTTTAAAAAAAAGTTCAAAAATAGCAGATTCGTATATTGTATATCTGCTATTTTTGAATAGCCAACGTATAAAATCTAAAATGAGACGGATGCTTTCCCAGTTTTAATGGGTTAACTACTATCAATCCTGTGTGAATCCAGGCAAAAATGTACTGAAAATAGCTAAAACAATAGCAGATCTACAAGCTCACAATGCATCACTGTGTAATGCGATGTGTTGTGAGCTTGAGCGCACGACGGTATGTATGATAAACTTAAGTCAAAGTAAACTCAGTGTGCTTTGCATTAAAGTGTTTTGTCATGTAAACCAGTGGTACTCAAAATGGGGTCCAGGGCTCCTTGAGGGGTTTCCAGGGGGTCCCCAGCTAAATTTGCTTACTAGAATCAAGATCAGTTTAACCACAAGCCTACTGTATTTACATTGGCTGTTTTTAAAAAATCTTGAAAAAAATACAATAATTGTGGAGTGTTTTTGTAACATTGACAACCTGGTCCCTGGCAAAAAAATATTTTCTGATGGGGGTCTGCAGAGAAATACATATTTATCTGGGGATTCTTAAAAGTTTAAGAACCACTGATGTAAACCACTGTGAAATGGATACTCAAACTATTCTGTCAGAACCACAGCATTTCAATCAAGTCAACAACATTTCATTTCGTTGCTAGTTGCCATTAATGTTATTTTTTTTGGAAAGTGGCTATATGATGATGTAATAAAAATACATGATATGATTAATTATCAGTTCATATGGGGCAGTCAGGAACCGGGTATCAAAGTTTGACTTTCTGGATTTCAGCCAGGTACTGTAGACAAGTTAATTATTGATTGGGTTATGAAAAATAATCCCGGTATCTCAATTATTTCATGTCATTTTTGTGCTATGAATTGAAATATTCTGTTTCATATCACAATCCAATGAACCTTGAATATGGGCTTCTATGTTTTTATCAGCTGAGCTTCACAGCAGTTCTTATCATGGGGTCTGGGTTGGGACCCCCAGGGGTCCTTAAGTGGGTTCCATGGGGTCCCCAGATAAATGACTGTTGTGAATTGAATAGACTCTCGTCGTTGTGGTCCTAGGAATACTGCAAACCTTTATTATGGGTGGTGGTGAGTGATGATTCAGTTTGAAGTATTCCTCTAAATCAGCAACTCTTCATCTTACATTTCAAGGACCCCCTGTTTGGAACCCCAGATCCTTACAGACCAGTAAGCGTCAATTTGGTTCCTCAGTATCAATCATTTAGCTGAGGCTCTGGAACCCACTCAAGGAACCCTAGGGGTCCCTGGACTTCACTTTGAGAACCATGGCTCTGAACAAGCAGTGTGAGCTCTAAGAACAAGATGACACCAGGTATTATCACACCACAAGTTGATTAAACACAGATAATATTATTGTACTGGTCCCCTCACACAGGAGGAGGGGATATGATTCATAACAGATATAGAAAAGATTAAGAATAAAAAGAAACATGATATACTTGTGTCAGCATGGTCACTGCTTTAGCAGGACACTGTTTGGCCAACATCTATACCTAGATGCAACTTTTGTTTTGTTATGTACTTATTCACATCATGTTACTTTCTATTCTTTTCTATATATGTTATGAATCATATCTCCTCCTGGTCACGTAAGGTGTATCAATATATCTTATATACACCATGGTCACTGCTTATCAGGACACTTTGCTCAATATTGATACCAAATGCAACTATTTTGTTGTGTACTTATTGTGGCTTGTACAGCTGCTATTTTGGAAAGAATGTGACAATATGCTTGAATATATATATATATATATTTTTACATAAATCTTCTCTTCTGGGGCACCAAACATTTCCACAGCCAAATACATATACATTTGTGGGTCCTTGACATGAAAATGTTTGAGAACCACTGGCCACTGGCTCTCCTCAGTATTTTGTTTTTATGGTCAACAGTCCTTTAAGAAAACACACGTGTCATGTGTCACCAATCACTACAGGAGGTGGACATCATATTTCAAGGACAGTGCAGGGGTGATATCATGTTACCGTCTGGTCTCACCCACTGTAGAAACCGACTGATGTCCCTGTGAACCCAACATTACACATTACATATGATGAAACGATACAGAACACACGTGATACTTGTCATTGCGTCATCACACAACTTCACTTAAATAAAGTGCATTGACAGAACACTATCCTACGTCATATTAACGCGCCGGGCTGAGAACTGAGCATGGGACACCTTGGAGGATTTTATTATCTCCACATTCTTGTATTAATAACCTGTCTAAATGTCTGTGGTAAGACTAGTATCTATATTATGCATGGCTAGGTATTCATATGCTGCACGTCTTGGTGTTTTGTTGTGGTTGTTGACGATGCACGGGAGCAAAACGGTTACAATGTAACAGCAGTTGCAACTGCTGTTACATTGTAACCGGTTTGTCATCATGTCAAACTATTACGTTCTATAATGTGTTTTTCTCAAATAATACATTGGTTTATTTAATTCCAATTGACTCAACTTCACGTGCCAGAGACTAGCTTTAAGAGCGTGCCTGAGTACTTGTTATAACAACGTGCACGAAAATATGAGAGGACTTCAATGAATGAACACTGATGAAGGGAAGTGACAGTGACGCTATACAATCGTTCAAACTGTTTAATTAATGGATGTTTCTCTGTCTCGCAATCAAATTAAATGAATGACCCTCTCTCTAAATGTGCTAAAGTGATACATTGTTTAATAAAACAAAAAGTGTTAAAAAGTTAAAGCTATAGCTTTAAGAGAGTATTTGCTACATTATTACCTTGCATGAAAATTAAATGTCTGTCTGTCTGTCTTGATGATCAAGACTATCATAGATGTATTTGATCGATTCTGACATTTGCAGATACGAAAGTGAAAGTCAGATTCGATAAAATACATCTGATAGTCTTGATCCAAGGCTTCTATCTATCTATCTATCTATCTATCTATCTATCTATCTATCTGATAGATTTGGGGCTAATACATTTGTGTTTGTTTATTTTAAACTAGATGTTTTAGGGCACTCTCTGCCAGCTGACCGGCAGTCCCACTTCAGATGTGACAGTGGGCAGTTTGTCCCTGGGCTCAGGGTGTGTGATGGAGAACCTGACTGCCAGGATGCTTCTGATGAGCTCCACTGTTGTGAGTATGAGTATACTGTCAACAATCAATCGATCTATCAATCTTATTGAATTGGCTGGTTGGGTGCCAAACACCAGTAGACACGTTCTGACCTGATTTCTGTAATCTCTGGATGAATTCCGGGCTTGCTGCCAGTCTTGCAGCTTACATTTTCTTTAATGGAATTCCCATCGGCAGTGACACAAACCATGATGCTTCACACATGCACTTTGTATAGTTAGTAAAGGCTGATCCATGCTTCATCAAGGGCTTGACAATATCAATATCATGATATACTAGATAGATATATTGTATTTTGGATATCGTAATATATAAAGGCTTCATTACAGTAAGGTGATGTCATTCTTTTAACTGACTGTTCTAGCTGTTCTATTATTTGCATTTTCCCACTTAGATATTATATAGGGGTATTACTGGTGATTATTTTATAAAGTAAATATTTTGTGAGTTCCTGGTAGGATAGAAAACCCAGCAGTACAAGGTGTACAGTGTACTGTGCCGCTACAGTGCAAGTGATACATTAATGGTACAGGAGCTATATATAATTTACAGACATGTCTAATTGGTCACACCGACTGGCGTGACCAATGATACCGTGATGGTGGCGCCTATAGACAGCTGTTGTGGTGCTGTTTCGGAGAACTCTGCTTTTGCCGTTCTCTTTATTGACAGATCTGATGAGTGGTGTAGCGGGCACAACTCCTATCGATCGATGTACAAACGGATGTTTAGCCCCTTAAACCCTATATACTTAGTTGACTTGGGACCCCCAGGTCTCTATACTACATCCGACCGCTATGATTTCCCTCTAGCCTAATTGTATTTACATTAGGCTATGTTCACGCTGCCAGCACAAATATATTTTTTGGCCTGTCCAGATTCTGAACAGCAAAAAACAAGCTGATTCAGCATGTGATGTCTCAGTCTGGACACTTGGGCCTGATTTAGTCCTACGTATCACTTACTGAAAATGGTTGATTTAAAAACGCATCTATTTCCGCTATCTTTGCAAAATTCACCATTTTGGCAATGTCTGAAATGAATACACACATCTGATCTGATCCCTTGCAAATAACAGTGTGATCAGTCAGTCCTAAAGATGGTATTCGAGAAAAAAATAAGATTTGCCAGCAATCAGAACATGTCATTTGTACTTTCACAGTACAAATGACATGGAGTACATGGAGTAGTTCACCCAAAAAATGACTTATTTTCTATCAATTGCACACCCCACAAAGCCTTGAATTCATGGATTTCTTTTTTGTTTTGTCGCATTCCTAAGCCAATAATTTGATTGCCGGCAGAAAGATGCTAATGTATCCGGTAGGAGACACAAAGTAGACTCTTTGTGTCTCCTACCGGAAATACACCGGGTCACCAAATTATAGGCTTAGGAATGCGACAAAAAACGAAACAAATCCATGAATTCAAGGCTTCATGGGGTGTGTAATTGATAGAAAATATGTTTTTTTTTGGGGTGAACTACTCCTTTAAAAGCTTCGCTACGCTCAAGACAAAACATTGCTCAACCTTAATAATAATATTAATAACATGAATGCCCGTCACATTTTTTTTTAATAGAATTCCTTCGCAATGAAATGGAACACAGAATACATTAGACCATTTCACACACAACTTAAATATTGTAAATGGGTCCATGTTGATTTCCTGTTGTGGTGTTTGTGGTGTGAACTCCATAGCTGACAGGAAATTAACTTAGAACCAGAATGTTCCATAGCAACGCAGTTCCACTGACATTCTCTATATCATTGATTCTCAAACTTTTAAACTTCAAGGACCCCCCATAACCCTGAGAGTGTACAAATGCAACCAAATTGACCTGTAAGGGTCCACTTGGTTCCATTTGTACACTCTCAGAGTTACTAGATCTGTATCTGTACCATTTGAACCCCCCACCAAGGAACCCTGAGGGTAATATTCAAATTTCCTTTTATAATGTGTGTGTTTTTTTCACTCTCTCAACCACTTCCGATTTACAAGCTCACAACGTGTCGTATGCTTGTAGATCGGCTATTTTAAATATCTTCGAAAGTATTGAAAGTTGTGAGATTTTTGGGACAATTTTGAAACATTCTGAATATTTTTGAAAGATTTCACCAATATTGATGTGCCCAAAATAGGGATGCCAGGTCGAAAGTGGTTAATGCTTTGTGTCTTAATGTTTGTTTTATGTGAGAACTTTGAATTGCCTTGTTGTTGAAATGTGCTCTTCAAATAAACTTTTAAACAGGCTTAATTGTTTACTGTAAATAATGAGTTTAATACTGCATTAATTTCTTGGCTCACTCATTCTGCCATGTTAAAGAATGCCTTTGTATAAGTTTTATAATCCGTCATTTAGGATCACAGTCCTGAATTCCGGAGTTATTTGTTTTCTACGGCCTGCTGTGCACAAGCAGCATGTCCCAGTACTGTCTGGTTTGTAATGTTTTTGGTTTGAATCCTGACTGGGTAAATCTGGTGAATAAGACATATACCCTGTGTCCTTGAGCTCAGCGGCCTTGTTGTTAAGAGTGTTCACCCTGAGGTCGGCGGTTCGATCCCTAGCCGAGTCCTACCAAAGACTATAGAAATGGGACCCAGTGCCTCCCTCCTTGGCACTCAGTCAGCATCCAGGGTTGGATTGAGGGTAAGGCCCTGTGACATACTAGCGTCATATCCATGTTGATGTACTCGTACAAGCTTGTTCCAGCGTCTCACGCTTCAGAAACAGGAGACGGGCTCTCCTGTTTCTGCAGACATGTAGGCGTACAGAGCCTTCATGGGTACATGGATTAAAGGTCTCAGTCGTCATGACTGATTTCATTCACTTGGATTCCATAGAGTCCGGCATGTCTTTCAGTTGGCTAACTCTTGGCTTTCTCTATAGCAGGGGTTGTCAACGTTTTTTTCAACGTCTTAGCTGTGAAAGAGATGAAGCAGGGACCCCCCACTACATACTGTATAAAGTTGTGTTGCAGATTACACTTTTTCATAGACTTGTTTGACAGTACTATCATTGTGTAACGTTTCATGTTAATGTGTATTTTCAGACAGTTAACCACTTAAACCCTCAATACTTACTTAGAAAACTTGTACTTGGGCTGCTCTTTTTCCCCCTACACCAAACCTCTTTGCAGAAAATAGCCAATCTACAAGCCCACACCGCCTTGCGCTGCGAGTTGTTGTGGGCTTATAGATCGTCTATTTTCGGCTAATGTTCCCCTCAGAAAAAAGGTTCCCATCACACAAACATTTGGTGGCCCCCCTGTAGTAACTCTGAGGACCCCCTAGGGGTCCCGGACCCCCTGTTGAAGACCCCCACTCTAAAGGATCATTTATATTTAGTGGGGCACCGATGTCGTGCAACGAAAATAGGCGATCTATAAGCTTGGCCTGTATAGTGTACGCATCATTGATCCTTTCTGTGTGTGTGTGTGTGTGTGTGTGTGTGTGTGCGCATTCTTGGGGGGTGGGAGGTGTAACTGTGTAAAAGCAGTGAGAAGGAACATGGGGAGAGGTCTACTGTAGGAAGAGGAGGAGATGAGTTTAAGTACTGCATGTACCACTGGCTGCTGTTTATCTGCATTACTCCTCAGGCAGACGCTAACAACCAAACTTGGGTTTTTATTTATAGTGGATATGGACAGGAAACGGGGAGAGAGAGAGATGGGGAGAGACATGAAGAAAAGTGTGTCGGGAACGGGACTCGAACCCGCGATGCGCTGTCAGGCTACATTGAGCCTAAGTTCTCGGAGGCCACAACCAAACCTTTTAACCCATTCAGACCTGAGGCCCATTCTACAAATGTCTTTTAAATCCTAACAGTTTTCTGAAAAACGTATGTTTCTATATCAGTGGTGCTCAAACATTGTCATGTCAAGGACCCCCAAAATTATATGTATTTGGCCACGGACCCCCAGAACAGAGGGAACATGGGTTAAGACGAAAACATCATGATTTTACATATTGTGCTAATTGTTTAGGAAATGGATAATATGGGGCGTCTTTCACGCTGTTTCATAGACAACAGCACAGTTGTGGTTGGCTGCCACTCTGCCTTGCCACAGCAGCAAAGTTGAACTTTTCTCACCCTTGCCTCACTGCTGTTTTGCTGGCTCCGCCTCCTGCCACAGCAGGAAAGACGTCATAGATCACTGGTTCTCAATATGGGTTCCGGGGACCGCCAGTGGTCCTTGAGAGAGTTCCAGGGGGACCCCAGATAAATGATTGATAGTTAGGAACCAAATGGACCATTATGGGTCCGTAACTAAGTGTAGAAATGGACCCATTTGTACACTCTCAGTGTGATAGATAGATAGATAATTTTATTTCTGTCCTGCACACAAAGTGCCCAACCCTCATGGGTTTATAAGACACCATTTTACACTTACAACATGTTTTACAATATATTCAGGTAATACATTCAATTACATCTCAGTGTTCTGTCATCTCTCCCAAGCTTGACAAATACAATCTGCCACAACAAAAGCTCCATTAACAAAACATATCTCAAGTTTTTCATAATCATCTAACTCAAGGAAATTTCCACAAATAGAAATTTCCACAAATAGAAGACATCTTACTAACAAATACCTCTCTTATATCATCATATTTAGAGCAATAAAACAAAAAGTGTACCTCACTTTCAATTTCACCAAGTTCACAAAACAAACAGTATCTCTCTTCCTCTGGAGTGGCATTAAACCTGCCAGTCTCCAGAGCTAATGGTAATGTTCCTGATACATCTTGATCACATGACTTCAGAGATGATGTGTATGTGGGAATTTGCATCATGATCCAAGGAATCCAGGGAAAGCCACCATGAGGCCAATTTGAAAGCTTTCTCAGAATGTGGAAGCTGGTGTGAATTCAGCATAAATGTTAATAAATTGACAGCAGCTGTGTTTTCCTCCCCAGCTCGTCTGCGATGTAAGAAGGATGAGTTTCCCTGTCACAACCGCCGCTGCGTCTCGCCCCGCCTCCTCTGCGACGGACTGGACCACTGCGGCGACGGCAGCGACGAGGCCTCCTGTCACAACTGCACCTCCTCCTCTTCGTTCTTCATCTCATGCGGACCCGACGGCGCCCCCTGCCTGCCCGGAGCCAAGCTGTGCGACGGGAGGCCGGACTGCCCCGACGGGCGAGACGAGGGCGGAGACTTGTGGTGTGCGGCGCACTCGACCGCGCCCCCGCCCCAGACTCCGTCCCCCTCATGTTTGGCCTCCGAGTTCCGGTGTGGCGACGGCCAGTGTGTCCCCAACTCCTGGAGATGTGACCACTCCTCTGACTGCTCTGATGGCAGCGATGAAGACGACTGTGGTGAGTTATGCAATATGGAAGAAAACAAACAAACAAACAAATGTATGGCTTACTACGATGGCTCCACCTATTGAGACCTGAAGCCGATTCTACAAATCAGTTTTCTGAAAAACTTATGTTGCTATATCAGTGGTGCTCAAACTTTTTCATGTCAAGGACCCCCAAAATGGTACGTATTTGGCCACGGACCCCCATCTCAAAATATTTTGTTCACGATTAAAAAAAAACAGCAGATCTACAAGCTCATAGCGCAGCACGAAGTGACACGCTATGAGCTTGTAGATCTGCTATTTAAAAAATATATGTTATTATTATTATTTTAGCCTTTCGCTACTGACAACATGAAAGGAAAGGGTTACACCTGTGTCTTCTGCAATTCTACTGCAGCAGGGACTGCTGTTATGTTTAGTTTGTTTAGTTTTTTTGTGGTGCTATGCTATCGGTAATCATGGCGCCGCATAGACTCTGTGGGTTATAATAATGCAAGCCATTTTCAATGGAAGCCAGCAACTCACTGCAACGTTTTGAGTTGTGAAATAGGGCATAGCAGTGGTGGCCATTTTGTGGTGCCACACCCCAAAAATGTTTTCCCATAGAGAATATTTATATAAATTATTTTAAGCCTGGAACCAAGCCATCCAGGCTCCTGGTGAATCATTCGTGACCATAAAACATTTGATTCTGTGTCAAAACCTATTTGAATATTCAATTATATTATGTACTATATATTTAATAAATACCCTTTTTTGTGATTTATTTATGAACAAAAAAGGGTTTCCAAAGAAGTACTGCTTGCCAAAAAGGTGTGAACTGCAGACTTGCATAGAAAATAATTCCAAGGCACTCCGTCTTATATATATATATAATATATATAGATGTATTTAGAGCAAGGCAACAAAATATGACCAAATGATTTATGGTCATGGTTCACTAGGAGCCTGGGTGGCTTGGTTCCAGCCTTAAAATGATTTATATAAATATTTTTGGAAATCTCTACGGGAAAAATGTATGGGTTTTCTATCTGTGGCACCACAAAATCACGCTAGCACTTTTCGGTTTTCAGTCAAATGTAACTATTAGCTTCCCATATCCACACCCACAATTATTTTGGCTCACATCAAAAACAAAATGTCTTTAGAAGAAATAATTGATTGTTGTTTGATCTGTTAGGCAGCAGAGGGCAGTAGAGGGCTGTTCACAATGTATGTTGATTGTGTAGTGGCTTCACAAGTACATTTTTCATGATCTGGCCATTAACCATCTGCTGGGAGAGGCTTTTATCCAAAGTGGTGTCCAGTACCTTGAGAGCATGCAATTTTAATACGAGTCGGAGTGGCCCTGGAACACATGATGCTGGAGATGTTTGTGTCATTAAGCCATTTAGACCTGTTACACCTATACGTTGTTATACCTTTCAAGCTGGGAACGCCTCTGTGACATTTCAGTTGTTGCTATATATCGCTGTTGTTGGGCAGAAACCTCTCATCTCCATAATCTAACTTTTTGTGTTTTTTTTTGTAAATGAACACCCTACTTGATCATACTACAGCGTCACCAAAAAGCATCAAAAGTAGCAGATCCATAAGCTTGCGACGCGTTTTGAGCTTGTAGATCTGCTACTTTTGAATTTAAGGTAACAGTTTTGGACATATGAGGTTATCCACCTGTAGCGATTTTCTTTCTCTAGGTCATTCAAAGTCTGGTCAGATGATGTGGATGAGGGAAGTTCATAGGAAAATACCAGGTGATGTCTCAGTTGTAGCAGCATAGAAGAAGAGCGGTCGGCCGGGAACACATTAAGTCTCAAACAAGCGTCCAAGGTTAACATGTTCTAATTTATTGAAAGACAGACAGTCATATATATACATACAAGTTCAATGTGGAACATCCCATTTGAGGCGGTCTCAAATGGACGGTTTAAACTGATTACAATCAAGGAAGCCTCTCTATATGTGTATTGTGATCAGGGGTGCAAAAGTTCATGGTTAGGTGGTTAGCGGAACACGCAGCATCTAAGGCCAACAGACATCCTGTCTGTTAAAGGACGACTTCACCACTTTTCAACATGTCTTCATATAATAGGTCCTCACTAATGCTCATGATAAAATGATACCATTTTTTTCTACTTGGTCTGTGTCTCATAGGAGGGCTGTGGACAGTCCAGAAACCTGTCTACCAGTGACATCATCGTTAGGCAGGATTTTTTTCCCCAAAAGGGTTACTCATTTTTTAAGGTAGCAGAATGTGCCGTGGTCATCTTCTTCTTGCACAAGCGCTAAAGCCTCAAGTGCGTTGCAGGGTGCAAATGGCCTCCCCGTTTATTTAGCTGGAAGATGAACATCTGGTCCTTGTAGATAACCGTGTTCTTCTGCAAACATGTTAACCTGACCCTGCCAGATGAGGCGGTATTGAGTAACCAGGTTCCTCAAATAAGCTGTGAAACAATGTGTGGAGCAAGCTTCTTGGATCTGGTAGCGTCAGGTTACAAACATGTCAATGTTTCTACACAAATTGCTCAACACTAATTGATTAGACTAAGATAAGAGAGGACGCGAACTTTCTGAAGTTCCCTAAACTCAGAGGACACGAACTTGGTGAAGTTCCCTAAATTTAGTACACTACTACGCTTACAATAAGAAAAGGTGCATGAACTTTCAGAGACATGTTAAAGGTTGACTAAGGTCACACGCATACAATATGATAACAGGTGTGTTACTCACACCCATTGTATAATATTCACTACACCACCCAACAGAGACGATGTATAGCAACATAGGTTTTTCAGAAAACGTAAGAATGTACAATTTTAGAAGGTGTTTTTAGAATCGGCTACAAAGGAATTGGAACCCTTAACCACTTGAACCCTAGCGTCCCTATTCTGCGGTGAGCGTGGGGTACCCCGCTCAGCAACAAAGAATATAGGGGTTAACTCTGGCTGAGATATTATTAGATATTCTGTATGATATTATGTAGATTCTACATTGGCCGCTAGATAGATCATAAAGTCACCGCCATATTGGTCTGGTCAACTTGCCATAACTCCAGTACAAAACATGCCAGAGTCATTTGCAGTTGTACCTGGAGATGTAACTTTTACTGCTATATACATAAGATATTTTGGTAATAAAACCCAACTTTTTAATATAACCTAATATAAAAAAATAATAGTATTTTATTAACAAAAAAAACCCGGAAAAGCATCTGTGTAATTTTTGATTTTAGCGTTTGCTATTTAAAAATAGCAGATCTACAAGCTCACCGTGTCACTTTGTTCTGTGCTGCGAGCTTGTACATCTGCTATTTTTGAACATCTTTGAAAGATCTAGAACTACTGATTTTAGAAGGCATTTTGTAGAATCGGCCTCAGGCCTTAATGGGAATTATCAGGATTTGAATTGTGATTAGACCTGATTCCATAGACATACACGTATTAGGACGCACAGCTTGCCTCTGCAAATGTGGTGGACGCGTTGGCAAAATCGCTCCAATGAACAGCAGCGGCCAATGATGTATCTACCTGTATACAACTACTGTAAGGTGTTGTTGCCATGTTAAATTTGAGCCAAGCAGGACATGGAACCCCTAACCCTATATGTAGTTTTCTCCAACATAAAGATCACTGCCGATCAGAACTTCATCGCTTGGAGCGGAGTTTGTTTCTGTACCACTCAGTCTGACGGCACGTGATATGCGATGCGCAAGTGACGTGCACACTAATGTAAACTCTTTTCTCACGTCTTGTCCTGCACAATCACACTCGCATTGTATTTTCTGTTGAATGGCAGTCTTATCGTGCTCTTGTTTCATGTTGATAATCATTCACATGAGGTGTGCAAACACTAAAGAATACATTCAGCAGTGCCCATTGTAGTCAAGAGAAAGTGCGGGGCATTAGGTAACTGGATACCGCGTCGAACATTCTGTTCTTCGCTGTGCTGTATCACTAGGTTTACTAATGTCTGGATTAATTGACCAGATATGCTGTCTCATCTGTTTTAATGGTGTCTGCATTAAACCACGTAACCACACCTGAACCCTAGCATTTTGGGCATTTTGGGCTCACAAAGTAACCACTGATCCACTGAACCACCCCAAACTACATAGTGCTGCTTTAATGAAGAATTGATACAAAAGGGTCCACTATTCTTCACTGGAGAATTTAGTTTTTTGGTCATATCTGCCATAGTCAATTGTCAGTTTACAAGCTTAAAGGCAAACACAAATGGAACTTTTATTCATATGTTCCAGTGTTCAATGCCAGATTAAAACAATTACATCATTAATCTAATTTATTTCATGACAATTAAAGGTCAACTAAAATGTCATGATCGTGACAGTCCAATGCACATTGCTATGTGCTTTGACTTATCAGTTTGACATGTGTGACACATTACGTCAGTTGTATTTGAACAAGGTGTGACTAGTGTTACACCTTAACCCCCTATTTAAGAAACGGGTGTGGAAAGGTGATGAAAGCAGCACCAAAGAAATGCCAAAGACGCTTCATAACAAAAGATGACGCAGTAGCCGACAGTGGATTTAAATTCACAGTCATTTAAATGCCATAGTCCAACATGTCTTTCTCTTTGCTTTCACTAAATGGTGATGTGTACTTGGATTTACAAGCTCACTTACAGATTTACACAGTGGTGGAAGAAGTACTCACATTTTGTACTCAAGTAAAAGTACCAATACCACAATGTAGAAATACTCTGTTACAAATAAAATTCCGGTATTCAAAATTTACTTGAGTAAAAGTACAAAAGTATTGTCATCTAAATATAGTTAAAGTACCAAAAGTAAAAGTACTCGTCGTAATGCAAAATGTCCCATTTTAGTCTAGATGGAAAGTGGGGTCCACACGCATAGGGTGGATTTTTTCCACTTCCTTGAAGTGTGTATTTTAAGATTCTGCCAGGTAACAGGCTGAAATAATGTCCCATGGGGTTACTTTTTAACCCTTTATTACACATAATCCTGAACACAAAAATGGAAGAAAAAGAAAAAACACAACTTTTGAAGGACACAGCCAGAGACGAAATAAAAAAATCCTATACAATTTGGACCCAAGGAATTAATGAAAGTGGTTATTATTAAGATTCAAGCACATCTTGGCTCTATTAGGCTACAGGACAAAAACAGCACCAAAAAAACGGAGCCGAACTGATCACATATATATTTCAGTTTTTACTAAATACTTTCTCTTACTAACTGCATTTTCTTAATCCTTGAAGTGTTTTTTTAAGATTCTGCCATGTACCAGACTGAGATAAGGTCCCACTGGTTCATTTTTAACCCTATATGAACACTTATCCTACCCAAAACCAAAGAGGGAAACATAGCAAATATTTGGAAGTATACAACATACAAATTAACACAATTTCCATACAATTTGGACTTAAAGAATTCATTCAAAATGGTATTATTAAGATGCAAGCATATCTCGACTATTTTAGGGCAAACATTTAAAAAAAAACTGAGCCAACAATATTCAGATTACCTATATTATCTATATTTGTCTTTTTACTAAATACTTGTGTGCCTCCCTGCATTCCCAGTAGGCTATGAAGGCTTACTTTGTGGGTCCTAGAATCTCCAAGAGAGAACTTTCAACTATCAGGCTCCTCTCCTGTGGAACCATCTTCGAGGACATTTTTAAGAACCACTACTGTTTAAACAAGCATTAGTGGAATGTCTTAGATTTTTAGTTTTTTGTGTTTTTGTTGTTTTTAAGCTGGGTGAGGCAGAAAACTGAATTGATAGTTGAAAGTTCTCTCTAGGTGGCGATTCTTGGAGCCACAAATTAAGTCTTCATAGCCTACTGGGGATGCAGGGATTCACACACGTGCGTACTCGCACTCACACGCACGCGCGCACACGCACGCGCGCACACACACACACACACACACACACACACACACACACACACACACACACACACACACACACACACACACACACACACACACACACACACACACACACACACACACACACACACACACACACACACACACACACACACACACACGTGCACACAACATTATTTCAGCTGGATACCAGCAGAATCTTTAAATACACACTCCAAGGATTTAGTAAAAAGACAAAATTAGATAAGTCCGCTGGCCTAGCGGTCCAGGCGCATACCATATATCGTCGGTGTCCAGCCGGGACCAGCTAACTCCATTTTCAGGTTTTTTTTTTTTTTTTCATAAATCAACGCTATTGAACCCCCTTTACATCTGTGTAAAAGGAAAAAAAAAATAACCAATGAAAAGTATTAAAAAGCGCCTCTGACGAAAACTCCCAACTCCATTGGATCCTCAAACTGTCCGTCAAAAACAAACAACTCCCCTCTCCTTTCATGCTCTCCACTGCTGCATGACGCAGCTAGCCAGAGAAGCTCTGCTCTGCGCTACGTAAGATAAACAATCAATAAACAATAAAAAAAAGATACAATAAATACTACAGATTTAAAAAAAAACGTAATTCAGACTTTTTTTTGGCCAATTGTCAGATATACATTTGGACAGTTTTCACTGTGTAATTTCAGCGTTAAACCAATATGCAGGATGTGACTGAATATCACTCATGTCAGACTGCATTCATGCTTTACCCTCCACCTTTAGCAGAGACTTTAAGTGAACAGTCATTTGCTCTCGGCTCTGGTCAACGTTTTGCGGGGTGGCAGAATTGTTTGTTGCATGATCCATGGATGTTTCCAATGCATGTGAAAATAAAAGTTGTTTAAGTACAGCATTCAGCTTGATCTATACTTAGTACATGAGGATGGCGCACACCATAAATAGCTGATCTCCAAGCTCACAATGCGTTGTGATGTGTTGTGAGCTTTGAGATTCATTGTCAGCTGTTCTTATCAATGATGGACAAAACCTCCTAACTCCACTCAATGATGGACAAAACCTCCGAACTCCACTTGAGCTGGATTTGGGTAAAGTGGTGATAATATAATGACACATGCAAGTATCTGATAATATATAAAGTCACAATACCAAGTTTGATGAGGCAGTATTGCTTTGTTTTAAAAATATAAGGTTTTCTTCATTTTCTGAAAAATTTATATTTTGTTTTTCATTTCCTGAACAATTACCATTTTGGAGTTAGCTGTTTCCGGCCGGACAGCAGAGATATGCTGGTAATCCAGTTTGACAGCGTGTCGCGGGTTCGACTCCCGACCCCGGCGACCTTTGCTGTATGACATCCCCCATCTCTCTCCCCATTTCCTGTCAGCCTACAATCCTATCAATAAAAGCATAAAAATAAAAATGAACCCTGTGGGACATTATTTTAATCTGGTACTAATGGCAGGATCTTAAAATGCACACTTCAAGGATGAAGAGGTGGCGGATTCCATACACCTACTGGTGGGGGTATTAGGGGTCAGCAACAATGACAAGGGACCACAGTACATGGGGACTTGGGAATTGATAAAACGACTAAACTAAGAAACAAATGATGTAAAGTCTCAAAAGTAATTGGTAAAAAAAAGAAAATTGGGCTACTGTGTATGATGTGCTTTTCTCACCATGACCACTCACTTAGGCTGCCGGTTCAGAAATTCATTACCAGATTCGGATTACTGTACTTCTTTGTTGTAGAGGACATTTTGTTTCACAGTCTTAACACAATGAAAAACTCAAAATAAGTACAATCTACAAGCTCACAACACGCTGAACAAGAGGTGTTGTGAGCTTGTAGATTGGCTATTTTCTGCAAATCTTCGCCCCCAGAACAGGGACGCTAGGGTTCATGTGTTAATAAAGAACAAGAAACCAGCACCCTCCAAGAACACAAATGTCTTACTAACCACTTGTTTTATTGGCACCATGCCTGCATCGACGTTTCAGTTACATCGCCTTCATTAGCAATCAACAATGGTTAATGGCAGGCAGTCATGCGACTTGAGTAGTTACAGCCTTCCCAACAAGCTAATAAGCAATAGAGTAATAGAGAAAGACGGGACTAATAACAGCGCCACGGCGTAAAGCAATGCTAGATTGTAGAATGCATCAGCTGTTTGGCTTTCTTTTCCTGGTACAGTAGGAATGCTTTTACTTTTATTGCTTTAACTAATATGACCATAGCAATCGTATCCTGTGAAATGTTTTGTCAGATCAGAACGAGTGTCTGGTGAACAATGGAGGCTGCTCCCATGTCTGCGTGGACCAGAAGCTGGGCTTTCTGTGTACCTGCCCCGGTGACATGCGCCTGATTGGGGACAGCCAGTGTGAAGGTGAGTGGCAGGCCATGCCTGATCAGCTGATAGACACCTCTAACCTACTAGGTAATTGTCAAAGGTGTTGGAAATACAGTTTTTACATGGCCTACAAAGTGAGCTCTTGGGACGCAGAACACATGTCCTTGACTGCATGTCCTTGTCACAATAGAACGATAGGTTTGAACTAGCCCCGTCAGTGACCTCCCCCTTCGCCATGGCTCTGAGACTCGGTGACATAGCATAGCATTGCCTTACAGAATAATTCTGTATGGAAATGCTATGGATTCAGGTTCAGGTATAGATTCACTAGGATCATGTTCAAATAATTTAAATACCTGTGATACTGAAACAGGCTAACGGCAGTGTTGGTGCACGGTCTCACACATGCATCAGAGTGGGAGCAAGGGGGTGGAGCGTCCAGTAGCGTTTTTACACAACGTTTTCAACTCATCTGAAGTGGGGTGTTCAACATCGGTGAACATTGACCGGGCATCAACCAACAGGAAAGCAGCGTCGGGGTTGACCCCACTTGGCAGGCATTTGATTGATTGATTGAATGCTTTATTAGCAGGATTGTTAAAGGAGTAGTTCCATAGATATAGAAACCTATATAGCTCATTGGCCTCTGCAGTTCATTGGAGCGACCTGTATCGCGGCCGCCATTTTAGAGAAGGCAAGCTGCCACTCGAAGTGACTACTGGCCAATTGAGTACTCCACTGGTCATCAAATTATTGGCTTAGGAATGCGACAAAAACGAAATAAAACGCCATGAATTCAAGGCTTCATGGGGTGTGTAATTGATAGAAAATAAGTAATTTCTTTGGGTGAACTACTCCTTTTAACAGTACAGGCAGTACGGTCAAAGGTTAAGCAAAAAGGATAACACTAAATGCCCCTGGGGGGCTTGTTTCCATTGAGCCAACCACTCTGTCGGTCAAACGAACTACACACCAGAAAACCGGCACTGCCCACGAACCACAAGACAACATGGGAAATTGATGCGTCTGATGCCTCAGCATGCGTAGGCTACTACAGCGCTTCTGATGCAGATGTGTGACCATACTCTTATGCAAATCAGTAAAAAACAAACAACATTAACACTTTTTCCCTCCCCCAGAAAATGACCTTTGCCTTGACACTGACGTGTGCAGTCAGCTTTGTGTTGAAGTCAACGGCAGTCTCACCTGCGATTGCCACGAGGGCTACCAGCTGATCCCTAACACTGGGGAATGCAAGGTCAAAGGTGAGGAACTGAAGCACTGGTAACTGTTTAAGGGGTCTTTCTCACACAACACATTAATGCCCATCTGTCTGTTTTGCCGATATATTCATTCATATATTCACTGTTGATAGACTGTACATTTGCATGTATTGATAGATTGTACATATGGTTGAGAGACCGAGTGCAGATGCCTAGTGCCAGAATCTTGGCTCAATGAGAGTTTATTTTACTCTTACTGCTGTTGCTGCTTATGACACCTGCATTTCCCTCCGTGGATCAATACAGGTTTATCTTATCGTATCTCGCCCTTCTTGGGAACTGGCACAGCGGTGGCTACTATAAAGCAGAATGGGACTCGCTTAATTGCAGTGTTGTGTTGAATCTCACAGTGTATACAGGAGCTGGTTGATAAGCTGTAGCTGACATCTCCCAGGTCTGGGTGAGACGCCGTCAGGACCAGCTGTCTTCCTGATGTTCTGTTAACTGGATAGCTTGTACATCTGCTTGTTTCACAGAAAGTGCAGAGGGAGTGGAAGGGTTAGGGCAGTGGTTTAGTGTTATGGATGCGTGGCTATACAGAGTACGTACACCCTTTTTGACCAGTGGCACGCACAACGCACCCACCCGTGAGGTTGCGTGCCTGCTATATCCAATGAATGAAGCCGTGTAACTGAATGCCTTCCTGGGTGATTTGCATACATTTTATCGCTGTAGTAGCCTAGCATGCAGTTTTGTTGTTGGTATTTAAGGAAAACAATAGACGGCAGTTAATGGAACTTCACACCCCACCAGATTGTGCAACCCAACACCCGTCTCTCCATCCAGGGTAATGGAGTTCATTACTGACTTACTGAACAGGTAGCTAGGATGAGAAACAAGAATTAATTGGATAACATATCCAATGTGAGAGTGTGTGTGTTCAGTAGTGCTGTTTTTAGAAGTGGGGGAGCGTACATACATGCGCATTCGTGCACGCGCATTTTCGTGCACATACGCAACACACGTGGACACGCACACACTATAAAAACATGCAGATGTAATGCAGAAACATTGTGACAGCGCACCTTGACCAATATGAAAACATTACATTGCATAATTATGAATAGCATAAAAAATGTGAATAACATCAATAAATATGAATGACAAAACGTGTACATGTGAGCCTATATGCATGGCAATAAGTGCATGGCAAAGGGTGTATTTTTGACTAGCAAAAACCATTGTGTTTTGATGTGAATAGTTTGTAGTAGTTACAACTTATATAATTTAACTGACGCTTGCTCCAGTCTAATTGCCCACTCTACAATCATCAGCAGTACTGTAGATGAATGTCAGATTGTTTTTATAGTGATTGATAAGGTTACAATATAGCAGGATATTATTGCATGTCTTCCATACACAGCCATATGAACAACACTCATTGTGTTTTCTGTGGCTGTGTATGTATCTAAATGCAATATATGGAATTAAGCTGCAACTCTACTGACGAACGGTACAGGTCCTTACACACCGGGGGCAATTTTTTTCATGCGAATAATTCTTTTTTTTTTTTCATCAACAACAGTTTTGCTCCGGATCAAAAATGTACTTGAGTAAAAGTACACAAATATTGGACCATAAAAGGCAACCGTAAACTGACGATACGTCACTACTCTTCAAAAGGGACAGATCTACAAGCTGACAAAGCGCATGATGCACCGCATGACAAATTGTAGATCCGCGCGTCCCTGTCTAGGGGAAAAAGAGATGCAATATAAAGTGGGAGTGAAACCCGTTTTTATTTAGAACTTAATATATATTTACAAGAACCTAAATAGACTTTAACGTGTGTGTGTGTGGGCAGGGGTGATGGCCTCCATAAGATGAATCTGAGGGCGGAACACACACGCGTTGCATGATGAACTATATGTAAAAACGTCAGAGACTTGACATGTTTGTCATTTCAAATCGGTTTCAATATGCAAATATATTGTATTGTAAGAAGGATGCATTCCAGATAATGTATGTGCTGCATTCATCCCTAGGTATGTGCAGAAATCGGTTTATTAGTTTCACGGTACAGTAAAGTAGAACATGATGCGAACATGCGTGCACAATGCACATGCAACGGCCATGTGAATGGCAACAACGTGCCGTACAGCACACAACTTATAATCAAAAGAATCTATTCAGTCAGATAAAACGTTTTTTTTGTTTAAATAAAATTAAGGTAGCCTACATGAGAAATGTGACAAGTATTATAAGCCAGCCTAAGTTTTACTGTGTCTGGTACCAATACAAAAAAGAAACTGGTCTGAACTTGAAGATCTGCTACTTTCCCATTAAAACGGCGATAACAAAGGAATGCAGCCTTGCACCGCATACAATGCTGCCTGGCCAGGAGTCAGTGCGTTGCTTCCTGGCCTGCCTATGACCGACATACAAGGCACAAGGGGGCTATTGCCTCCTCCCATTCCCACCAGGGGAAGCTCCGTCCCGGGTAGTGGAGCCGGGCGGCCCCTGGTCCATGCCCGGGCGTAGGAGGGAACCACTTTGCGCATGTCAAAAGTTATATTCAGAATGAATGCTTTGGGTCATGTAAACGACGCCGACTCTCACGTGTAATGAAGAGAATAAGAAGTTTGTTTACAGTTTCACCTCACGACCAAAGGCTAATAAAACTTGGAATGGATATTATATTGTTACGCCCCCGTCTAGGGGAAAAAGAGATGCAACATAAAGTGGGGGTGAAACCCGTTTTTATTTAGAACTTAATATATATTTACATGAACTTAAATAGACTTTAACGCGTGTGTGCAGGCAGGGGTGATGGCCTCCATAAGATAAATCTGAGGGCGGAACATACACGCATTGCATGATGAACTATATGTAAACACGTCAGAGGCTTGACATGTTACAGTATGCGATATGCAAATAACTCGATCTGTATTGTTAGAAGGATGCATTCCAGATAATGTATGTGCTGCATTCATCCCTAGGTATGTGCAGAAACCGGTTTATTAATTTCACAGTACAGTAAAGTAGAACATGTCGCAAACATGCGTGCACAATGCACATGCGGCCATGCGGCCATGTGCCATGTGAATGGCAACGACGTGCTGTACAGCACGTTAAGTTACATTTCTTGCACCAGGTAAAATGCTGCCTAGGGCACCAAATTCCTCAGGGCCAGCACTGAGTACAGCTGGAAAAAAAAACATAGTGGACCCTATTATAAAGTAGTCTGCCGGGTTTATAAAATTAATGCAGTTTTAACATAATTCAGCTATATATTAGTTAATATAGCATCACAATCATTTTAACCATATATTTTACACCTTGGCTATTCAAAAAATATCAGATCTACAAGCTCATGTGTCACTCCGTGCTATGAGCTTGTAGATCTGCTATGTTTGTAAAAATCCCTGGCACAAAATGTTTTGAGATGGGGAGTCCGCAGCCAAATACAATTCATTTTGGGGGTCCTTGACATGAAAAGGTTAGAGAACCACTGGTTTAAGTCAAGGAGCATGGTTTCATATATCGTAAATATGAACTTTGGCCAAAGTCTTGCGTTTATAATCCACGTGTTTCTGTTTACATTTCCTCCGTCCGTGGTGCTGGTGACGTCAGGTCAGTTTACAGACCAGCGGAATCAACACAACACACTTTCTCTAAAAACGAGGTAAAACAATTTCAAAATAAGAGCATCTTGTAGGCCTAATATATGTATATTATTAGTGAACACTAGTTTTATCTTTTAGTCTATTTTCAGGAAGTAGGTGTGTCACTCTGACCAGAGCGCGTAACTGACGTTGCACCACCGAATGTATGCATGCGTTCTACAGTAACAAAGTACTTGTACTCCGTTACTTCCCATCTGTGACTATGAGTAGTGGTGGAAAAAGTACTACATTTTTTTACTTAAGTGAAAGTACCAATACTGCAATGTAGAAATACTCTGTTACAGGTAAAAGTCAGGAATTCAAAATTTACTTGAGTAAAAATGTACAATAGTATTGGTATCAAAATGTACTTAATGTACCAAAAGTAAAAAGTACTTGTATAAAAATCTTTAGAAAATAGCCGATCTACAAGCTCACAATGTGTCGCATCGCAACGCAAAAAAGTCCTTGAAAATGTTACAAAACAAAAAGAAATAGTCCATTTCTAACTAAAACTACTTATGCACTCGGAAACCTAACTAAAATGAATCTAACATCAAACAAAACATTTATATTTCATAATGCTGGTTGGACGCATGTATGCACGTGATGTCATTAAAATAGCGTATACCCAGTTAAAACAAATCCCCACTAAACTGAAGAGGTGTGGGGCAGGCTAATTGTTTGATTGATTGATTGAATACTTAACAGTTTGCAAATAGTACAGTGGTACGATTATACAAAGATGCAAAAATCCCTAAGGGCTTGTTTCCATTGTGGTCCTGTGTATTCAATAAAACTGGTTCAGCTGGTGTGTGTGTTAGGCTTGGGCGGTATCTATTTTTACTGACATTTCAACAGGGTATTTAATTATGTGATGGTATTTGCGTTGAAAAAACAAATGTAAAAGCTGAGCTGCTGGTGATGATGGACATCACGTTGTAGTATACTGTATACTATAAGCTATGACATTGTCTAGGCCTCAATGCTGTTTCTCTAATATGTAATATACTGTCTTGTTGGGTTTAAATACTTAACCTTACATGTGAATGTAGGTGACGGTGAATCAGCCAGAACTCGCTGTCCTAGTTTTACCAGCATCAGCATCAGGAGGAATGTAGAATGACTTGCCATGAATTAGTAGTTGAAAGACAGGTGGGGATATGCAAGCCAAGATAATATAAGCATGATAAATAAGCTGCATGTAGAAAATCAAGAATCAGATTTAAGTCACTTTTTTTTGTTTTACTTGGATTTGTTTTTTTCTGACCACGAATGTAGCATATTGTTTAGACAGACTCTAGGGCCATAATTTACCTGGTATCCTAGTTTCATTCAGGCAATTGTTCTCACTGTAACTCTACTTATTTGACTATTTACCCTGTCATTTGTTAACTAGAGTTCATGCTTTGCTTAATCTGTCCTCACACTGGTGAATCACTCTGCTAAATGCGTAAATTGTAAATTCTATGCATAAAACAAGTACCGCACAGTATATAAATCCAGGTTATCTGAAACATACACTTCCTAAAAGAATCAACTCTCCATTTAGAAACAAATTTCAGTGCATTTTCAAACTGCAAATTTTCAGGGAATGCACAGTTTGTTGGTCTTACCGTGAGGCAGGCAGCACTCTTGTGTAAGCAACTAGGAGCAGCAGAGAGCTAAAAAGCTATCCGGTGTATGTCATGTACTTTAGTGAGCGGGACCAATTTTTTTTTAATGCCATTTTTATCCCACAATCTTGTAACCCATTTTTTTCACCCAGTGCCAATTGCCTAAGCATGTAATCCTGGGCGCTACTCTCCCTCTGCCAGCCTGGGGAGAGCCCCAAACTGAGCTCATGCTTCCTTCAATGCATGAGGAGTGAGCAGGCCGCTTCTTATCAGGGGGAGTTTCCCCGGTAGGACGTAGAACATGTTATTCCAACCAGTTCCTTTCCCCTCCATCAGGCGCCCCGGCTGACCAGGGGGAGGCAGTATATTAGAGACCATGATTACTGCATGTTTTTTGTGAGGGTACTTTGGGGAGGACATGCAGACTCCACACAGAAAGGCCCTTTCACCAACCCCACCTAGGGTACTGTATGTGCACTCACTGCACTGATGACACGGAGGAGAGAACACGCCCCAGCGACCAATGTGTTTGACTAAAGTGTGTACATTGTTAGAATAGGATTAGGGCAGGGGTTCTCAAACTTTTTTGGCCCAGGTACCCCTTGGAGGGGAGATTTTTTTCCAGGTACCCCCTCATCCTCGCAGCAGCGATAAGCATATACTTACAGCCACATGTGTACATTTAGATGCCATTGGAACTATTTGTATTAAACAACGTTTCAATCAAAATCTTTCAGACCCATTTCATAGTCATAAACCGAAACCACTACTACTATATGAATCATGTGCCAATAGTAATTTTATTAAAATAGCTTTTGTGTAAAACCTGACAGAACGCTTTTCAAGTAACTGATCTTAATGGTTCAGACTTCAGAAAATGAACACTTCTATAGTCCTAATAAAAACAGACATGTAAAATGACCAGTCTAAAGGTGACTTTTAGTAGGTGCTTCAATTTAAAAATAATAAACTTATTGTTAGGGATATTCGATATTGACTTTTTTTTGCCAATATCCGATATTGTCCAACTCTTAATTTCCGATTCCGATATCCAGTGGTGGACAGTAACGGAGTAAATGTACTTGAGTACTGTACTTGAGTACAGATTCTGAGGATCTGTACTTTACTTGAGTATTAGATTTTTTTGATACGTATTACTCTTACTTACAGTACATTTCCAAGACAAATATTTTACTTTTACTTGAGTATATTTCTAGGAAGGCTATAAAGTACTGAGTACTTTTAAGCCCACTCCACATCCACAACAATGTTTCGCCATGCATGTTGCAAGGAGTTGCAACGTGCAACTACTTGCAACTACTTGCAACCATTAACCCCAATGGCAGTTGCAAGGAGTTGCATCGGTGTGTGGTTGACCTTAAAATAGTTTTGTTGCAAGGAGTTGCATTGGTGTGGTTGACCTTTAAACAGTTTTGTTGCAAGGAGTTGCGACTAGTTGCATTGGTGCGGTTTGGCCTTTAGGTTGGCTGTTTTTTTTCTTCCCTAAAATGCAATTGGCTTAACTTCTGCTCTCACACTAGCTGTGTTTCTGGCTTGTTTCTGAAGTATATTTAAAAACAATTACTTTTTTACTCTTACTTGAGTTACATTTTGACTGAGCTACTTTTATGTATAGTGGAGTGAATTTGACCAAGGAGTATCTGTACTCTTACTCAAGTACTGGGGTCGAGTACTTCGTCCACCTCTGCCGATATCAAACGATACCGACATATGCTGTACGATATCTTTTCACCAAAAGTCAACTAATTGTCAGGTAACAACATCACATATCTAATCAAATAAAATAGCTTTAATATCAATGTAATATCTAATAAATATCTAATACATCTAATATGTATACAGTGATGTTGTTAGGTTTTCAATGAAGTGAGTCCCGGGACTCACTGGTGGTCATTTGAATGAGTCCCACTAATCTTAGATTAGATGTTGGCCTATTTGACAGTGCAAAAGCATAATTGCCTCTGATGCCTATAACATTAACGAGCGTCAACGAGCGTCAGCTGGAAACAGACGCACACACCTGCCCTCTGCAGTGCTCTAATTTGAAAGTGACTCATTTCTCTGCAAAAACCTTTGAATATGATGGAATATGATTAAGGATTACTGTGATTATTGTAAGCTCACATTTCATATCACATACACCATTACAGTAAGAACTTATGCAACTTTCACTAGCCCCCCCTCATAAAAAAATACATAATACAAAAATATTTTTAATCAAAAAATATTTTTAATCAAAAAATATTTTTAATCAATTTTTTTTTTTTTAATCTGTGAAATATTTCGCGGACCCCCTGGCCATGCGTCGCGGACCCCCAGGGGTCCACGGACCCCACTTTGAGAACCGTGGGATTAGGGAATGTACACGGTATGCATGAAGTCGAGAACGTAAACTACACTGCTCAAAACGACCCTTAATTATTTTGATTTTTCATGAACTGTGTACATACTGCTAACAAAAACTGCTCAAAAGAATTAAGGGATCAAAGTGTTCCCTTTATTTCTTTGAGCAGTGTGTTTCCCCATCGTGTTAAAAGATGGGATCATTGGTACAGGTGCAGTGCTTATTGAATTAAGGTACAACCATAACCATTGTGTTCATCTGAAGGAGTGGAAGAGGAAGAGCTTTTCCCATGGTGTTGATGATGTTATTCAACACCATTTCACTGAATGCTTTGTGTTTTAATACATCTTTTAATCACATACCGTGATCACATAACTATACAGGCAGTAGAGCGCTGAAACGTAATGTTAAACATGAGCACTGGAATGCTTTAACCACACGAACACTAGGGAGCCTATTCTAGGGTGAATATTCAGCAACAAATGGCCAATCTTGTAGATCGGCTATTTTTGGGGAAGATATTCAGTCTAGAGTGAAAACATAAGTGGGCCTATTATTGAGCCCTGGGGAACTCTGTCAACTAAGTATATAATAGGGTTTAACCCATTTAGACTAGGGGTGTGCCGATATATCGTCCCGCGATATATCGCGATACGCTTTCGCGACGATATGTATCGTTTTGGAAAAAAAAAATATCGTTTTTGGAAAAAAAAAAAAATTTTTTTTTTTTTTTTTTTTTTTTACACAATCATAATAATCAGGCATGCAAACGGCCCCGAAGTGAAAAGAGTGACAACATGTTTTTTTTTCTCGGGTCAGGTGTCATACTATTTGGATTCAAAACGGCTATTGTAGCTGAAAAGCTACAAGTTTGCATGTCTGAATAATGCAAAAACAGAATTATTTGTTTGCATTTTCTTTTTTTCTCCTCCATATATTTTCATAATAAAAAAAGTGCGTATCGTATCGTATCGAAATCGTATCGAAGTTGTGAGCCAAATATCGTATCGTATCGTTTCGTGAAATTAGTGTATCGGCACACCCCTAATTTAGACCCATTAAGGCCAATTCTAAAAACTTTTTAATCCTATTTAAGTTTTCTGAGAAAAAGTAATATGTTGCTATATCGTCTGTGTCAGGTGTAAACTTCCAAAAATGGCCAAAAGTGTTACTTTTCAGGATTCAAATTCTAAAATAGCTAAAGTAGCAGATCTACAATCTCAAAACAAGCTTGTGGATCTGCTACTTCTGATGTTTTTGTGTGATGCTGTAGTATGATCAATTAGGGCATTAATTTACGAAAATACACAAAAAGTTAGAATATACTGTATATGGAGATAGGTTTCTGCCCGACAACAGCAATATATATAGCAACAATTAAAATGACACAGAGACGTTCCCAGCTTGAAAGGTATAACAACGTGTAGGTCTGTCTAAATGAGTGGTAAGTGGTTAAAGCGGATGGGTAACAAATGTAGGGAAGTTAAAAATGAGAGCAATATGTTCATTTCTTCTGGTTTTAGTTAAAAGGCTCACAGCAGCATTCTATATGCAGAAACACATTGTGGAATATTGCAGAGATTTCATTAGTGCCTGTGTGGAACTTGGAAAAGACACTGCGCTCACTAGTTGCCAGCTGAGGGTGCCAGTTTACCGCCCTTAAACTAGATGCCAAGAGGTGACTCTACTGTTATGACTAGTGTTGGAAGGATGTTTGCTCCTCTGAGGATCCAGCCAGCCTCATTCACATGCCTGTTAACTGATTCTTGCGTGAGCTGTTATGTTCATTTGTGGTTCTGGTTGTCCAAAATTGTGTGTTACAAAAACAGGGTTAACCACTTAAAACCTATACTTTGTTGTCTTCTTAATCTCCTAAGGGTCTGAACTTGGCCCCCTCCTTTTCCCCTCTAACCCTTTAAGACATGGGGCCGATTCTACAAATGCCTTATAAATAAGTAATTCTCACACTTTACATTTTTTCCAAAAATAGCAGATGTACAAGGTCACAGCGCAGCACGAAGTGATGCGCTGTGACCTTGTATATCTTCTATTTTTGAATAGCCAAAGCTAAAATCTAAAATGACACAGATGCTTTCCTGGTTTTAATGGGCTAAATAAGCTCACAACGCGTCACAATACGTGTTTGATACCCATTATGACATATCCAGAATAGGGGTGCTGAGGTGCACGACACGTGGTAACATTTTTTTACTTGAAACTGGTTTACATCTCCTTTGTACCTTTGCTCTAGTGGTGGTATTTGTGTTATCGGAGCTCTTTAAGACCATTTTTCATCCAAGTCACATGTACAGTAGATTTTAGGACCATAGATAGGAAATCTGGATCAAGATGAATTCTTTAATAATTATTTGTGAGGTTACTTTTTATGTCTCCCCAACGCTGTGAATGCGATATCTCAGGAACGCCTCGAGGGAATTGCATGACATTTGACAAAAAGTCATGCAATTCAGTTCAAGGATGAACTGATTAAAAGTACAGTGTCAAAGATTCATGCAAACTGCAACTGGCAGGTGCAGGTATACAATGCAGTATTTCTAATTTGAATAATTGTCCCACAAACTGTTGTAATTGATAACTAGAAAGGAAGTGTGATTGCCCCATAGTAGGGTCATATGTGGCACTTCCGTGACCGTGGAGAGCAAAGGTCCGTTTCTCAATGGATTTGTCATCTAGGAGGGTTACTAAACAAATTTAGCCGGGGTGTATTTTTAAAAGGCGCGGGGAAAATTTGTGAGAGACCAAAATCCAAAATGGCTGCTGTGAAAATGAACTTTTTAATGGTTTGACCTACAATGATGCACAATACATGGTTTCAGAGCTTATTTTGACCAAGGAATACATATTTGGAGTTTATATAATGATTTGACCTATTGCTGACCTTCAAATGCAAGATGGCTGCCAATTATGAGCTCCAAAAGGTTTTTTTTTTTCAAAATCGTCACAGAGCCTTCTTATTAGGCTCTAATGAAAGCTCTTCTTATGATGAGTTGAATAATATGCAGTATAAGTACACAGAAGTAATCTGTGAGGTCAATAAAGTCAATGGTTTACAACAGTTACTTATGTGCGGTTTCCCATTAAATAGTGTAGGCTACTGAGAATATGGTGTACAGTTCATCCCATCACATTTTCATAATGAACCAAAAATAAATTAGCACTATAGCCTAACATAAAATAGTTTTCTGTATGCAAAGCTAGAAAGGTTAGTTGCTTGAGGTGAATTTAAAGGTCAACTCATTTGTCACCCTTATTTTGTTGTATTGCTCCTAGTGTTTCCTGTCTGCCTACTTACTTTTACCTGCCTTGTCTAACCAGTCTTGTGATTGTGTCAGTGTTTCCACCTGTGTCCTCTTAGTCCCCCAGCCTATCCTAGTGTTGATTGTCTGTTGAGTTCACCTGTGTCCTGTTAATCCCTGTCTATAGGGGAATACCACTCATTTTCAAGGTTGAAATATGTCTTTAATACACCTTAGCTGTTGTGTGGAAATAAGAAAAAAGTCCCCCCCGCCCCCTTCTATGTTGCCTAGAACTGGATAATTGATTGAGGTCATGTGATCAGTGTCATACGCAATGTGTACTTTTGGCCTCAGCCAAAAGTACACATGACCTCAATTGATTGAGGTCATGTGATCAGTGTCATACGCAAGGTGTACTTTTGGCTGTTGAGGTCATGTGATCAGTGTCATACGCAAGGTGTACTTTTGGCTGAGGCCAAAAGTACACCTTGCGTATGACACTGATCACATGACCTCAATCAATTATCCAGTTCTAGGCAACATATTGGTATTCTTGATTGAGGTCATGTGATCAGTGACATACGCAAGGTGTACTTTTGGCCTCAGCCAAAAGTGGGAAACCGCACATCAGTAAATGTTGTTTACACACAAACATTGACTTTATTGACCTCAGAGATTACTTCTGTGTACTTGTACTGCATATTATTCAACTCATCATGAGCAGAGCTTTCAATAGAGCCTAATAAGAAGACTCTGTGACGATTTTGAAAAAAACAACTACATTTTGATTCTACGAACTATAGTTCAAGAGTTTGATAACTGTAGCCCTTACGGTTTCCGAGAGAAAAATACTTGAATGTGAGCTGTCCCTTATTCCCATTCATATCAATGGGAACATTTAATTCACTAATAAATTAATATAAATTCAATTATACGACTGTGTGTGTGTGTGTGTGTGTGTGTGTGTGTGTGTGTGTGTGTGTGTGTGTGTGTGTGTGTGTGTGTGTGTGTGTGTGTGTGTGTGTGTGTGTGTGTGTGTGTGTGTGTGTGTGTGTGTGTGTGTGTGTGTGTGTGTGTAAACTGTGGGAGGAGTAGCATGCCAAGTTTTGGGGGTTTCTCTAGGTGAACAAACACAATAGTGTTGGCAACCAACACTAATAAAAGTAAATTTGATACGGTAAATCCATATTGATTGTCTTTTGTATTGTGTGTTCCCAGGAGATGTGGCCCAGCTGGTTTTCAGCAGTTCTGTGGGTGTTGGGAGAATCAGCACCACTGGTTCAGAGTACAGAGACCTTGACTTACACCTCAGGGACCCAGGGCCCGTGGCTGCTCTGACTGGCAACCACCTCCGGGACCCAGGGCCCATGGCTGCTTTGACTGGCAACCCAACACTTTACTTGGCCCCGCGAGGACGAGGTTCTATTTATAGGTAAAGAAATACAGTTAAGACTAATGCTAATATGATCAACCTTCTATCTGTCACACGTTTTGCCAGTGGTTTAAAGTAACTGTACTTATGTACATTTTTAGTTATTTTTACTTTCTTCAGTATTTACAATTTTCAATACTTTTACTTCTACTCCACTACATCTAAAAAAGTATATATATTGTACTTTTACCACTACAATTATATGAAAACTTTCATTACTAGTTACTTTGTAGATTTTGATTATTATTATTACAAAACACACAAACCACTTCAGCCTTTCGGGGGTGAAATTCATGGAGTGGTTGTGTTGTGAAACATTTGCCACTCACAAAAGATATACAATTTAACTTTTTTTTGAAAAAGTTACCTAGTATAGCTTTAAGTTATTTGTCATATCTGCCCTTTGCAATATTTGATTAAGAAGCCTAAAAGGCAAAAAAAAAAGTTTTAATGTGTTCCAATGTTCAATGCCAAAAACAATAAAAATCCCTATTAAATCCCTAATCGCAATTAATTGGGTGACAATTAATCGTCAACTTAAATTTGTAATCGTGACCTACCAACACAGAAGAGAGGAGATTTACCAAAGTCTGACTCTGGATTTATTCCCTGAAAGTGTAAGTAATCTCATAAACCCTAAAAGTTAGCAGATTAATTTACAGCTCAAAACGCATCACAAGGCAACATGTTGCAAGTTTTTGTCTCGTGCTTTTGTGCCTCTCTAAATAGGTCAAAGCGTTTCCTCTTTCAATCTCTCTCAATCTGTTTCTCTTTCTCCATCTCTTACCA
Source organism: Gymnoscopelus microlampas (assembly GCF_963454915.1). Lineage (NCBI taxonomy): Eukaryota > Metazoa > Chordata > Actinopteri > Myctophiformes > Myctophidae > Gymnoscopelus > Gymnoscopelus microlampas. Next base: position 18,876,312 of record NC_139946.1, read on the forward strand.
CATCAATATATGGGCCAAATTTAGGCACTCTGACGTGTTTTTTAGACTTCAAAATACCTGCCCATCCCTCCACACACACACACACACACACACACACACACACACACACACACACACACACACACCCCGACTGTGCTCTCCCTCATACTGACACATCCACATTCAAGCTCACAGTCTTTATTTATTAGTGCAGGTAAACTTGACTTGCCTGCACTATTTAAATACATATGGGTGACAAATTAATGTAAAAATCAACATAAAATGTCTTGCCGCCAGAACAGCTTCACTGCGCCTTGGCTTAGATCCCTTTGTCTCCCAATGCCAATTTCCCCTTGTATTGTAGTCCCCTGCCCTAGTGTAGTGGTCAGATTATACAGCTTTCTTGAGGAAGGTCGTGGGTTCGAACCCTACTCACGGTCGATGTCTGCAAGGGCATGCAGCAACGCCAAATCAAATGGGTTCAGAGCCAAGTCTCCTGTAGGAGGTGTGTCTGAAGCCTGTCCTGGACAGGAGTCTCCAGATTTTCAAACCGATCACTGTATTCCCTTGTCACTCACTACTGACTCCTCCTACTGGTTGGGTCGTTAGGGAGGGAGGGTGTGGATGAACACGTGTCATCTCCAATACACGTGACGTGGCCACTGGCCAGTCCCTTCTTCTCACCTGACAGAGAGGAGCCTCACCAGAAGGAATGCAACGTAAACCCTTCGGAGGAACACGCTATTGAAATAGGTTCCCCTCCATGCTGAACATGTGCCCTGACCAACCTGTACAGTTGCTTACCCCTTATGCCTAAACCTTTTAGGCATTTTTTACTATTTTGAAAAACATTGTAAAATAGGCGATCTACATTGACGCATTGCCGTTGTGAGCTTGTAGATCGGCTAGTTGAACGATTGTTTTTCAATAGTAAAAAATGCCTAGAAAGTTTTGCCATAAGGGGTAAGGGCCCCTAGACCCCGCTGTGGTGGCTAGGACGTTTACCCCTGCACTACCCTGACAGGTGGACACCCCATGGAACACTGTTCCCTCATTTGCATATATTCCCTCATTTGCTGTTTTCACAATGTGGTGGAGAGAGCACTGTCTATACAGTGGTTCCCAAAATGTTTAGCCTGTGACCCAAAAGAGGAATTTGAAGTCTCCCCGGGTCCAAACTAGTGAAAATAGCCGATCTACAAGCTCAAAACGCATTGCTGCGAAACGCGCTGTGAGCTTGTAGATCGGCTATTTTCCCGACCCACTGTTTGGGAAACGGTGGCAGTCCTAAATGTCCCGTAGGTGTTCAGTTTGGTTGAGATCTGGTGACTGTGACGTGGCCATAGTATGTCAATCACATCATTTCAATACTAATCAAATCAAACCATTCAGTGACATCTTGTGCCAAGTGGATTGGGCCATTGTCATCCTGGAAGAGACCACTCCCATCAGAATAAAAATGGTTCTTCGTTGGATAAGGTGACCACCCAGAATAAGTATGTGTTGAATTGCAAAGAACCGGAGACAAGTGAACTCAAACCATGACAAGAAAATACCCAACTTGTGGAGAATGTGGTGAAGGACCATATGACTTTATTCCACATCTATGTAGTCCAGTGCCTCTTAACTCTCAAAAATCCATTAGCCTTTATTTGCAACCCTACTGTAATAACATCCTTCTCTATCCTCAACAGACTGTTCTTGCTGACACAGTCTGATCATATCCTGCATTAACATTCTCAGTCACGCGAGGAAGAGTTGCTCTTCTGTTTTCCCTTACATATTACACAAATTTCTCACTTCTGTAAATGCAGGTGTTACTTCAGTCCAGTGGTAACCAACCTTTTCCATGAGCACTTTTTATTCCAATGTTGAGCCTAGATCTACCACTACAATATGTTCCAAACAAACACCATAAGTAAGACATCATATTTACTTTTGCAATTTCTGACAGGATCAATCTATTTTACTGCCTGGTGCTGGCTGTAGTTTGGCAAGCACAGAGAACTTAAACTTGAATGCACATAACTGTCCAGATGGAAAACTAAGAAGTTGTGACGTTGTGGTTGCGACATTTGTTGTTTGTTTGCCGTGTCTATACAGCCCTGTACTTCGTTATCGTTGCCATAGCACGGTAGAGCTGTATTGAGACTGTTCAGACTGAGTTGTACGCCAACATCAAATATTTACTGTACTTACTATGTACTATGATTAAAGGAAACAATGGGATAAAGCCTTGAAGTACTGAGCTATAACCACTTGAACCCTTTGATGACAATAGCTGATCTTCAAGTTCTACACGGGACACACGTATGTGAGCTTGTAAATCGTCTGTTGTCGGCGAAGCGATTTGGTGTGCACTAGGGAAATACTAGCAGACATAGTATAGAGCCCTGGGGGACCAGGGGTTTAAGTGTTTTTAACTAAGGCTTTTTTAATATTACCATCAACAACCATTAACATCACATACCCATTAGACTGTTTTGTGAGGTAAAAACTAGGCCTTTTTTCCCACTGTTTTTCTCTCCTGTTTTGTACCCTTTTTATAATGTTTACAGTGACTTGGATAAGTGTTGTTCAAGCGCTCATATATGACACATGACTTTAGATAGGAGCTTTTCCCGTAATTCTGCATTGGGCATGCATTTCACAAAGCTGTGTTGACACATGACACATATCACATATGAAGTGACAAGTGTTTGATGATATGGGTATGTAATTGCTTAACCGTTTAAATTTGGCTTTCTTCAGTAGAGGTTTCACAACCGCAGTTTTGAAGGCATCAGGAACAAGACTGGGTATATTAAGGGTGTGACTTGACTTCCCTGTGCAGTCAGTACAGTACGTCAAGCCCAGTCTGGAGCCATGTGGAACAATAACGTTGCATAACGCTGCTGTCAGGCAGAAACCTTGTATCTCCAAGTTTCAAAATGTTTTATGTTTTTAAATGTTGTTAAGTAAAAGTAAATTAATGCCACTAGAGTATCGCACAAAAGTAGTGAAAATAGAAGATGTACAAGCACACAATGTGAGCTTGTAGATAGGCTAATAGCCTATCTTCAAGAAAATGATGATTATAAAAAAGGAACGGTTTTGGACATGCAAGGTTTCCACCCGACGGTGACGATAAGTAAACTGCCATGGGAGCTAATGGTCCCAGAGCCATATGTGGCCCATACTGTAGGTCAGGAGCCTATCTCCTGTTTCTGTTGCGTGAGGCATCTTGAGGCATCGTGAGGTATCTTGATGTACACCTTGATGTACATCTTGATGTACATCTCCTGGACATGACACTAGTATGTTACAGGGACTTACCCCCAGTCCAACCAACCCTTGATGCTGAGTGCAAAGCTGGGAGGCATTGGCTACCGTTTTTTAGTCTTTGGTATGTCTAGCAGCGACTAAGAGAAAGGCTACAAGCCATTTTCAAAAGAAGCCAGCGACAAATACAAACTGGTGCCCGACACATGTCTCTGTGTGACGACTTACAGAAGAAAGTTTAGCTGACTCCAATTTTCAATACTTTTACTTCTACTCCACTACATCTCAGAGGCAAATATTATACTTTTACTCCACTACAATTATTTGAAAACTTTAGTTACTCGGCAGTTTGTAGATTTTGATTATTATTACAAAACAAACATTACCCACTTCAGCCCTATACATTTTGCCATTTGAAAATAGCCGATCTACAAGCACAATGAGTACTTTTGTTCTTTAAGTATATTTTGATACCAATACTTTTGTTCTTTTACTCAAATACATTTTGAATTCCGGACTTTTACCTGTGGCAGTATTGATACTTTTACTTAAGTAAAAAAAAAAAGTACCGTACTCTTTCCACCACTGCCTCTCGCCACACAATTCCTGCTATGCGTAGTGCATTCCTAACTTGAACTCTGCTGTCTTCCAGGGTGTCGATGGACAGGAAACCTCCGGTGCCGGTCCCGGTCCTGAAAAGTCCAGGCTCTGTGTCAGCTCTGGCTGTGGACTGGATCCACCAGCTTCTCTACTGGACCAACAGAGAGACTGGTTCTGTTAACGTGGGCCATCTGGACGGCTCGGCACAGCGGCTGCTCATCGGAGGCCTGGACAGACCCACAGCTGTAGCCGTGGAACCCCTGCTGGGGTAGGTATGAAAACCCTGCTTGGGGGATTTAGGTAAATTCAGGTGTTCATCTTCTGGGGCAGTGGTACTCAAACATTTTCATGTCAAGGACCCCCAAATCTGTATGCATTTTGACCCACAGACCCCCATATGAAAAGATTGTGTGCAGGGGTCATCACCATGGCAGCTTGTGATGGACATTTTCATGAATATTTCATTTTTGCCACGGACATGCAAAATAATCATCTTACCAAAAACACAGTGGCCTAGCCCTAAATGTATACTAATGGACTCATAGGGTCTATTCCAATGTGCTGCACATTTTAAAACAATAGTATGTCTGCATTAACTACTGAGCCACTAACGACCAACAAATTAATTCATAATTATTTTGGATAATAATAATTGAGTCTCATCAGTACAGACAGTGCTTCAACCTCAAAAGGGCCACTTAGCTGCAAAGGTGAGTGGGTGCGTATTATACATCATATGGCTAATATAGAGATTGCTGGCTTTTCAAAAGATAGTGTTACTTGAGGACAGCAGGAGATCAAGTTCTACCAGCTAAACTAGGTTTGGTTTGGCAAGGGACGGTAGCTAGTGGATTCCATTAAGGTGATCAGGTATTCTCTGTTGATGAGAAAGTCCAAAGCATGCACATGTAACCATGGAAAATACACACCCTACAAGCTACACTTGATTTGTTTTGATTTATTAGACATAATTACATTAAACGTTAAAGGAGACTAACGCTCGTTGCTTGTTTCTCTCCGAACCTGGCAACCTGGTGTTGCCAGGCAGAGAGACAAGCAGCCAGCGTTAGCTCGTTCTGTTATTAGCGGTTAGCTTGTCGGGACTTTCAGCGCCTGTAAGGGTATCATGGGACTCCACAATGAGTGCTAGGAGAAAAAAAACAGACTTTGCATTTGTTAAAATAGGCGAATTTGGGCTATTCACGCGCCTCCTATTATGCCAACGGTGGGGGTCGACAGGGGGATCTGTGGAGTAACTCAATGGGCATTTCTACGTTGGTGAGTCATTTGCCACACATCAAAGATAACACTTAAAATGCCCGGATGTCTCCTTTAAATGCTTCTCGCGGAAACGTCAAGGATAAAATGCCATTGGAACAACAAAACTTGAGAGACAAAAAGATTTGTACGTGATGAGTGATTATTGAAGGGCATGCCAGGATTTTAATTGAATGCAGTGTCACAATAGTTTAACGTGAAGGCAGGCACCTAACTTTGATCAGACGTTAGCTAACTTTTAGGTTGGAGGAGGTCCTAGACCTAGGCTGTGGATGGAGGGTTTCCATGGACTATGATTGTGGAGTGTTATTATAATCCCAAACATGGAATATACTTGGACCATGCCACATTTAATGCCTGTCTCAGGACTGCCACCTGCTAGTATACAGTGGATAACTTCCCAGTCTCCAGGTTTTCGAAAGTATAGCTACCACTTTAACCCTGACATCCCAATTTTGGGCATGCCATTATAGGCTAAAAAGATAAGAACATTACTGATCTACAAGCTCACAACATGCTGTGATGTGTTGTGATCGATTGATTTGGATAATAATTTATAATATTATAAATAATTTATATGGATAAAAAAATATATGTATAATAATATAAGTGGCTTGTTTTAAAATGTGTAGCGCTGTGGAATAGAGTAGACAATATGGCACATCAGGAGTCTAATACAGTCTATGCAGTGTCGGCCCTATGGGGGGGCATTGGGGGGCAATGCCCCCCCAGATTAGACTTTGTGCCCCCCCAGTTCAGATTGGCCAGATGTTTTTATTTTTTAAATTTTTTTCAAGCAGCGCAGCGCAGCGCAGCGCAGTATAGCCTGCCTTTTTTTTTCTCCCGCTGTGGAGTCTGTGCCTGTGGAGATGCAATGCCGACATTACATTAAAGACATTATAGGCCTAATGCTGTAATTGTATTTGTTGTTGGTGCATATAGGGGCAAGGTAAATGAACCGAATTAACCGAAATAGAGTTACAAAACACCCCAAAAAAGCAAAATATCCATCCAATAACCGAAAAAAATCGCGCGCCGGCGCGAAGCGCCGGCGCGCGATTTTTCGCGCCGGCGCGCCGGCGCGCACGGCGCTTCGCGCCGGCGCGCACGGGTCCCTCACGCACGCGCGCTGCGCGCGCGTGCGTGAGGGACAGGCAGGTGCCCCCCCTAGAATAATTAATGCCCCCCTGCTTATTACTGTCTGCAGCCGGCACTGAGTCTATTATTATATATTTAGGGCTAGGCCTATGTGATTCTGGTAATATTACCTTTTTTTTAAAGCACATTTTGCTATTTTCACAAAATTGAGGCAGCTATTAGCAATAATTTCCTTTAGCTGTCTTGTTGTCTTCACCTGATGCAATTGTGTGTACAGGTACCATGTGCAATAGGCCTACTAAAAATCTCCTGCAACTCACGTAATGAGCTTGTTACTTTACGAGTCATTCAAGTTATTCAAATGCATTTTTATACGTTTCTACATTATTATGAAGAAAATATATAGGCTATATCTAGATTTTTTTTTTTTTTCAAAATAAAAAATGTGCCAAGGACATAGACATGTCTTGCCACGGACATGTTTGTCCGTGTACGGACATGTTGATGACCCCTGATTGTGTGCCAATTACCCCCATAAGAGAAGATTTGTCAACATTTGGCAAGATTTGTCAAAGCTTTTCAAAAATAGCTCCAAAATAAAATGGGGTCTAAGCGTTTAAACTGTTCCTCATTTTGCTGGGGACCCCCTGGACACCCCTTCAAGAACTACTGTAGTGCTCTGGAGTTTGACAATACAAAAGTTACTTAACCCATTAAAACTGGGAAAGCATCTGTGTCATTTTAGATTTTAGGATTGGCTATTCAAGCAGATATACAAGCTCACAGCACTGCAAGCTTGTACATCTGCTATTATGATGTGAGTTGAGATGTCTTGACCTCTCAGGCAGATCATGTCCATCTAATTGCAGGATGTATCACTGTGACACCTTAGCTGTGTCCCAATTCAGTGGCTGCATCCTCTGGAGGACACAGCCTACAAAGGCTGCATACTGTAGGTGAACTGCTCAGTGTATCATAGGCTCTTCATTACCATCTATCGAGTCTATCTATCTGTAACAAATTGTTATTTTGACCAAATCTTTATCTTTATCTAAAATATTCTACGTTTTTGATCTGAGAGGCTAAATCGAAAATGAAAAGGTTGAAAACCACTGCTCTATCTGCTTCTGTTACAAGCCTAGACATGGGAGGCCGTGAGTAACAGCTGATCTGCCGATCTAAGGTTGCAAGGAGGGATGTAAAGGGGACAGAAGAGATATAGGCAGGTGCATGGCCGTTCCGTGATTTTAAAAGCAAACGACAATATTTTAAAATCAGTTCTTAATGCCACAGGTAGCCAGTGCAGTGAGGCCAGTGATATGGTCATATTTTCTGGTTCTAGAAAATGCTATTCTACCAGGAATGACACTGTCAACCTGGCGTCCCTATTTTGGGCATGTCATTGTAGTTGGAAATTTGCTAAAATTTCAAAATTTGCAAATCTACAAGCTCACAACTCGTCACATGGTGACGCCATAGGGCCATAGGGCTTAACCACATGAACCGTGCCTTTATAGCGTTCCTATTCTGGGCATATCATAATGGGTGAACATTCGACGAAAATAGACGATCTACAAGCTCTGAACCCATCACGTTGTGTGAGCTTGTACATCGTCTATTTTCCGCGAAGAGATTCTGTGCCAAGCACAGACTCCTGGGGGACCCCGTTCAACAAAATAAGGTTTAAGTGGTTAATCAGGGAGCATGAGGTAAGACAGTAAGAAGGCTTCATGCCACGATCTGTTATGCATATGAGCTTGCCCCTATGTTTACTTGAGATATTTAACTGGTCCCTCGCAGAGCAGAAGGTCCCGGTATGTTTTACGTCAGTTGTGATTGTGCCTGTGCCTCAGAAACCCAACCCAAGCTGTCTGAGTGACTGCAGACCTGTTGCTTTGACATCTGGTATCATTAAAATGTTTGAATGCCTGGTAGAGTACGTAACATCTCTCCAGTGTACTAGAGCCTTATCAGTTTTCATATTGAAAAACAGTGCTGTTGATGATGCAGTTTCATTGTGCCTGTACTCTCTTTTAATTAGAGGCCTCTGACATCTATGCAAGAGTTCAACTTATTATAATATCCTACTTGGCCGATGCCCATTGGGAATGCATGGCCCTCCGGATACACAATACCCATTGTACTCGTATCCGTTTTACCAGAGTGCCAGAGTGGTATCCATTATCATATTACTTGGAGGTCAGAATATGATGTTGCATGATCTTGATCATCACATTTAGGGATCCATTGTGCATTGCTTCTGGGCAACCGCCGATCCGACTCACTTCCCACTTGGCAGGCACTGGACGGTTCTCGAGATATGTCGGAGGAAACTCGAACTGACAGACAAACAAATAAGGGGAGACAACACCAATACTATACCAAAGAAAGAACACCAATGGTCTGGTACTGTATATCCAGTACCAGACAGTACAGTACCAGACAGTAGTACAGTGCAGTTTCATGGAGTGTCCTCATCTATGTAACAACTGTTGTTTGCCAACGTGTCAGCTGAGAGGACAGCTGGACAAAGTGGTGCGTACTGCATCAAGCGGAAGTATATAGGGGTAGATTATAAAAGAAAGCTAACAACATTTTAGTTTTGTTATCTCGGAAGACATTAAAACCAGTACATCCACATTCCACAGATGTCTCCCACGTTAACACTCCAAACATAAACATGCCACCTGACGGGTTAAATCATTGTGCAACATGGCAGATGTTTTTAACCCAATAAAACCGAGGAGGCATCTGTGTCATTTTAGATTTTAACCGCTTTCACCATTATTTAATGCTTTGGCTATTCGAAAATAGCAGATAGTTTGTAGATCTGCTATTTTTGAAATATCGTGAAAATGTTTGCAAATCTTTGAATATATATATATTTTAAAGCGAATTTTTTTTAACTCAAATCTTTGCTTCTGGGGGTCCCTGGAACAAAATATTTTGAGGTGGGGGTCGGCGGCCAAATACATATCATTTTGGGGTCCTTGACAGGAAAAAGTTTGAGCACCACTGATATAGAAACATAGGTTTTTCAGAAAACTGTTAGGATTTAGAAGACAGTTGTAGAATCGGCCTCAGTTCTTAATGGGTTAAAGCACTTTTAAAGAACAATATTTAATTCCACCCGCTCCTTCCTTCCAGTCATACCTTGGCAGTAAATATGTGTGACATGTCATGCAAACTGTTCAGTAAACTGGGTGTGATATTTATTTTTGACCTCTAATTTGATGGTCAACAAGTGACAAGGATTGTACAATCATGGTTCTTCCAGGTGAGAAGCATTGCCAAAATTAGTGTGGGTCGGGTGACCAATGATTTTACCCACCGGGATATCTAGTGGGCGGTATTTGAAATAGTGACCCTGCTTTCAAAAGCCTAACCGTACTCAAATCTATTCCATAAGAGATGGTTTCTCTTTTAACCTTAGGCACGTTCTCACTATTTGCTGTAATTTTTCTAATCACTGTTCTTCTCCTACTGTAGGCTTCTCTTCTGGGCAGAGAGCGGCAGCTCTCCGAAGATCGAGAGAGCGAGCCTGGATGGTCAGGACAGGATGGCACTGGTCACGGCCCTGATCCGTAACCCTGTCGCACTCTCTCTGGGTAGGCTCTGTCAATTCTTTATTTCTACATACTGTATTATTACATGATAATAGCAAGGGTTCACTTCCGTAAAATGACCCATAGCACGGCATTATATGATGTATTTTAATAGACAGACTTAGAGTCTGTTTATGTGTGATTAATGTTGTGTTTTTGTCCTTCTAAGATGTGCCTCGGCAGCTGTTGTACTGGGCTGACGCTGGGACCAGGACCATCTCCAGAATCAGCCTGACGGGCCGACACAGGAAGACCGTGGTGGAGTCCAACGGCTACCTGGACAGACCCTCTGGACTGGCTGTGTTTGAGGTACTGTATGGGCCATTTCAAACACAGTAGAACTGTATCATTGAACCCTAGCGTCCCCGTTCTGGGACGAACGTTAAGTGCAAAATAGCGTTGTGAGCTTGTGCTGTAGGTTGGCAATTTTTAGTAAAAAGATTTGGTGTACAAGTGGTTAATTTCCCTTGTACAAGGCTTGTTCCCCATCTGTGACCTCCCCTTTCGCTGTAGCTCCGGGACACGTCATATAGCATTGCCATCCAGAATAAGGGGTGCTGGGGCGAAACGGTATATTTCCCAACATCGTATAAAAAATGTAAAGGTAGTCAGATGTCTGTTGTAAAAACGTGGTAAAATTATATTCCACTGTGGAAAAAAAAAACTTTTTAAATTGGTGTTTTCCGCTGCTCATAGACGGAGCTCCTCTGATCTCATTCTCCCCCAGATTTGGCACAAACATGGGGAGGAATTAATTCTACTATTATGCCACTAAAATGTGGAATGCCTTACCAACAGCCATCAAAAAGTGTGACTCCCTACCCTCCTTCAAAACCAGCATAAAAGCTTACAATTTACAACTGGACCTAGACAAGTCTTCTAGCTTGCCAAAAGAGATTACCCCCCACTGTTATCCTTTTAGCATTATTGTATAACTGTACCGCTGTACCTTAAACTGTTAATACAGTATTCAATCAATCAAACAAACAAACTCTTCCTTCCTGTCGCAGGGGTTTGTGTACTGGAGCGACGAGGCCACGGACTCCATCTGCAGCGCAGATAAACATAACGGCCGCCATCTTAGAGTCCTCTTGTCCCACGCCACCTCCCCAGGGGGTCTGGTCCTCCTACACCCTGTGCTGCAGCCAAACGGTACTACTCAGCACTGTTGGCGGGTTTTATTTAAAAATGTGGTTTTGGATTATGTGGCTATGTTCACGCTGGCAGCCCAATTTCAATTCTTTCCCAGATTGTTTTTTATCAAGTCTGAACAGTAAAAAAATGACATGGATTTGAAATGCGATTCAAATCTTAATTCTAAAGACGCTTCAATCGGGACACTGAAGCTTGATTTATACTTCATTGTATGTAGCTGGCGAAAATAGCCCATCTACAAACAGCCTTGTAGATGAGCTATTTTCGGCAAAGTCTGAATACACAAATTCATATCCGACAAAAGTAAATAACAAAAGTGTGGACAGTCAGTCCCAATGATCATATTTCAGAAACAAATCGGATTTGCCTGCAGTCTGAAATGAGCCTAATTGTATTCATAAATGTAGAATTGTAGTGAAAGTGTGCTCTGCGTTCCTCAGGGCCAGTTGTTTCCGGAGACACCGCGGCGCCATGTCAACATGAGTGCGTTCCTCACCTGGCCTCTGGAAGTCCCCGCGTCACGCTCAATGTCACATCAAAAAGCAGACAGAATGCACATGATGGTGAGTTCTAAAGCGGAATCATTCTCATGGCTGTGGCACACGGCATGGCCTGACAATGCGGCAGATAATCCGTCCCCTCTATACCTACAGTTGGAGATTTCCAGGCATTTCGTCTCAAGATTAGATTTCCAAACCAGAAAAACAGCCTGACGTGGCTGCTGAGAGGGTAAACAAGAAGATGTGTTGCTTGTACAAACTGGCAATGATGGATGTGTTCTTAAGGATTAATAATCTCTATTCATGCGAGGATAGCTACGTATGAGTTGGGGACAGTCCCTTCTCTGTCGCCAACTCTGTCTGTTTTGGCAGTCTACTCTGTCTGTTTTGGCTGTTTACTCCATTAGTTATTTCTTTAATGAAAACCATGATAGGAAGTCTGAGGGACAGGAGAATGTCTGCTGTAATTGTTACCTTCTGAACCTGTCATATTGCTGTGACCATGTCCTTGTTTTATGTGCTCCTTCACTAATGCTTCCCAGGCATATTTCTCTGCAACATAGCGGTGTTGGTCGATGGCTTGTTTACCTGTTGAACCGTAATCAATTCCTCTAAGTTGGAGGCTTGTCTGTATCTGTTCTTTTTTTCTCTCTTCCCGTATGCTGTACTACCATTGGCAACTGAATTTCCCCCACGGGATCAATAAAGGTCTATCTATCTTATCTAATTACTCATATTTACAATGTGATTATCTGTTCAGTACAGATGAACTATAACACAGCTGCCCTGGCCATTTCAACCTTTGTGAACATCTGGTTTGTAACCCTGAACAGCTGTGGCTTATCACTAGGGGTGCAACAGTTAATCAGAGTCATTAATTATAAAAAAAAAGTATCTATTTGATTGAAATCTATTTTCAAAAATTGCAAAAATTGCTGATCTCAACATGTTCAGAGGCGGTGCGTTGTCAACTTGTAGATTTTTGCTGTTTTTGGTGACTCTGTTGTACGACAAAATATAAAATATCGTTTAACCCATTAAGACCTGAGGGCGATTCTCCAAATGCCTCTAAATCAGTAGTTCTCACACTTTCAAGATAAAAAAAAATGCTGATGTACAAGCTCATTGCGCGGTTAAAAAGACTAATCAATTACAACAAATATTTTTGCATTGATTTGTTTATATATCAAAATGAATGAAAATGTGTTTCTCAAGCCCTACTTTTCGCATGTCTCCTTGCAATACAGTGTGGTGATTCTAACTACATGAAGTGATTGTGTTTCAGGTTCTGGTGCGATCGTCTCCCACACCGTACCTGCCTCATCGTTCTCTGATCCAATATTTGCTGGAGTCTTCTCTCTTGTTGGTGCGTTTGACTGCTTTATTTTCCAACATAATGTATTAAGACCTGAGGCTGATTCAACAAATGCCGAGAGAGAGAGGGAGAGAGAGAGAGATTACATTACACATTGTTAACTTGTTTTTTTTACAATCCAGACTTGTTTTATTGAATGTAACTTTATTTTAATGAGTCTGTATGGTAGAGTATGTTAACTCATTGAGTGCCCGAATTATTTCTGGCTATTTCTGGCCAGTACGATTTTGATTTTTTTTTTTTCAAAGTAAAAAAAAAAGTGCTTAGGAAGGGAGATGCAGCCTTTTTCAGTTATAAGTTAAACAAGGAGTGGATGGAGCTGCAAATCTTCAGATAATGATATCTTGGGTTCTTTTTTTGTTTTTTTCAATTTTTTTCAAAAACAGAAACACGCTAATGGCACGTTGCACCATAGCGGTAAAACATGTGAAACACGTTAATGGCACTCAATGAGTTAATGCAGTATAACTAGCAGTGGTGGACAGTAACGGAGTAAATGTACTTGAGTACTGTACTTGAGTACAGATTCTGAGGATCTGTACTTTTCTTGAGTATTAGATTTTTTTGATAAGTATTACTCTTACTTGAGTACATTTCCAAGACAAATATTTTACTTTTACTCGAGTAATTTTCTAGGAAGGCTATAAAGTACTGAGTACTTTTAAGAACACTCCATATCCACAACAATGTTTCGCCATGCAACTCCTTGCAACATGCAACTACTTGCAACTACTTGCAACCATTAACCCCAATGGCAGTTGCAAGGAGTTGCATTGGTGTGGTTGACCTTAAAACAGTTTTGTTGCAAGGAGTTGCGACTAGTTGCATTGGTGCGGTTTGGCCTTTAGGTTGGCTGTTTTTTTTCTTCCGTAAAATGCAATTAGCGTAACTTCTGCTCTCACACTAGCCGTGTTTCTGGCTTCCCCCTCCCCTCGCTGCTTTGTTACATCTTGTATGGGTGTATAGGAGTAAAGTAGTTCCTTAGTCATTTCTATGTTTTTATAGGTGTTTCTGAAGGCTTTGTATAACGTCTACAAGCAAGCGCATCAGTGCATGCAGTGCAGGTGGTTTCAGAGAGTTACAGTACTTTTCTGAAACAAGAGTTACAAGGTCCTATAAATTCATTGTGAAAACATTGCAGCAATTCATTGATATCAAAATTAAGAAATGTACTTTTACTTTTACTTGTACTTTAAGTATTTTTCAAAGCATGTACTTTGGAATACTTAAGTATATTTAAAAGCAATAACCTTTTTACTCTTACTTGAGTAACATTTTGACTGAGCTACTTTTACTTATAGTGGAGTAAATTTGACCAAGGAGTATCTGTACTCTTACCCAAGTACTGGGGTCGAGTACTTCGTCCACCTCTGATAACTAGTACAGTACATCTGGAGTCAGTGGTTGGAGGTGGTCTTCCTACTCTTCCATTTAGACCCTGGTGTCAGGTAGGAAACATACTGGTTGACAATGTCAATAAAGTTTTTTGAAGCAGACAGCAGACCGGATTGGACGCAAGAAGGTGCGACACCATCTTTATTGTAGTTTGGACATCTTGAGAGGGATCATATAATGAGCATAAAACGTATGGACTGTAGCTTTAAAGTTTTATGCATCATTTTAGTCAAAATGCAATAATCATGTTTGCATTCAACTTGGCCCTGCTCTTTGGTTGACAACATTTGAATACTATGTGAATTCAAATGAGTGAATTCAGACACTTGATTGTGTTGTGACTGATTTCTTTAACATTTTGTTGTATTGTTGTCAGTGCTTCTGAGTGTGGTGCTGCTGGGAATGGTTCTGTGGAGATGGAGAGGTGAACGCATTCCCTCCAGGAGCCTCACCCTGCAGAGCTTCTACCTCAAGGAGTCCCAGGACCCGCTCATCCAGGGCACCGTCAGGGGCCTGGACACATGTCCTGTCAAGGTACACACACACACACACACACACACACACACACTCAATTACGTGCATCCATCCGTACATTAACAATGTGAATGATAAAAGCCCATATTTTAAGTTTAAATGTTGAACAATACAAACATTAATTTTAGGATCACCAAATTGTTACAATTTGTTCTTAAACTTGTAACTGCTATGACATTAATTTAAGTGCTACTGTATAACATTCAAATAAGTGTATCTTCCTCAAATGTTTTCAGATTTAAGTGTATGACATATCATTCAAACGTTTTTAATCTACGCTTTCATAATCTATTAAAATCTAAAACTAAAAAACATCTGAAAAACAGCGTGCCATACGTGCGACACATTCAGAAGAACCCATCACAAATATGTTGAAAAACAATGAATGAAACAGTAAATGTATGCAGATGTTGTGAGATGCATACATATATATAAAGATGCATACAGACAATAAAGCTGAACCCTAGCATCCCTATTCTGGGGTGAACAGATTCTGCGAGACTGTTGCGAAGAGATTTGGTGTAGAGGGAAAACAGGATGAGACCAAGTATAGACAGACCCCTGGGGGACTTACAGTACATACTGTAGCAGTGGTTCCAAACCTTTTCTGGATCAGGGCCCACTTGAAAATCTCAAAAGGGTTCGCAGCCCACCCATCTGACCACTTAACGCTAAGTGGTTAGATGGGTGGGCCTCGCGCATTTTCAGAGCGTGTTTCTTTTGATAATCAATCGATTGTGTTCCGGCTCAGATCAATGGAAATACCGTAGTATACTTTAAATTGCTCTGGATTAAGAGCGTCTGCTAAATGCCTAAATTGTAATTGTAAGTTATTATTTATTTGTGGGTTTTAAAGAAAAAATAATAACAATACATTTTTATTTATTTTTATAATAGTTTTTTATATAGTTATATTAACTTTTAAATCGTAGTGTTTTGCCAATAAATTATTTGGGGTCCCACTTGGTGTATCCTGACGGCCCACCAGTGGGCCCTGGCCCACAGGTTGGGAACGGCTGGTGTATAGGGTTTAAGTGGTTAAACTTGATGGCACCGTGTCCTCCCTCCAGGAAACTCTGCTCAAGCTGGACTTGGAGCGTCGTTCCTGAGCCAGTGTGTGTGTGTCCACTAGCTGTTTATCATCAAGCTGTGTGTCCGCGTCCAGAGGCAGCCTGACCATTGACAGGAACATCACCCTGATCGTTCTGGTCAGAGGCGTCATTTCAGAAAAAATGTAGGGGGTGGCAAAAACAAAGTTACTACTTAAAGGGGAATTTTGGACCACGGTTTTCTTACCTTTTCTATGATATGATATCTTAGGATGAATGGTAGCCTGGGATCCAGCCTGCTTCGCTACGTTCGGCGGACTTTTTTTTCTCTCTTCGCTTATCAGTCTGGAATGCCTCCTCAATAGGCCTTGCGTTAGATCGCGTATTTCAATATATATATATATATATATATATTTTTTTTTTGGTGAGATCTGACGTTTATAGTGACAGAACACTATGCAAAAAGAAAAACGGAAGTCTCACTAGACGAGATTGAAATCTCGAGATTTCAATCACGTCTAGTGAGACTTCCGTATTTTTCCTTCTTTTTTGTTTGGGTTGCATAGTGTTCTGTATGAACAGGACTCGCCAAAAAAAACTAAAACTGATCGATCACCCTTATCGTTTTGGTCAGAGGCGTCATTTCAGAAAAAAGTAGGGGGTGGCAAAAACAAAGTTACTACTTTTACTGTTTCAGAAATAGTGAAAATAGCAGATCTACAAGCTCGCAATGCGCTGCGTTGTGCACTTGTAGATCTGCTATTTTCACTATTTAAAGAAAAACAATTTTGGGGGGAAATGTTCATGAAGCTTAGCTTGTTAACCACATGAACCCTACCATCCCTATTCTGGGCATGTCATAATACAGTAGGAAAACATTCGCAGAAAATAGCACATTGTGTTATGATGTTGCTTGTAGATGTGCTATTTTCGATGTAGAGATTTGGTTTAGATGGGGGGGGGGGGGGGGCTATGTACCCCTGGGGGATCCCTGATTTTTAAAAAAAGGGTTTAAGCGGTTAATGGTAGAGCAAGGCAGTAACAGCCAGGGTTAGGGTTGTATTTCCATTGGGGTAATGGTTAAAATTCTCACAGAGATAGTTGACGATGTGCTCAGGACTGTTGTCCAGCACATGGCAGATATCCAGGCGTAATATTACGCTAACAAGATGTCAGTTAAGAGGAAAGGAGTGGTGCTGTAACTCTGAGTGTCCTGGTACTTTGGGAACAAGTGCTTTTTGTGTTTAAAGTTTATGGTCTGTTTTGTAAATTGATCTCACGAAACATTTGTGTCGTTATTTTCAGTTTAGCACTAAAGCAGTATTTTAGTTTGCGCAGTCCCATTTCGGTGGATTGTGGAATACTTGTATACCTGCAATATTGCATTTATTTAATTTCACTGTAGCTGAATGTAGTCAACCTGCTGATGGGGGAAAAAGTGCAATTACACTTACTGTACAATTATGATCACAAAATAACTGCAGACAAAACTGGTGAAGTGTTTTAGCAGCCCAGAGCATCAATATTACTCCGTAATCAGTATTTTCTCTCAGATTGACTGTCAGTGAGGACAGATAAACCAGACAGCACAAACAAAATGCCTTTTGTTCTGTTGTACTGTTGATAGTGTGCAGGACATATTGTACTGTACTGTACATATTGGTTAGATTTAAGTCTTTGATTGTACTTTGGTATGAATGAGGTGTGTTGATAATGCTTTATACATACTAATGTCTTGGTTGGTTTGGTTGGTTGGAGTCTTTTGTTTTGTTGTCTTTTTTGACTTAAAAAATGTCTATATCATGTTGATAAAGATTTATCAGAGCTATATTTGCCAGAGAATCATGGTACAAATGTACTTGAAACTGCTGAGTTTTTAGTTTATTTATTTTTGAAGATCTGTTTTATTTATTTTTGTGTTCATTTTGGGTGTTCTGCAGCTGTAAAAAGAATAGTGCTGTAGGTAAAGTCCTTGAAAAGGTGACATGATTAAGATGAATCAAATAAAGCAATAACATTGTCAAAATTCATGAGTGTTTAAGTCATCAAGTTATATTTCCTGTATCATCTCAACTGTTTTAATTTGGGAAACAAAATGGTTTAGATACAATTACGATAAGATAAAAGTGATTGTATAGAATACAGTGTAAGTCAGTGTTACTCAACCTTTTTTTGGGCCAGTGCCCCCTATTCAATATCCAGGTTCCTTACTGCCCCCCACTTCCAATTATAATGTAAGCCTTATTTTTATTGTTTATTGTAAATGTCATTGATTTCCAAATTCCATCATCATCCCAGGAACCCTGCCTCATTTGACTGCAGAGTTAATGAAAGAAAGGTGTTGCACTGGCCCCCTTTAAAAAACATTGCTTCCAGGACCCCCTAGACTTCTTTGTACACCCCCGCCCCCGTTGAGAAACGGTAGTGTGAGTAGAGTTATTTATGTCAATGTACAGTAAGTACATGCATCGACACAAAAATTATGACCACAATGAAGAGCATGACTGTGAGGGGTGAGCTTTACAAACCATACCTGGTCTTAGATCCTGCTTCACTCAGCTCTAACAGGATACCAATTAACCACAAACATTTTCCTTCCACATCCAAGTGTAATTACCTGAAATTCTTCTCGATGATGGATTATATGGAGAGTCACAGTTGAGCAAGTTTCACATCTTAGGTCAACAATATGACGTGTGCGTGTGCGTGTGCGTGTGCGTGTGCGTGTGCGTGTGTGTGTGTGTGTGTGTGTGTGTGTGTGTGTGTCTCCGTCCTCTGCATATCTCAAGAGCCATCCGACTGATTGACTTCAAACTCCCCACCCTGACTGTCCAATGTATAATATGTAACTTATTGTCTCCGGCCGGCCGAAGGTGTATATTAGTTACTGTATGTCAGTATCTGCACAATATCATGGTTTGATTGAATATTTTTTGATTGAATATTTTATTAGGCAAAAAAATGTAAAACATTTACATTTAACATACTTTGTCTAACAGGTCCGTTCATAAAAGTCCTTGCGGACTTGTTTCCAATGAGGGCCTTGGTATTCAATTCATAGACATATATAGTGGCATCACAGTTCGAATATCATTACACAAAGAAAATAAAAATAAAACAGCAAGAATATATATATATATCTATATATATATCTATACACATATATATATATATATATATATATATATATATATATATATATATATATATATATATATATATACATACATATATACATACGTACAATACTATGTACAATAAAAGAAATAAAAAAAGGGGGGGGGAAAGATATGTACACGAACGGGGGGGGGGGTCGGCTGTCTAATGGGAAAATGGTACTACCTCCTCTTTTGGCCTCCTGAAAGGTGATTTTTTTAAGGCTCTTTTAAATGAGCCCAGCGAACTGCATTTTTTGAGGGATGGGGTTAGCCCATTCCAATCCTGGGTGGCAGTGCTGTAGAAGGAGAATTTGCCCATGTTTGTTTTATGGGTGGGTGGTACCAAATTGTTGTTAACGCTCCCTCTGGTATTGTGACTGTGGGTGTCACTAACCTTTTGGAGGTATTTACTCAGATATGCGGGAATAGGGGGCATATCGGGCACATTTTCGTTTCCAATTTTGAAGGCCAGTCCCATTTTTAGTTGTTTAACCCTGTCTTCCACCCTGAGCCAGCCTAGGCTGGCAAAATGGGTGGGAGAAAGGTGGGTCATGGGCCCCAATCCGAGGAGTAGCCGAATCAGTTTGTTTTGGGAGGTTTGAAGCTTAGTCTTCAGTGACACTGAGGTGTTGGAGTACCAGGAGGTGCTAGCATAGTCAAAATGTGGTTGAATCAGGGCCCCTGAGAGGGTCCTGAGGGCCTGTGGGTTGACAAAAGAGGAAACTCTGCCCATAAATTTGGTTCTCTGATTTACTATTTTGACCACCTTTGTCCCCATGCTTTCACCTGACAGGTATTTGTCGAGAATATAACCCAAATAGGTAATCTCTTCTTTGCTAGCGATAATTGTGTCATCGACTTTGACCTTGAAATCATTTACCTCCATCTGTCTGAGGGAATGTTTGGTCCCAAAAAGAATGGATTCAGTTTTCCCAAGGTGTAGTGACAGTTTGTTATCGGTAAGCCAAGTACGGATTTTTGAGAGTTCAGAGCTGAGCGCCTCCTCAACTTGCAACTTGTCCTCTCCCGAGATCAGGAGTGCCGAGTCATCAGCGAACAGGAACAATTTGCAGTTACAGGCAGCATTCATGTCGTTAATGTATAAAAGGAACAGTAACGGCCCAAGAATGCTGCCCTGAGGAACCCCACAGCTCACCGGGAGGGAAGAGGACATGGTTCCGTTGATGTCAACCACTTGTTCTCTTCCTTCCAGGTAGGATCTCATCCAGTTTAATGATGTGCAGTCAAAACCAATCGCCCTCAGCTTATCAAGTAAAATTGAATGGTTTACAGTGTCGAACGCTTTTTGGAGGTCCAACATGACCATGCCGCAGTATTTGCCCGCGTCTACCTCATGTTTGATGTAGTCGGTCAAATACATTGACCGACTAATACAAGGTGGATTTGAACCAACTACGTCTGCAGTCTCAAGTTTTCAAATATCTGTATCTTACCACTGTACCACCATGGTTCATAGTTGAATTGTTGTCTTGAGTGTCTTCACTGAAATATTAGAGCCAGGTACAAACTTGGAAAACACACTCATTGTTAGTTTTTGACCAAGAACCTTTGGTTTATAAAACACTGTTTTATCCCCAGCACCACAGAAGCATGTAATGTATTTGTGACAACTAATTACGTGTGTGTGTGTGTGTGTGTGAGAGAGAGAGAGAGCCTCACTAGCACGTTTTAGTGAGTCAGCCTACATCGCCATACAAACCCTTTTCCCTCTCCCCATGCAGTTAACCTGCTTAATTGCTTCTACCTCCTGGCACTGGTATCTTAGAGTGGATGTAATATCCTTAGTACTTCCACCACCGTCTTGAAAGGCCAGATTACCCGCTTAACACAAAGTGCACTGAAAAATATGGTAATCAGGCAGCATTCCAGACTGTCTGTGATGAAACTACAGTATCATCAGACAGGTTCTGAAGATGGTTTCAGACCACACCCATATCTTCCACCACGAGTAGCAGCTTCTTTCCTCATACAACCCCCAGGGCGGCAGTGGCTCAGGGGTAGAGTGGCCGGGTAGAGTGAACTGAAACGCAAGGTTCCCAGTTCGATCCCCGGGCTGGGGCGCTCCCCTAGAGTTAGTGTCGAAGTGTCCTTGAGCAAGACGCTGAACCCCTAATTGCTCCCGATGAGCAGGTTGGTGCCTTGCATGGTTTCCTCCGCCATCGGTGTATGAATGTGTGTGAATGGGTTAATGGCACAATCAATGTAAAGCGCTTTGGATAAAAGCGCTATATAAATGCACCATTTACCATCTCTGTCCCCCTGTCCATCCATGTCACTAAAACGCTGATTTGTATTTGAACTGTACACTTATATTTGATGATGATTCTATGTTGTGCTCTTTTGAATTTTTGTATATAGAGTAGCCAATTAACCCCCACCCCCCAATTTAGTTGTTATGCCAATTGACCCTCCCACACATTTTTCTGTGTTGCCACTGCTGTTTTACCCCACCCTGCTCACCAGCCAGTGAATAGCCCCCACCGGGAGGATGTAGTTCCTCCGTCCTAGTTGAAAACCTAAAAATCAACTTTGTGTCTTAATCTTATGGTCGGTGGTGTCACTTTGTCACATGACCAAAATGTATTTTTTTGCCAGGCCGTCAGGCCAGGAGGCAAAGACTACTGTTGTTTTCGTGTCTGTGTGTGTGTGTGTGTGTGTGTATGTACAGCCAGTCTCGGACACCGCTGGACTGATCGCCGTCAAACTCTGCATGCACACTCCCAGTAGACCAAGGAAGTGTCTGCTTTTTGGAGCTATAACATACACAGTCTACACAGATGCATAGTTTAACACAGGAAGCAAACCAATGAGATTAGACCAGTGTGCTGATTTCCTGGCCTGCTGATCCAGATGCCTCCCTGGGGAAAGGAGATGGGGCATGCCATGCCGTCTCTCCAGATCACTGTAGACCCATCTTTATGTTGCGGACCAATTTTTATGGGCCGTGAGTAAATATATATATTTTTCCGTTTCCTACATTTAAAACATATTTATTATTTCAAAAGATTTTTTTAAAAGTTTAATAACAATGTTTGATGTTCGATCACAACTTTTCATCAATTCACTGCCAAGGACGACTTATGACGACTTTTATTTTTTTGGTGGGGGGGGGGGGTGGGTTAAAAAAAATCTAGGCACCTTTCATGTTAAAGGATTTATAAAAGTATTTTTTTCTCTGCTTTCTGTTGTTTTCAAGCCACATTCAAACGGCCATAGCTCTGGAATGGAGGAATGGCGGCCAATTTCTTCCCCCTATACTACCGGACCCCGTGCGTGTAATGAGACGATCTCCGTTAGGACGGAGGTCACGGTCACGGAGAATGTTCCATGATTTACAGTAAGAGAGGTACAGTAAAATCGCCGTTTTGGCTGGCAAGGTGACCTTAGACGGATGAATTAATTCCTGGCAGTGAAAGAGTTAAAAACAATTCCAACGTTTTTCAAAAAGCATTTAACGCTTTCCTTTAACGATACCTATAGGGGGTTCCAAATGGACCCTTACAGGTCTGTAAATAGCAGATCTACAAGCTCACAACGCGGCGCGTTTTTTTTTACTCCAGATTATCATATTGGCAAGCAAAACAGGACGTTTTTGCACTGGTTGAGGTATCTGGGAGATTTGCCAGGTGTGACTAGTGTTTTCCTAGATGGTTCAGTTCAGTTTCAGTTTCCTGCCTTCTCTCCTGCTGACTATTGTGTTATTTCCTATTGTGAAAAGGGGATTGGCATGCCTTCACGCATGGTCCAGTTACTGTAAGTGTAACTGTAAAGTGACAAGTGGTGGAAAGTAGCCTAAATATGTACATTCACTCAAGTACTGTACTTGAGTAGAATTTCGAGGCGCTTTACTTGAGTATTTAACATGTTTGACACTTTATAGTACTATTTTACATCTCTCACAATTATTGTACTTTTTACTCCAGTATGATTATTTGATAGCTTAGTTGCTAGTTAGTTGGAGATTTAGATTACTAATACAAAACATACACACACCATTTAATATACTTGGGCTTATAGAAAATAGCCGATCTACAAGCTCACACAAGCTGTGTGTGCATACAGTATATGTGTGTGCATCTGTGGCCATGTCTTACATGATTCCCTATCCACATTCAAAACTGACCTAAAAAAAAGCAGCTGTCCGCAAATTACAATTGAACTTAAATAACTCTATCCCTAGCTATAGGATTTTAACGATTCTTATTTCTTAACGATTCCCTCTTAACGGTCCGATTCCTTAACGGTTTCCTTTAACGATACCTATGGGGGTTCCAAATGGACCCTTACAGGTCTGTAACTCTGAGAGTTTACAAACGGAACGGTTCCATTTGGTTCCATTTGTACACTCAGAGTTATGATGGTCCTTGAAATTTGAATGTTTGAGAACCTTCTGTTCGGTACTGTAATTGTATAGCAGACGTGAAGTCCACATACCAGCTCTGACAGTGTGATAAAAACCGGTTCCTCAATATTGGATCCGGTCCCTCCGATTCCTCCGGTTCCGGAAACGAACCTGGGAGTGACAGGGCCTCCTCGGTGGCCGCCCCTCCCTCTGGAACTCACTGCCAGCTCACATCAAAGCTGCCCCCACCCTCGCCATATTTAAAACCACACCAAAAAAAACACGTTTTCAGACTTGTATTCCCTACCTAATCCTAATCCCCCTTTTTGGTACCTTTATTTCTATATCTTTTAACCTTTTAACTAGTTTTTCCTAATAACGTTGTTTTTATTGTGTTGCTGTTTTGTAAAGCGACGTTGAGTACTCAGAAAAGCGCAAAAAATGAAGAATCAAGAAAAATTCGCAGAACAGGTCTCCGTGCGTGCAAAATTTCACGGAAATTGCATGCTGTTTCATGATTTGAAGCATTTTGTTCAAAACGGAGTACTCCTGCAAACTTTGGAAGCCAATTTTAGCCAATCAGGATGGAATATTAAAAATCTGAAAGACCTGTTTGGTTTAATAACTATAGAGATACTTTGTACATATTTGCGTGATTTTTGGACAAAATCTGTAGGAGTACTGTCAAAAAATGAGTTATGCAAAAAGCGGCCTCCTGGTGGCGCTATAACAGGCCCTTGTGAAAAAATTGCGTCAGAGGTTCTGAATTGGCATCCAGGGAGTGTGTGTGCACAGTTTCGCTGCTATCAAGCCAACGGTAATCTATCAAGAACAGAATCTGCTCTGCGTTTGAATCTGTCGTTAGCCGTGTTGACAACCCGTGCACAAAACAAATCCGAAACTCATTTAATAATAGCGTCCTCGAAGCCGACAAAACCACGGAAAGTTAGTAACATTTTAAATCGCTCTTTCATCATAGAAACAAGTGGGCTTATAACCAAAACGATCCATGTTCTTTGGGAGAAATGGTGTTGGTGTTCCGTGGAGAAATATTGTTAGTGGGAATGAAAACATAGTCGCACCAACGGAAGTGAAAGGCTGAAGGCAGACCAAAACCCCGGTTTCCCTGAGCACGGGTCATCCGTTCAGCTCCGCCTAGAGCCAAATGAATAAGTAAAAAACAGCAGAGGGCGCTGTTTTTCCTTTTATTTGGCGATGGGTTCCCAGATTGAGCCAACGGTGCCAGAGATTAGCTGTACACAGACAGAAAGAATGACACACGGACGGACACACACACTCACGGACGGACGGACGGACGGACAGGGGGTAAAACATACTCTCGCCATGCCTTTCGGCATGGTGGAGACAATAAAGTAGAAAAATAGGAGAATTGAAAAAATAGGGTCCTTTATTTAGTCCACATCCTCATTACTTTCAAAACACCACCTTTTCAATTAACTTCATTGTTTAAAACACATGTGGGGTAAACAATCTCATGCACGTACGTTACAAACACCTGGCCGAGCGAATGCATTGTGAACTCAGCTCATGTTGAACCCCATGTTCAACATGAGCCAGGCCCTATAATATTTTTGTTGGGGGGTATGGAATTGCCTCATATTTGGAGTGCACACAAAGTACTGAATTCATATAAATATAATCATACATACTTCTTAACATTTTGTATAGTATATATCATGCAATTATAATGTATGGGGTTATGCCCTCAATACCCTCAGTACCTCACCAAAGTGAGTGACACCCACAGCCACAATACTAGAGGGAGCGACAACGATCTGGTACCACCCACCTATAGAACAAACATGGGTAAATTAAATTATCTTTCTATTGCACTGCCACCAAGTGTGGAATGCCCTGACACCATCCCTTAACAAATGTGGGTCCAGGGACCTTCAAAACAGACCTGACAATTCTTCTTTCAGGAGGCCAAAAGGGGAGGTAAACTTTTTTTCTGGCTACAGCTTTTTATTTTTTTACTTTTTCTACTTCAGAATCCGGTTTATTGACACATCACAGGATTACAAGGTAAAATGTGCTTTGTACATAGTGTTTTATATTTGTTGATAATATTGTATTGGTGTTATTTTTATGCTGTGTTTTGAATACATAGGACCACAATGGAAACAAGTCCCCAGGACTATTTTGTGTTATCCTAGGTCTAACTGTACTCGTGCTGTTTACATTTCTGACTACTAAAGTATTCAAACCAAAATGGTTGTCACAAAATCTCAAGGCACACATGGACTGGTCTCACAGCATACCATTGTGCCTTGGAACCACTGCATTGTGCAACAAGTTTCAGCGCACAACGGTTGGACTGGAGCCACGATGGTTATGATGATTGCATTAAGTGTGGGTTGGTACAACAGGAGGTGCAATGAACAGAAACAGGTGTTTGTGAAAAGAGGATGTTTAAATAGAGAAGTCAAGAAAACCACTGGGGTCACTTGACTTCCTGCTTGTATGTGGTGGTAGCACTAGCACCCCCCGTTCCACCATCACACCACTAGACTATGTATTGTACAAAATGTACTATTTCTCATAACTACTGTGGACTGACTATGTTCTTCTTTTTTACCCACAGTGCTTCGGTTAGATTGTTTATGTCGGTGGTTCTCTAAAGTGGGTTCCAGGGGGTCCTCAGCAAAAGCAGAAAATTAGAAGTGCACCGTTACTACATTTATATTTTTATATTTGTTAATAAATATAAATACAATTCAAATCCCGGGCAGTCGAAGTGCAGAGACCTATACCCTTTGGTTTCTGATACTTTTATTCCTAATCCCTGTGTGTTATACTACCTGTTTTTTTTATTATTATTATTATCATTATTATTATGATTCATTTATAAATATATTTATTTATTAGCTGTATCTCCTTTTCTGTATTCTGTGTGTCATAACTGCGGTGCTGCCATGACAACTGAACTTCCTCCCACGGCACAGGATCACGAGCGGTCTGTTTGTCTGTCTGTCTGCCTGCCTGTCTGTCTGTCTGTCTGTCTGTCTTCACCCGTCTGTGAGGTTAGTCAGTTAGTGGTGGTTAGCTTACAGGAAACACCACACTGATGGTTTAGCTGCTAATGGTTTACTGGGGAATTCATGAAACTGACTTTAGGACCACAATGGAAAGAAGTCCCCAGGACTTTTTTGTGTCCAAATGTCTGACTGTATGTACCTTGTCCTGGTTACTTTTCTGTCTAATAAAGTAGTCAATCAATCAATCAAACTCGCATGATGGACATTATTATATTTATAACAGAGAGGGTAGTTATTAAAACCCAAATGAAAATCAAACTGTTGTGTAGGCTACTGCAAGAATAACTTTCTCAAGATATGAGGCTATGAACTGGAACTAGCCAACTGGGTGCAAGCTCCCTGTATCTCCACGAGCCATTCGCCAACCATCCTGTCCTTCCAGCTGTACAGGCATGCTTTAATATGCTAATAATGCTCCAGACTGAAATGCTAACTGCCCTCAATTCTTAGGCCCTAAACATTTCAACATCAATTCAAATTGTGCTATTTTAAAACTAGAAAAAGTGCTCCTCGGAGCACAGGTCTCCACCATGTCAGGTAGGTTATTGTGGCCTCCTGGTGGCGCTATATTACGAAAATATGTGAAAAGGGTGCCATTTCTTCTTAGACCTTTCAATCGGCCACTGCATTCATGATTTGAGGCATTTTGTTCCATAAATGTGTTTTGCTAAATTAGACCTGCTGGTGGCGCTATAACAGGCCAATATGAAAAGGGTGGCATTTCTTCCTGGCCTAGTGAGAATGTGCGTGTGAAATTTCACGGAAATCGCATGCTGCGTTCATGATTTGAGGCATTTTGTTCAAAACGGACCAATCCTGCAAACTTTGGAAGCCAACCTTAGCCAATAAGGATGGAATATGGAAAATCGGACAGATCCGTGTTGATCACATGACTATAGAGATACTGTGTACCAATTTGCGTGTTTTTTGGACAAAATATGTAGGTGTAATATCCAAAAATGGGTTTTGCAAAAGTCGGCCTCATGGTGGCGCTATGACAGGCTGATTTGAAAAGTGTGTGTGTGCGCAGTTTCACAGCGACTGGGCCAACGGTGGCGGAGATTAGCTGGTCACAGGACAGAAGGACGGACGGACACACGGACACACTAACGGACGGACAGGGGGTAAAACATACTCTCGCCATGCCTTTCGGCCTGGCGGAGACAATAATGTGAACTTTGAAGACATCTTATCATACTATGTGCGTCTGTGTGATAGAGGGTTCGATTCCTGCCGTTAGTGTGGCTAAAAACGCACTGAAATCAGACTCACTGAAAAGGAAGAACAAAAACATGGATCTCTTTTGTTATTTTAATGTTGTCAAATGATTCAAATAATACAAAATCAATGGGAGGACTGTTCTGTAGTTAACCCATTAAAGCCGGGAAAGCATCTTTGTCATTTTAGATTTTAGCTATGTTGTATATAGCATATTTTTTTTCAGAAAACTCTTAGGATTTAGATTGGTTTTGAACAGTGGTTCTCAAAAATAGCAGATATACAAGCTCACAGCGTGTCACTTCGTGCAATTTCGGGGTCCTTGACATGAAAAAGTTTGAGAACAACTGATTTGGAAGGCATTTGTGGAATCGGCTTTAGGGCTGATGGTGCAAAACATTTGCAATAAATTATGAAATGTTACTAAACAAATGTCATTAAACAAATACTGTCCATCCACAACAAGCCAGTTATTATTCCGTAATAAAGTGGGAACCCAGTGGTCAGCTCCCAGACGTGACTGTAATGCAGCTGAATGAGCAAGACGCAGGGTGTGGTTAATTAATCATAGATGAGGTCAAGTCTGCCTTCCTTGAATAAATAAGGATTAGGACTGTAAAACAAATCCCATTACACATTTTGGTTACATTTGATCTGTATACTCTCAGAGTTACAAAGTGACCAGGGTGGGGCAGGACTCAGGAGACGTTTTTGAAGCAGATCCAGATTTGTAGCAGATCCAAACTGTGAGAAAAAGGTCTGAACTGTGTGTGTGTGTGTGTGTGTGTGTGTGTGTGTGTGTGTGTGTGTGTGTGTGTGTGTGTGTGTGTGTGTGTGCGTGTGCGTGCGCGTGCGTGTGCGTGCGAGCGACTGTGTGTGTGAGGATATACACGTGCATGTTGATTCTAGAAGTGTGGCATATTGGCATATTAATAAATGGCTGGAATACAATGGGAGTATTTTGCAATGGAAGACCTTTTAGAAGAAACAACAGTTGCAATGGAAAGTGTAGAGGGTGCAACCCAACAGGTAGCATTGGTACTTAGTGACAGGGACATATGATCATGAGAGATTGAGATTTTTAAATACATTTTAGTTAACCTTTTATACCGGTAAGCATAGGTGGGTACTACTAAGTAAATTGCGCAGATCATTATACCCATCTGCTGCAGCCTGTTAGTACCATTTGATGGTTTCTTTTAGCCTGACACTCAGCCTGAATTTTCATTTCGTTTCACTCATTGTTTTTATGGGCGTGGCTAGCGATTCAGGGCCTGGAGCCAGGCTAGGTTTCTTTGGGTTTTTTAATTTATTTCCTATGATAAATAAACATACTTTGGCATAAAGCGCATATTTTTGCACTCAGGTTAATAGGGGTATAGCCTAAAAGACTTGAAAAATATCCCTCTAAGGTACATTGTAAACAGATAAAATACTGATGGCTTATTTGTGATTGATCGTATGATTAACTATGACAAATCATGTGATTAATCGCAATTAATAAATGTAATCGTTTAACAGCACTAATATATAGATAAATAATATGATTTAATATTGATTGATTGATCCCCCTCCCCCCATTTTTAAAAATCTATTCATACAACCTTGACATCCTGGATTTCCATTTCAGTAAAGGTTCTTCCTGCTGACTCCACTTTTTCTTACACGGCTTAATCTCACTTGTTTCAACACAGCTTAATCTCACTTGTTTCAAAGCTTAACATTATTGTCACATCACAAGTTTACACTGCAAATTACTTCCTGATGTGTACCTATTTCCTTCCCAGATATGCTGGCCTATTTCCTTAAAGCAGTGTTTCCCAAACATAGGGTTGTGACCCATGTTGGGTCGCAGATCCGTGTTTATGGGTCACGAGAGAATTTTTCTTTTCCCAAAACAATTATAAAATAAAAATCTGAACAGTTGATGCTCCCATGTGTTCAATACTAAACCTTAATAGTTGTTTCCTATGACGTTTTTTGGGGGGTGATTTGTATTCATATGGTGTCCTAGGCAGATATGGTCACTCGTCACTTCACTATTGACATGTAACCAAGCAGGTATGCTGGAACTAGCCGGTACAGCTCTATAATATGCAAATTGCCCAAATGGCAACTTTGGACAACCAAGCTAAAATAGTTCAAAACAAAAAACGTCATAGGAAACAACTATTTAGGTTTTTGAAATTTCAAATGGACTATATAAGAATAGAAGAAGCAAAAATAACACGTCTTCAATCTCATAAACATGTCGCAATGGCTATTTTCACTACTTTTGAAATAAGAATGAAGTGATTCATTCATAAAGTATTATTGTATTGTAAGTTTGGGTTCCGGTGGAGACATTCAAATGTCTGTTATGGGACTCGTGACACGCTGAAACAGTTTGGGAAACCCCTCCTTAAATAGACTGGCATGGTGAAGTCTCCCTCTGCCACACAACCGTTATCAAAAGTGTGTTTGTGTGGCGGAGATTGGGGGGGGGGGGGTTTTCTATGAAACTAGAATAGACGTCCTCCCCTCGTCCCCCCACTCTCTTTGCCCCTAAAATTAACACAGGATTTAAACAGGATAAACAGGATTTCCCTGTCTAGTATGTAGATATTGGATAGATCAAACCTTGCACACAAAAAGACACAGCATTTTTAAAATGACATTGCATGTTTAATAACAAAAACAGTTCAGACTCATAATAAATCCAACAATTCTTTGGGGAAAATGCGGAATACAAAATGTAAACGTAGAATAATTTAAATAGTTAACATAGATGATTCTGTAAATATCAAAATAGTTCTCATTTCAAATCCCATTTCGAGTATAAAGGAGCGGACTTTTAAATAAAACAATAACAATAAGGTGCATGAAGTATAAAGGTATGTACAAGGCACAAGAATGGTACTGACATGTTTACATAATCAAATATACATGATACATGCTGTATCTTGTTTCTATACAAGAGTTAATATGATAAGTTCATCATTTCATTAACTTTTTGTATAGCTGCATACAGTATATTGCAATAAGGCACACCTCGACTTGTCTCACGGCACTCGTTCAGGAAGCATTGCTTTCTTTATACACTCTTCTAAAAACTAAAAGGAGTTTAAGAGGTTAAAATTGGGCTCATGACCCATGTTGCATGTCTATGCTCTGTCTGCTTTCTGTCTCACTGCACTCTGTTGTGAAATCACAGCAGAAATTACCCATAAAATAATGAAATAACAGTAGCACTGCCACACTCCAATGCGATGCGTTGTGGGCTGGTTGGTCGGCTATTTTGGCCGAATGTTCACTCATTTTCCTCCTCATGTGAATGTATTTGACCTTTGACCTTTTGGACTCTCATACACAGTTGTCCAGAGCAACGTACAGTATAGTGAATATATATGCAGGTTTTTAGAAAAATGTTATGTATTAAAATTTTAGATGTAATTTCACTCTAGTTGTAATAGAAAGAGGAGCAGAAATGCATTGTACAGTGCAACCTTGTTCTGTGTGTATTATTACAATAAAGGACTTGAAACTTTAATGTTGAAGGACATTTGCGAGGATCAAACATGTGACTATTCAGTTACAAGACAGTAACTATGAACAGTTAGAATAGCATTCACCTAAACCCTCATTAGTATGGATGACAACAATATTTGTACCAGCAGATATTCCCTGCTCCATAAACCACCCCATACAGAAATATACATTACAAATATATATTACACATATATATAATACATTTCAACTTAAATTAAAAATACGATTTTACAGAGATTCAAGATAGTTTTATAATCACATGATGTTATCATGGTTATGGTCTATGCTTGAAGCGAACCTGTGAATCTAGTTACGCATTCCATTGTCCTTCTACAGATTTGTAGTTATCTTCTTACAGTATTTGAAAAAAAGAAAACATCCTCTCACAGTAAAAAATAGAGTGCACACAAAACTGACCGTGTAGTCGATCATTCTAAGGCACATTAAGATAGTATATGAAAAGGCCCTGTGCTCATTCTTAAAATATAAGCACAAAAACAAAACGTAACATGTAAACTATCATGGTACAACATAATTTTAAATTGCTCCCTGAGCAATCATTCTTATTTCACTTAAACCCTATATACTTCATTGACCAGAGTCCACCGGGAACTACTTTTTTCCCCTGTCCATCAAATATCTTTAGAAAATATCTGATCTACAAGCTCACAATATATCGCAATGCATTGTGAGCGTATAGATCGGTATTTTTGCCAAATGTTTGTCCCAGAATAGGGACACTAGGCTTCATGTGGTTAACTTGATGCCAAGACTACAGTACACACAAACAGATTATAAGAGAGCATTACCATTCGTCAAACGCACACATAAACACGCACGCACGCACGCACGCACGCACGTACGCACGCGCGCGCACGCACACGCGCACACACACACACACACACACACACACACACACACACACACACACACACACACACACACACACACACACACACACACACACACACACGGCTCATTGTTCAAGGATAACAATAAGAGCCATCCAGCAGTACCATTATTCATTACAGCAGTGATTCTCCAAATTATTAATTTCAGAGGCCCCAGTCTCCAGCCTGTCATGTTTTACAGGTCTATTACTGGCCCTACACGTCAAAGTTTGACATGACAGGTTGCCTGTCGCATGTTGACAAAACTAATGCCTAACCCTAACCCACACCCTGTGCCCAACCCTTAACCTCACAAAACACTTTGCCTATCCTCACGGTAACCAACTGTTTGTCGTGACTCGTGACGACAAACAGCCGTAAAAAAGTCGTGGAGTAAAAAATAAATAAATTCCAAGGATTTGAACCTGTGATATTGGGAACCAGGAACTAATGTCTTCACACACTGAGCCACACAGCTCACTGTTCAACCCACTGTTTTGGATGTTATTTGAAGCGCTATCCAATGATAGTGCTACAAATAATTTGAAGCACTATCCAATGACAGTGCTACAAATAGTACTCTATAGTGATGATTTAGGGAGGAAACATTACAGGGCTGCAATATGTGACGAGTTGGGAGTGAAAAAGCGTTACCCAGACTCTTATGCATTAGGCCACGGAGGCTCATAGCTGGGGACCCCCTGGAGCCCCCTAAAGGACCCCTGGGGGTCCCCCAGACTCACATTTAAGGAACAACTAGTCTCGCAGTAGACAGATTATTAAATGGACATTATAACATACCATCTAACATCTGGGGCACAACTATGAAAGAGTGGTGAAGGACCAAAAAGAAAGTGATAGAAATATGAATTGACCAACCACAGACCTCTTTAGACAAACCATGGACCAACAACAGACTTCCATTAAAGCCCAGCCAATCAGAGGCTTACCTGAGTTTTTCACTGGTAAAACCTGGACATGTTGACTTGTGATTCTGACCCTCTGTCACTGGAATTGATTATATAAAACAGTGGGTCTGACCATGTGGGACTAAGGAACACCTAATAGGAGAAATCCAACCCACATTTTATGTTAGGGTCACGTGCTTCGTGCCACATGACATATATCTGAGGTGGCATGAACCTGTGTACCAGTAGAGTCTCCCTGTAAAAGCAGGGGTGAAATGGATCTAGACTTCGTGCGGGGACGTGTAGTCCTGCAGTCTTAACACCCATATGGGAAGCAGGTTTGAGCCCTGCTTTGGCCAAACACATTCCCATGTACACATCGTCGATGGGGAGAAAGGTAATGGTCTTGGACATGTTGTATATGACCGAGGCTGTGTATCCTGACAGGAGGAACCCCCCACCACCACAGTACGGAGGGTACGATTCTGACTTCTGCACCTGAACAGGGATGTAATATTTGCTCGCTGGCGTCCGGATGGGACCCACGCCCCAGATTAGGTGCCCAACGAAGAGGTGCTTGCTGTTGTCTTCCTTGTTGTCATCCATGGTGCCCTGGAGGTACTCCACCATGTTGTCTGTGTTGGCGAAGATGTCATCATCCCCGTTGAGGATGAATTGGACGTGTGGACAGTTCCTGTCCATCCACTCCAGGAAGACGAACTGCTTCAGAGTGAGGTTGAAGAAGGAGTCGTTGAAGTCCCACTGCACGATGTCTCTGTGCTCGTGTTGTTCCAATTCTAGCATCCGATTCAATCTCTTATGCTCGTACCCTCTGCCCGTTGTTCCCAAGAGGAACACCCTACGGATGTTCTTGCCCCTCACTGACCTCTCCTCTCCCCAGGTCTTACGTAGGACTTCTCGTCGCTCGTAGTTTCCAGGAGAGCTCTTAATGGCGAGCAAGAAGAAGACATCCTTGGATCGTTTGGCCCCCCCGCATTTTTCAGGGACATCCAGCAGCAGTGGGAAGTGACGGCAGTGTCGGTAGTACAGGAAGTCTTGGATGTGACCGGGAAGAGAGGAGAAGCCTGACACGTTGTCGGCCATGGACTTGTTCCTCTCGCAGGCTGGCCAGAAAGGTTGAGAGGGGGTCCTATGGTCGGCTGTCGTTCTGCTGTCAGCTACCATCCTTGTCGGGGCGGCTGTCGGCTGTTCTCCCATTTCCACCTGGACATACTTGGCAAGTTGGTGGACGCCCTGGACGGTGTCTTCTTTCTTGAAAAGGAGGATCAAGCATAACGTCCCAAGCAGCACCAAGGCTATCCGCTCCATCCTGCAACACAGCTTCCTTCTCATCCTCGACTCTCTACAATGGGACAGACAAAACAATGTCACACCACACTCACCACAGAAAAGGCTGTTCTACTAAAAAATTAATAATAATTCTGTGATCGGAGATTGATACTATCCCATATGCGGTTGTCTTGACTGATAGAGGACCATCACACATGAAGGCATTCCATGCATCAACCCAATAACACGCTCATAACTGTTCTCACTGCAGCCACGTAATGAGCTTTGACATTGTACGTTAAATTTGCAATGTCAAAATGCAGTACTGTACATGTAAATACCAGTTTACTAACAGCTATTCACTGTATGCACTGATCTGATAGCAGGCTAATATGAAAATGAAATGTCCACAGTGAGGGATCAACAGTGTTAAGTGTTTCAATACAAACCCTTTGGCAAGTTAATTTGTATTGTAAATTTCCACAAGGCAATTCAAAGTGACAAACAAATAAAATGTAAGGGAAACATACAGCATGTATCAGTGTGTCTGTCTGGTCTTCCAATATATACAGTACCGTAATACAAAAACTAATGTCTAACATAAAAGTCTTCAACAACTGAGCATTGCAGTCAAGTTTTTCCTCAAATCAAACATAAGTCCTTGATATATTCTTACGGTTATGGTATGCTGACTTTGTCATTATCTTAATGTGGATGTGTATTTTGTTGTTTTCCATAATTTGACATTGATGAGACTGAAACATGTATAGATGTTGAACGATAAAGACCCCAGAATGGAGCCTTAAGGAACTCGACATGTCATTTTTGTCAGCTCAAATTTGTAATGGCCTCAAAGGCACAAAGTAGTCCCTGTCGTTTAAGTAGGATTAAAATCAGTTACCAGTATCTACTGTACCAGTCAAACCAGTACTGTGCCAGAATGTCCCTCCCGGTTTTCCAGTTGGTGTAGTAATACAGGTATGCTGCTGAATGAATCAAAATGAGAGGTGTTGCTATGGGCCTGTATTTCTTCATTAGTGAGCTGTCTAGATCAGTGGTTCTCAAACGTTTTAGTTTCAAGGACCCCCATAACTCTTGAGTATGTACAAATGGACATTGGAACCAAATGGGCCCGTAACCAAATGGACCCTTACAGGTTCCATTTGTACACTCTCAGAGTTACAGACCTGTAAGGGTCGCATCTGTGTAATTTTTTTTATTTCTTTGTCTATTCAAAAATAGCAGATCTACAAGCTCATAGCGCTACGAGCTTGTAGATGTGCTATTTTTTTTGAAAAATAGTGAACAATTTTCCAAATCTTTGAATATATATTTTTAAGCGAACATTTTTAACTATGTTACAACTTCTGGGCGTCCCTGGAACAAAATATTTTGAGATGGGGGTCCACGGCCGAATACATTTCCAAAAAACGGTTAGGATTTAGAAGACATTTGGAGAATCCCCAGAAGCAAACATTTGAGTTACAAATGTTTTCTTTAAATATATATATATATTCAAAGATTTGCACAAAATGTTCACGATTTTTCCAAAAAATAGCCCAAAGACATCTTAAAATGACAGATGCGTTCCCGGTCTTAATGGGTTGGCCGGTGAAACTGGCATTTTAACCAAACATCCGTGTGCATGTGCATTCACTTTTAAAAGAAAAAGAGACTATTACCTTGTTATCACCTGAACAAACGGCGTGATTTTTTGTGCTGGTGGAATCAGAGCCAATGGAAGGGTGGCGACAAATCAAATGCAGTCATGTCTGGGGAAGAAAATTGGCGTTATTCCAGTGAACATCAGACTAAGGCGTTACTGTGTACACACTGTATATGCCACACTGTCAGGCGTCATTTGATGTTTGGATGAGCTTTCATACATTTTATACACACATCTGACTACGTCACACATCTCAGCCTACACACACACACACACACACACACACACACACACACACACACACACACACACACACACACACACACACACACGCACACGCGCAATCAAGATTTCCTGGCAGTTTGGTTTCGCCCACAAAAGGCTGTTTCCTGCTTGTAATGGATTGTTAGTTTCACTTTTAGTATATAGACAGCAGAACCTCAATTTCATTTTCTGTAGCCTGTTCTGCATTAGAACTACTACATGTCTGTATATGATATCTGGGGGGAAACAACAACAACAAAGAAACTTGGATCACATCATGTAAAGCTGTGATTTATTGAACATAAGCTGTTGTTTTTTACACTGTTTTGGTACCATCTTATAAGTACGGCCATATACATTCACCTAATTTCATGCCAAATTACTTTATCTTTTTATTTTTTACAAGTTTAGGAGTGGCGATGATGACAGCTATGGGTGTAGGAACCACATGGGCGTCTAAAATGTCAAATAGGATTTTTCTTTCATTAAATTTATGTTGCCTACTCCCCTACATAATACTCTTGAGCGTTTGTCATTCACACAAACGCTCAAGAGTACACTGAAATAATATCTATTCTTAACGAGATCCAGCCATATGCCCAGCATTAAATAGGCTAGCTCACATCATATTATTAGTGTGATTGGACATTAGTGGACATTATAGTTATTATAGCCTACTACCTACATGCAGTGGTGTAAAGTAACTCAGTACATTTACTCAAGTGCTGTACAAGTGTTTCCAATTTTCAATATTTTTACATCTACTCCACTAAATCTCAGAGGCAAAACTTTAGTTATAGATTTAAATTATTATTACAAAACATATTACCCACTTCGATCAGCCCTAATTTAAACTTTGGCTATTTGAAAATAGCCGATCTACAAGCTCACAACATGATCTTGTAGATCTGCTATTTTCCAAAATATTATAATACATTTTATACATATACCTTGTGAAACGGGACATTCTGCATAATGAGTACTTTCTACTTTTGGTACTTTGTATATTTTGATACCAATACTTTAACTCAAGTACATTTTGATTACCGGACTTTTACTTGTAACAGAGTATTTCTACATTGCAGTATTGATACATGCTGGACTGGAGGCTGAAGTTGAACTTTCTTGGAGCTGTCATTTCTGTAGAAAACGGAAACTAGGCTACATGGCCATATCTATAGTGTAATTTGACATGATCATGCACTGACAACAACTTAATTTATGCTTCTTCTATTTTCCATACATGTCATGAAGTCTTACGTACTATCATGTCCTTAATATTTGTAATTGCGAAATAATATATATTTTTAAAATATTAGACGGTATGACTAGGTATATTTTGAAGAAGTAAATTCCGGCTGTATACAATTAATAATAAGTCTTAAGAAATACACTGACATTATGTTGTTTTGACATTGTGTGATTGTAGAGATCATTATAAGATACAGTCAGAATAGCCTCATGAATTGTCGTCATTTCATCATCACCTTTCCAAATTAATTGGAACATAATCTGCCTCTTCTCCAGAGCCGTTAAATAGTTATAAAGAAACTCGTCCTTACCGTTAACAATGTTTAGTGGTCCAGAAGGTGTTGTTCCTCTGTAAGTGTATAGATATAAAGTGCTCAGCATAATGATTGTGTGCATGTGGAGCCAGAGCAGGCTGCTGCACTGAAGCATACTGACGGGGCGTTTACTACCTACTGAAGGGGCGTTGCTTTGGTAGCGGTCCTTCCCACAAGATACAAGTTACACTCAAGTTGGTGACCTGTCGATTAATGTGACAGCAGAGGTCGGTGTTTTCTTCTCTGTATTTATTTTTGCACGAAATGTACGTGACGCTGCATATTGCACATTTGTACATGACAATTATTTGTGCCACTGAGATTTTGAACATAATGACAAGATATGCATGTCTTTATTTTAAATTGAACCCTAGGCTTACCTGCCAATCTCAGACCGTCCGATAATAGGAGATTTATTTTCCAGGGGATTTTTTTTCCTTACAGAGTAGATGTCATTTGTGGATTAGTGATTTTTGGGAGTTTGACACTTTTATCAGCCTTTACTTACATAGGATCCATTAAAAAGTTAAAAGTAACAATAAAAGAGCCATATTTAATAATAACCACTAATTACTTATAAATGACTATCTCTTTAAAATTGCATTGGACTGGAGTTTATCCAGACATAAAGCGACAGTAAAAGAGTAACATACAAAACTCAAGGAACTAGCAAATTAACATGAATCACCGTGGCTGCATATCAGTGCAGGGCCACACAAAAAGGGTGGAATCCCCCAAAACAGGATAAGAAGGAGAAATGGAAGAACAGGAGACGTCCAGGAGAAATAACAGGAGTCTCCTGGTGAGAACAGAAGGGTTGGCAGGTCTGACCCTAGGAGGATTCGGCCAAGCTTGTTCTCAAAATATCATATTTGTTCAATATAGAATGCTATGTGATCTTATGAGACTTATCTAATGTTGCCTGTTTTTCTTATGCAAAATAAGACTTATTTAATAGAAAACGTTAGGGGATATTTTTCTATTGAACATTGAACTACTTGCAACAATCTAAAACATCCTTAAGTTTAAGAATCCATCCAAAATTCAACAAATCTCTTCTGAAAATGTATAACAATGGTCAATTGATGTAACTCATCATTTTTTTTTCAGTGGAAACACATGAATAGCCTACTAACACAAATTAAGAAAAGGACATAATGTATTTGTTCGTTAGTGTGACCATAATGTGATACTACTGAGAATAGATTTTTATCAATCGAATGCAACCACCATTTCACAGCT
This sequence comes from Gymnoscopelus microlampas, assembly GCF_963454915.1. Classification (NCBI taxonomy): domain Eukaryota; kingdom Metazoa; phylum Chordata; class Actinopteri; order Myctophiformes; family Myctophidae; genus Gymnoscopelus; species Gymnoscopelus microlampas. Next base: position 18,915,292 of record NC_139946.1, read on the forward strand.
CATCTTACAGTAACTGTTATGCATCTGTCCTCTCCCACAATGTTCTTTTTAATAATTGCTCTCTCATACACCTTAAATTAATGATGTTTCACACACAGAGGGAGGCGAGCATAACATTAGAGCCTTGGCTCCTCCACCATCCCAGAATGGCATTATGGCTACAAATATGTTGTTACGGGCTCTCCCTGCTGGTGCCTCCATGTCATAAGTCCCACAGTCCCGCAGATGTACCTGGTAGCTAATCTATGGGTCGATTTAGAGGCAGGCAGGAGCCATCAGTTCCAAGTACCCCATAACAGCACACAGAATGTAAGACAGGGCTTAATGTTATTGTGCAATTCCTGAAACATGGTTAAGTTTAGGAATGGAGTTGCCAAGAACTTGAAGCATATGTTGCACCTATCTATTTGGCAATGGCAGAGAATATTTTTCACGCTTTTCAACGGTCTTAAAGGTATTGCCAAGAAGCATTGTTGCAACAGACATAAACTTCCTAACACAAAGTTTGTGATGCGGAAAGTGGGAAATCTGCAAATCCCCATATATGGAGTATGCTGATGTCAACAAAATGATGTCCTAGATAGGCCCAGACTCCATATTTGGCCATGCCTGGCACATAACTCCAAATATGGGCATAAAAGGGCAAACGCCAAAAGGGCACTTTTTCCTAGTGCCCAGAAAAGTGATGCTATAGGGTTATTATATGATCATTATTTGTACACTATTCTGAGTGCATATGTCACAAACATAAATACATTTTTTGATGCTCCCATGTGTTCAATACTAAACCTAAATAGTTGTTTCCTACAGTATGACGTATTTTGGGGGGTGATTTGTATTCATATGGTGTCCTAGAACAATTTTGGTTTGGTTGCCCAAAGTTTCCATTTGGGCAATTTGCATAATCCAAGATGGCCACTGAACTTGACTTTGACTTACTTGACTTAAAGACTGGGTGCCGTGAATTTCAGTGATTTTTCCCCCCCTAAAACATAATCATCAGGTATTATGGTTATAGGAAGATTTTTTTCAAAAAAGTGTACAGAAATTGTTAAAATTAGGTTTTTATGTGGACACGCCTCCAGTTCATTAAGTATACCTGGTTCTCACCTTAGCACCTCCTCCACCACCACCTTAGCACCACCCACCTGTCCTAGTCCCTCCTCCTCCTCATGCCCACACCTGTTGTGTTATGATAATGAGGGGGAGGGTATATTTCTACTATGTCACTAAAGGGCTGTTTTTCTATTGACACGTTTGACCCTCAAGGTTTCAGCCTCCAGGTAGAAACTCAAAATAGTCAGAGAAGACTTGTCGGGTGATGTTTGTAGCAGGTTTTCTGAGGGTGTGGCTAATCCAACTCCACTTTCTCTTTCGGATTTGTAATTCGATGGGATCCTGACTTGTTCTTTTCCACAGGTCCACATTGCTTACTTTGTCACTCCACCAGATGTGTAGGATTCTCCTGAGACAGGTGTTAATGAATGTTTGATGAGATCATCCAGCTGCTCCCACATTGTCCACTGAATTCCATTTCTCCTCCCCTCAGTTGTTTGTTTCCCTCATGACCCAGTCAATTGCCAGGAGGAACAGGAATGGTGAAAGTAGGCATCCCTGCTTGACGCCCGTCTTGACATCAAAGCTCTGAGAAAGCTGGCCTGTAGTGATGCGCGGGTTGACCCGTAACCCGCGGGACCCGCGGGTCAACCCGCGGCGCGGGTGGGTCGAGTCAGAATGTCAGAGGCAATTATGCGGGCTGCGGGTGAGCGGGTCAGCGCCTCTCACACGCAAAAAATAAATAAAAAATCACATGCTCTTGTTTTGTCTTTATTCCTAATAAGAATAAGAATAATAACAATAAAACAGTTTGAATACACTTGGGGATTATTTTCTAACCATGATTTTGCAGAATAAAAAATCGCGGGTCGCGGGGCGGGTTGAGCCATAGATTTATATATGGGTTCGCGGGGCGGGTTGAGGCGGGTTGCGTTCCGTGGTGGGGCAGGGCGGGCGGGTCATGAAAAAACCCGACCCGCGCATCACTACTGGCCTGCATGACTTTAATGATAATGAGTTCTTAATGAGGTTTATGATCTTGGTGGGGATTCCATAGTTGTCCATTAGTTGCCATAGTGTTGCCCTATCTAAACTATCAAAAGCTTTCTCAAAGTCAATGAAGTTGATGTATGGCCACTGAACGCCATGGCGAAAATTTCACTCTTGAACCGCTTGTCCTTGAATTATGTGTAATATTTAGGGTTTTCATGTGTAGAATCAATTTCTGATATCATATTTTAAATTGCAGGTCAATCTCACCTCTCAATCTCATCTGGCAAGCAGGTGAATTAGTTCATTTGAAATTATCATTCAGATTTCAAATTGTTGTTGATTTGCATTCCTATGGGGACCTAGAATGATTGTAGCTTGGTTGTCCAAACGGAAACTTTGGGCAACTCTTGTAATTTGCATAATCAAAGATGGCCACTGAACGCCATCTCGAAACTTACTTTTGACCCGCTTGTCCTAGAATGATGTGTGATAACTCTTTTTTTGGGGGGGTTTCATGTGTGTAGAATCCATTTCTGATGTTCTATTTTCAATTGCAGGTCAAACTCCTGTGCTAAAGGTTAGCTCAAGGTAAAATTGTTATATTTTCAACTGCAGGTCAATCTTATGTGTTAAAGGTCAGGTCAAGGTTTATCTCACACTTATACAGCTCTATAATATGCAAATTCTCCAAATGGCAACTTTGGTCAACCAAGCTAAAATAGTTCTAGGACACCATATGAATACAAATGAACAAAACGTCATAGGAAACAACTATTTAGGTTTTTGAAATTTCAAATGGACTACATAAGAAAAGAAGAAGCAAAAATAACGCGTCTACAATCTCATAAACATGTCGCAATGGCTATTTTCACTACTTTTGAAATAGGGCTGAAGTGATTCATTCATAACATATTATTGTATTGTAAGTTTTGGTTCGGGGGGAGACATTCAAATGTCTGTTATGGGACTCGTGACACGCTGAAACAGTCTGGGAAACCCCTCCTTTTAAATAGACTGGCATGCAAGTCTCCCTCTGCCACACAACCGTTATCAAAAGTGTGTTTGTCTCTGTGTGGAGTTTGCGTGTTCTCCCCGTGTCTCCTAGGGTAGTTAATACCCTCACAAAAACATGTAGTAATCCTGGTCACTATACTGCCTCCCCCTGGTCAGCCGGGGCGCCTGATGGAGGGGAAGGGAACTGGTTGGAATAACGTGTTCCTTCCACGCGCTACGTCCAACCAGGGAAACTCCCCCCTGTCAGGTGACAAGAAGGTCAGTTGGCTCTCATGCATTGAAGGAGGCATGAGCTCGGCCCTGGCCTCCCTAGGCTGGTGGGGGGAGTGTAGTGCCCAGGATCACTTAGCAAATTGGCACCGGGTGAAAAAAAAGGGTTACAAAATCGTGGGATAAAAATGATTAAAAAAAAAAAAAATGTGTTTGTGTGGCGGAGATTGGGGGGGGTTTCTATGAAACTAGAATAGACGTCCTCCCCTCGTCCCCCCACTCTCTTTGCCCCTAAAATTAACACTGAGGATTTCCTTGTCTAGTATGTAGATATTGGATAGATCAAACCTCGCACACAAAAAGACACAACATTTTAAAAATGATATTGCATGTTTAATAACAAAAACAGTTCAGACTCATAATAAATCCAACAATTATTTGGGGAAAATGCAGTATACAAAATGTAAATGTAGGGCACCGGGTGAAAAAAGTTTCAAAAATCGCGGGATAAAAATGTATTAAAAAATAAAAAAATGTATGAATGTGTGTGTGAATGGGTGAATGTAATAAACAATCTATGTAAAGCGCTTTGGATAAAAGCGCTATATAAATGCACCATTTACCTTTTTTTAATTTATTTTTTACAAGAGAGTAACTATGAACAACATAATATTTGTACCAGCAGATATTCCCTTCTCCATAAACAACCCCATACAGAAATATACATTACAAATATATATTACACATATATATAATACATTTCAACTTAAATAAAAAATAAGATTTTACAGAGATTCAAGATAGTTTTATAATTACATGATGTTATCATGGTTATTGTCTATGCTTGATGCGAACCTGTGAATCTAGTTACGCATTCCATTGTCCTTCTACAGATTTGTAGTTATCTTCTTACAGTATTTGAAAAAAAGAAAACATCCTCTCACTGTAAAAAAAATAAGAGTGCACACAAAACTGACCATGTAGTCGATCATTCTAAGGCACATTAAGATAGTATATGAAAAAACTATCATAGTACAACATCATTTTAAATTGCTACCTGAGCAATCATTCTTATTTCACTTAAACCCTATATACTTCATTGACCAGAGTCCACCGGGAACTACTTTTTCCCCTGTCCATCAAATCTATTTGGAAAATATCTGATCTACAAGCCCACAAAGCGTCGCAACGCAATGCGTTGTGAGCTTATAGATCGGTATTTTTGCCAAATGTTTGTCCCAGGGACACTAGGCTTCTGAATGGTTGTCTTGACATCAAGTGATTAACTTGATGCCAAGACTACACTACTTCACCACTCACGAACAGATTGTAAGAGAGCATTATACCATTCGTCTAATGCACACATAAACACGCACGCCCGCATGCACACACACACACACACACACACACACACACACACACACACACACACACACACACACACACACACAGACACACACACACACACACACACACACACACACACACACACACACACACACACACACACACACACACACACACACACACACACACACACACACACACACACACACAGCTCATGGTTCAAGGATAACAATAAGTGCCATCCAGCAGTACCATTCATTCACTACAGCAGTGATTCTCCAAATTGTTAATTGACTAATTGACAAGACAGGTTTGACACACCCTTTGCCCAACCCTTAACCTCACAAAACACTATGCCTAACCTCACAGTAACCAAATGTTTGTCGTGACTCGTGACATGCTTTGGAGTAAAAACAAATAAGGAAAAGGATATCCACGATTCCACGGTAGGATTTGAACCTGTGATATTGGGAACCAGGAGCTAATGTCTTCACACACTGAGCCACAGAGCTCACTGTTCAACCCACTGTTTTGGATGTTATTTGAAGCGCTATCCAATGATAGTGCTACAAATAATTTGAAGCACTATCCAATGACAGTGCTACAAATAGTACTCTATAGTGATGATTTGGGGAGGAAATTACAGGATTACAGGGCTGCAATATGTGACGAGTTGGGAGTGAAAAAACGTTACCCAGTCTCCTATGCATTAGGCCACGGCGGCTCATAGCTGGGGACCCCCTGGAACCCCCTATAGGACCCCTGGGGGTCCCCAGACCCCACTTTGAGAACGACTGCGCTTACATTTAAGGAACAACTAGTCTCACAGCAGACAGATTATTAGATGGACATTATAACATCTAACATCTGGGGCACAACTATGGAAGAGTGGTGAAGGACCAAAAAGAAAGTGATAGAAATATGAATTGACCAATCACAGACCTCTTTAGACCAACAACAGAATTCCATTAAAGCCCAGCCAATCAGAGGCTTACCTGAGTTTTTCACTGGTAAAACCTGGACATGGGTCTGACCATGTGGGACTAAGGAACACCTAATAAGATAAATCCAACCCACATTTTATGCTACGGTCACGTGCTTCGTGCCACATGACATATATCTGAGGTGGCATGAACCTGTGTACCAGTAGAGTCTCCCTGTAAAAGCAGGGGTGATATGGATCTAGACTTCGTGCGGGGACGTCTAGTCCTCTAGTCTTAACACCCATATGGGAAGCAGGTTTGAGCCCTGCTTTGGCTAAACACATTCCAAAGTACACATCGTCAATGGGAAGAAAGGTAATGGTCTTGGACATGTTGTATATGACCGAGGCTGTGTATCCTGACAGGAGGAACCCCCCACCACCACAGTACGGAGGGTACGAGTTTGACTCCTGCACCTGAACAGGGATGTAATATTTGCTCGCTGGCGTCCGGTCGGGACCCGCGATCGGGATTAGGTGCCCAACGAAGAGGTGCTTGCTGTTGTCTTCCTTGTTGTCATCCATGGTGCCCAGGAGATACTCCACCATGTTGTCTGTGTTGGCAAAGATGTCATCATCCCCGTTGAGGATGAATTGGACATGTGGACAGTTCCTGTCCATCCACTCCATGAAGAGGAACTGCTTCAGAGTGAGGTTGAAGAAGGAATCGTTGAAGTCCCACTGCACGATGTCTCTGTGCTCGTGTTGTTCAAATTCTAGCATCCGATTCAATCTCTTATGCTCGTACCCCCTGCCCGTTGTTCCCAAGAGGAACACCCTACGGATCTTCTTGCCCCTCTCTAACCTCTCCTCTCCCCAGGTCTTACGTAGGACTTCTCGTCGCTCGTAGTTTCCGGGAGAGCTCTTAATGGCGAGCAAGAAGAAGACATCCTTGGATCGTTTGGCCCCCCCGCATTTGTCAGGGACATCTAGCAGCAGTGGGAAGTGACGGCAGTGTCGGTAGTACATGAAGTCTTGGATGTGACCGGGAAGAGAGGAGAAGCCTGACACGTTGTCGGCCATGGACTTGTTCCTCTCGCAGGTTGGCCAGGAGAGTTGAGAGGAGGTCCTATGGCTGGCTGTCGTTCTGTTGTCAGCTTCCATCCTTGTCGGAGTGGCAGTCTGCTGTTCTCCCATTTTCACCTGGACATACTTGGCAAGATGGTGGACGCCCTGGACGGTGTCTTCTTTCTTGAAAAGGAGGATCAAGCATAACGTCCCAAGCAGCACCAAGGCTATCCGCTCCATCCTGCAACACAGCTTCCCTCTCATCCTCGACTCTCTACAATGGGACAGACAAAACAATGTCACACCACACTCACCACAGAAAAGGCTGTTCTGCTAAAAAAAAATCACACCCTGTGTGAAGGTAGCGGCGCCTTTGATACATTTTGTCATCGATATGTGTTTATAATGTGTTTATAGCCACGTGTCATGTGAAGCTTGACCAATCACTTTGTTGACGCACCTGACCAATCAGAACGTTGACGGACCTGACCAATCAGAACGTTGACGGACCTGACCAATCAGAACGTTGACGGACCTGACCAATCAGAACGTTGACGGGCCTGACCAATCAGAACGTTGACGGACCTGACCAATCAGAACGTTGACGGACAAAGTCAGGTATAGAGCGGCTAGCGCCGCTAAAAATATAATAAATCTGTGATCGGAGATTGATACTTTCCCATATGCGGTTGTCTTGACTGACAGAGGACCATCACACATGAAGGCATTCCATGCATCAACCCAATAACACGCTCATAACTGTTCTCACTGCAGCCACGTAATGCAGCCATGTACTGAGCTTTGACATTGTACGTTAAATTTGCAATGTCAAAATGCAGTACTGTACATGTAAATACTAATTTACTAACAGCCATTCACTGTATGCACTGATCTGATAGCAGGCTAATATGAAAATGAAATGGCCACAGTGAGGGATCAACAGTGTTAGTGTTTCAATACAAAACCTTTGGCAAGTTAATTTGAATTGTACATTTCCACAAGCCATTTCAAAGTGACAAACAAATAAAATGTAAGGGAAACGTACAGCATGTATCAGTGTGTCTGTCTGGTCTTCCATTATATACTGTAATACAAAAACTAATGTCTAATATAAAAGTCTTCAACAACTGAGCATTGCAGTCAAGTTTTTCCTCAAATCAAACATAAGTCCTTGATATATTCTTACGGTTATGGTATGCTGACTTCGTCATTATCTTAATGTGGATGTGTATTTTGTTGTTTTCCATAATTTGACATTGATGAGACTGAAACATGTATAGATGTTGAACGATAAAGACCCCAAAATGGAGCCTTGGAGAACTCGACATGTCATTTTTGTCAGCTCAAATTTGTAATGGCCTCATAGGCAGTATAGTACCTGTCGTTTAAGTAGGATTACAATTCAGTTACCAGTATCTACCAGTCAAACCAGTACTGTGCCAGAATGTCCCTCCCGGTTTTCCAGTTGGTGTAGTAATACAGGTATGCTGCTGAATGAACAAAAAGGGAGGTGTTGCTATGGACCTGTATTTCTTCATTAGTGAGGTGTTTTAGTTTCAAGGACCCCCATAACTCTTGAGTGTGTACAAATGGAACCAAATGGACCTGTAACCAAATTGACCCTTACAGGTCCATTTGGTTCCATTTGTACACTCTCAGAGTTACAGACCTGTAAGGGTCAATTTGGAACCCCCTCAAGGAACCCTGAGGGTCCTTAAACCCCACTTTGAGAACCACTGGTCTAGATTATTATTGTTTTAACAGTGGCTTGATGATGACCATTTTTTATTATTGTTTTGGCAGAGAAGAAGCCTTGCATTTCTCAGTTCCAAAATGTAGCTGTATAGTCGTCATGTCATAATGAACATGGAGATTTGGTTTTACGCTACAAGGAATCTACAATGTGCTGAACTTGCAATAAACAGTGGAAGCATATGTCGAGTGCAAATGTTATTGTTTTCTTAATGTTAATGTTTGTCCTGCACCTGCTGCATTGGATGTCTCTTATTTACAATGTGCGGACCTTCTTTCATGATTGTTCTCTTGGGTCCAGCCTTAAATGTTTTGTGGATGTGTGTGACTATTATGAGCTGGTTGATGTGGAAGCAATTTCAATAAGCATCCATTGATTCTATTCTAACTTAACCCATTAAGACCGGGAACGCATCTGTGCCATTTTTTTTATTTCTTTGTCTATTCAAAAATAGCAGATATACAAGCTCATATCGCTACGAGCTTGTAGATCTGCTATTTCTTTTAAAATAGTGAACATTTTGGCAAATCTTTGAATATATATTTTTAAGCTAACATTTTTTAACTCTGTTACAACTTCTGGGGGTCCCTGGAACAAAATATTTTGAGATGGGGGTCCACGGCCAAATACATTTTCAAAAAAACGGTTAGGATTTAGAAGACATTTGGAGAATCCCTAAAGATTTTAGTTACAAATGTTCGCTTTAAATATATATATATATTCAAAGATTTGCCCAAAATGTTCACAATGTTTCCCAAAAATAGCCCAAAGACATCTTAAAATGACAGATGCGTTCCCGGTCTGAATGGGTTGGCCGGTGAAACTGGCATTTTAACCAAACATCTGTAAACTTGTGTGCATGTGCATTCACTTTTAAAAGAAAAAGAGCTCGTACATCTACTAAAAAAGCAGGTGCACGACAAAGTGACCAAAGCAGGTAAAATACACACAATGTAAAAGTAACTTAATCCCAGTCAAAAGTTTGTTCATGCTTTGACAGATTAAACTAGATTATAGCCTGTTAAATAGTTGTAAAGAAACTTACTGTTAACAATGTTTAGTGGTCCAGAAGGTGTTGTTCCTCTCTAAGTGTATAGATTTAAAGTCAGCATAATGATTGTGTGCATGTGGAGCCAGAGCCGGCCCAGCTCGACTATAGATATGTGCAGAAACCGGTTTCTTCGTTTCACAATACATCAAAGTAAATTCTCTCTCTCTCTCTCTCTCTCTCTCTCTCTCTCTCTCTCTCTCTCTCTCTCTCTCTCTCTCTCTCTCTCTCTCTCTCTCTCCTCAGATAACGCCCAATGCGAATTCATTCATATTAATATATAATATTTTTGTTTTAAACGTTCTAGCCTTGACAACCATGCAGTCTTATGCAAACGTTCACATGTAAATTAGATAGCATGTTATTTAGACAGATGCCAGGTAGTGCTCTGTTTTATCTTGCTTCCTGAATGGGAGAAAAAGCATTACTTTAAACACCTTTCGGTTGAGTTTCGGTAATACTGAAATACTTTCCAAGGAGTGTGTGTATACTGTGTCAAATATGCAAGTGGCATGGGGCCCTCATCTTCATTGCAGGGCTGGTGCGGCCTTTAGGTAGGCGCTTATACACAGCGGGGGGTGACCTTCTGTCTGTTGTCTATGTTCACACAACAAGCTGCCGGTGCTGCAGGTGCCAATGGCAAGGACAGAGAAATTGGCTGACACACACGGATAGATAATTACTGAACCAATCTGGGAACCCATCTGCAAAAAAAAAACTGTTTGCAGCTGCTGAGCTGAATCTGTCTTGAGAGATTATTTCTGAACAAACATGAATATTTATTCACGCAGGCACGCAGGCACAGCACACGCACGCACGCACGCACGCACGCACGCACGCACGCACGCACGCACGCACGCACGCACGCACGCACGCACGCACACACACACACACACACACACACACACACACACATTTTTTAAAGGATTGTACCCAGAAGGAAACAAGGTAGTCATGTTATCCTGGAGAATTATCTCAAACACTGGTACATGTCAACAATACTGAGATGGGCGCATTATGTTTCACAAAAAAATTAAATAATGTGACAATTATTACTAATGGTTAACGTAGCAGATCCCTTATCGAGAGGAAATAGGCCTCATATTGGACATTTCCTGACACAATCTCCAGGGAGACAGGACTCACGTTTCCAAGAACTGGGAGCAGTAATGTGTTTACTTAAGATAAGATAATATAAGCCTTTATTGAGAGTAGAAAGATAATTTATTTTTCAAATTAAGATAAAATAAATAGACTTGGAGTCTGACACTAGACATCTGCACAATTGATCTGACTGATCTAATGTATGTATATTCTATCAGTAAATAAATGTATAAATAAATGTACAATATATCAATAGTCAATATAGATTAATTGCATGGTGAAATTGACCGATACCGATATTGCAAAACAAGTTTCCAGTACCTTACACCTGTAATACATTAACTGTGATTCTGGGTGCAGATGCAGACTCTAAATAACTGTGCATTCTTATTATCTCATTTGTTTGGCCTACTGATGCACATAATCGTTCAAACAACTTGTTTTAAATGTTGATATTATTATTGTAATCCCAACGCAAATAATCCATTGATGATGATGATTTAGTCCGCTTTTTAGTTGTTGTTGTTGGGGTATTTGTCACTCTACATTTTGATTTTCGAAAATCTACATTTCGGCCATCTGAAAATAGTCAATCTACAAGTTGCATTGCATCTCGATGCATTGTGAGCTTGTAGATCTGCTATTTTCAAAAGATTTTTATACAATTTATACATCAAAAAACAAAGAAATTCTGCATAATGAGTACTTTCTACTTTTGGTACTTTAAGTTCATTTCGATACCAATAATTTTGTACCTTTACTCAAGTAAATTTTGAATTCCAGACTTTAACTTGTAGGTAAATACAGGGTATTTTTACATTGCAGTATTGATAGTTTTATTTAAGTAAAAAATGTGAATACTTTTTCCACCACTAGTTAAGTGCCTTGCTCAGGGACGCTTTGACACATAGACTGGGTGGGCAGGGGAAGAAGAACCAGCGACCTTCTGATTACCAGACGGCCTCTCTACTCTACCCACTAAGCTACTACCACCCTCCCTGGCTGTTGTCATGCAGGAGCTGATGACATCATTAGTGGTGTTTTCCATCATGAGACTGTGTGCCTCTCCCATTATAATTACACTCATATTTCATGATCCATCTCTGAGGAATAATGGGTGTCTCTCCCATATGAGTGCTGCTAGCAGATGGTTTTTGCTTGACTGAGTTGTGCTTATTCCACCAACACCCTACCAGTTACCGTAAATCGTAGATTTTTTTTTGTCGCATTCCTAAATCGATAATGTAACATTGATTGACATTACAACACTGTTTTCTTTATGGCTGATCTGTTTATGAATAAAATGTGTTGTAATGTTCTCTCTCCATTAGAATTCCCAAAAGCCTCGTTATCACTGATCTAAGTACACAATGTGTGGATGCATTCCAATACAATAAGAATTTTGTTGAAGACAGCATTCTCACTATAGTTCAACAGGCATTTCTCTGTGTCGCAAGAGACTCTGGTCAAAGTGGGAGTTGGGCAACTCAACAGCCTTTGAGAGAGGACAGTTGGGAAGAGTTTATACACAAATATCATTGCCTGAGACCTACCCTCTGTCAGCGATGTAAAGTTTACTCAAGTACTGTACTCATTTTCAGTATTTACACTTCTACTCCACTTCACCTCAATATACTGTATGCCACACCTAACAGATGCAAGATGCGCAGATCTGCAAATCCCTCCTTTCCAGAAGGAGATTCCAGAGTTTTAGACATACAGTATCATCTCAGGAACACACCTATTCTGAGGCACAAGCACCTTTAGCAATCAAACAAGCATTAACCAACAAGCACTTTTTCACTAGGAAAATACCACCACACATCTGTGCGCGCGCGCGCGCGCACACACACACACACACACACACACACACACACACACACACACACACACACACACACACACACACACACACACACACACACACACACACACACACACACACTCTTGCCCACAAAGCCAACGTGCCACAACATTTCATGTAACTTGAGTTGAGAGGCAAATACTTTGATAAGGAGTGAAAAAAGTAAATGAAAGATTGGTTTCAGAAATGTGAGGTTAAATCCTTTAACCAAGGTTAAATGATTTATTAACGTGTGAATGGAAGGTGCAAATGCAGGTGAAGTGAAGGATGAAGGGTGAGTCAAGTCATCTTTACTTATATAGCACTGCAATAAATCATTGTCCACAAAAGCCATAAAATGTAGAACACAGAAATCACAATCACAGAATTATAAAATCAGAAACACAGCGCACATTTTTAAAGTAAAGAGAAACTGAACAAAACAAACAACTGATTAAAGCCGATTAAAAAACACGAAGCGTGACGAAGCATAAAACCGTGGGCAAACCTCAGACTGAGCCAAAAGCATGGGAAAAAAGGTGGGTCTTTGGAGTTGATTTTAAATTGGCGGTTGTGGTGGGGAAGGACTTAATGTGGGATGAGTGAAATGGCAGAACTGGCAGAAATCGTGTTTGGGGACAATGGGGAACTGAAAGGAGTTGCTGAGCGGATGACCTATTAACATGGGAGCAGAAAGTGGAGTTAGCAGATCAGAGATGTATTGATGTATGAATTGCTGGCTAGTCTATTTAGAATATAGTTTTCTAAACAAAAAGCAAAAAAACAAAAAAAACAATTTGGTCCAATGCAATTGGACCAAAAGTAGGATGATGTGCTCTCTTTGCTTTGTTCTAGAGACTCAGGAGCTGGTAGCCCTGGAGAAGTTGTTGCCTCTACTTTGAGAGGAGAGAGGAATGGAGAGTGAGAGCGTGTTGAAGAGAAAGGAGGAGATTAGAGGAAGGTGGTTGAGTTGTGAAGCAGAACAAACAGGTGCATGTGTACACTGTGTATATGGTGCTGATTGTGAACGGGACTGTCAGGGTTACATAGAGGGAGGTTTTCACTCCTGAACTTGCGTTATTTATATCTATTTATAACTTGATTAAAAAAAAGTCAGTAGGTACAGTAAAGCAGCACAAAGCAACAAGGACTTTACAACTAAAGTACAGTAGCACTAAGCACTTCAGGACTTTATCAGATCTTGTATGTTTGAATGTAAATTATAAATGTGACAACAGTTTTTCTTATCACCTGTGTAGACATATCAATAAACAGTATTCAAATTGAATGAAGCTGTACAGTAGCAGCTGTGTTCCCATGACTAGAGTTCAGTGACGTGTTTACAAAGTATGCTGCCAACGTAATTATAAATGTTCTGTAACTGCCCTTTCAAAAATACAGCTGTACAGTTTTGCAACTTGCCGGGTAGGGGCAGGCATGGTATTAGTGAATGCCAAAAGCACTGACATTTGATCACTACCACATTCTACCACATTAATAACTTTCCAAAAACACAGCCTAATGTGATTATGTTGAAATTTAGACTCTTCATATCAAGATAGTGGCCGTACAGAGGGCATTGTAAAACATGACTAACCCTAATAAAGCAATAGTTTAGTATTTCATTCAAGGCTGGGACAGGGGGGTGGGGCATCTGGTGGAAAAGTTCACTGATGAAACTTTAGACCCACTGAGAGAAACAGGTGTGCTCACGCGCACGCACGCACACACACACACACACACACACACACACACACACACACACACACACACACACACACACACACACACACACACACACAATTTCAATTCAAATTCAATTCAAAGGGCTTTATTGGCATGAGAAAACATACGTTTACATTGCCAAAGCAGAAAGCACAATACCACACACACACACACACACACACACACACACACACACACACACACACACTCACACTCACACTCACACACACACACACACACACACACACACACACACACACACACACACACACTAAACTATTTCCTCCATATTCTACACACTCCCCATCGCTTCTAAAGGGTTTTCACCCTTACCCAGCTTTCTTAACCTCTGCTATTCTCATCTTTATTTATTTAACAAGTAATATCGTTATCCTTGTCTTGCTGTTATGTAATTGCTATTGTTAGCACAGTCTTGCGATACATGACACACCCAACATTTCACTGCTTGTACCTGTATGAGTAATAGATAAATAAGCCCTCTTGAACCTGCAATGAACCTGAAATGAACCTGTACCCACCCGAGGGGTCGTGTACTTCCAGCAACGCAGGTGTTGTGATGTGGAGGGGGCAGGTGTAGTGCAATCTACCACATCAGAATTTGTTTTGTGCCAGGGACTCCTATAACAGATTTGCGTTAAAACCTTTCAAAATGATTACACATTTTCACAATTTATCAAACCGGAAAATGGCACGGATTTACAAGCTCACAACGTGTTGCATCACGATGCATTGTGAGCTTGTAGATTGGCTATTTTCGAAGAGCTTAAAATAAATAAAAGTGCTTAGACTGTTTTCATTTTGTTGGAGAGTGGACCCTGTTAAGGCTGGCCCAATTAGCAGCTGGACATTAGTACAAAGACATGGTGCTGTGCATCCAAAAGGTGTGTTTTTGATTGATAGATTTAATACTTTATTAGTCAAACATGTAAACAGCATGTGGTACAATCGGACATTTAGGCTAAAAGGATAGCACACAAAAGTCCTGGGGACTTGTTTACATCATGGTCCTATGTTTATTCACTAACACAAATTAACCGAAAAGGACCCCCAAAATAGGCAAACTCTGCAGCACCCATGGCATAGTGTCCAGTTCTCCATCCACAGCTCTATTTGGCATCAACTAGCAGCATTCTATACACAGCTGAGCTAATGACCCTGGACTCCACCATGTCAAGGGGTGTATTCTAGATCTAAAACATACAATATATAAAATTATATCTTTAACCCACATAAAAGTATATTACAAATCTCAATGAACTACACTCAAGTAGTGATTCCTCCTTCACATTACTACTAGTACAACAAACAATATACTTTTTTTAAATTCCAAAAGCACATCAAAGCCCCCTCTACCATTCTATACTGTGGTCCAGCCCAATCACACTGGAAAAACAGCAATTCAATTAAGCATTCAATCTATCAAACTTAACATATATTGTAGTTTTCCTCTACATTGCACTCAAACATATTACACTTAGTATTGCACTTGCCCATAAATATATTGCACTAAGATGTACTGCACTTGCCCATCGTGATTCACCACCAAACATTTGTATCTCTCTCTACAGGTGGAACTTGTCAGGGCTGAGTGGCCAATCCAGCTAGACAGGGGACAAACTTCAGGACAAGTTCAGTAAAATTCCAATACATTCTTAAAATCATTTATTAACTGTTCAAAAGATAATTGTGCGAATTATGCTGTGAAAATGATCAAAGTGCAAATATGCTGTACAAATATCAATAATCCAATCAATCAATAAGGGTACAATGTAGCCTACATGTGCACAAATAGATATGCAGAATAGAGGACCTCTCTATAACAAAGCCCCTCAAGGACCCACTTTTCAAAGAACCACTGATCTACAGCACCTTTTACCAGTGTTTACTTGTAAGTAATCTCTCAAGAGCAGATTCACTGTTTTTCCTTTTTATTTGACGATGGGTTCCCAGATTGACTTTGTACATTGTTTGTGCATTTGTGTGTGTGTGTGTGTGTGTGTGTGTGTGTGTGTGTGTGTGTGTGTGTGTGTGTGTGTGTGTGTGTGTGTGTGTGTGTGTGTGTGTGTGTGTTGTGTGCGGCACAACAACTGTCATCTTTCAGGGCATTCATTTCACATATTCTTCTTATTAGTCATAATAATCACTTTAGCTGCTCAACAGTAGGAATTCCCCAGAGGGTTTCATTCCACTCCCACAAAGCCACCACAGAGAGTGCATCCCCCCTCAGGATATCAGAGCTTTGAACAATGATCCATATACACGGTCAACTGGCTTTAACCTGGAAATACCCGCTCACCAACATAGCACTCATAGGCTTGCTGGACAATATTTCACTTATTTGAATGATGCCACGACTGCTGAGTGAGTTGCAGGTTTTTTTAGGTGACTGATCTACTGTAAGCTCTGCATTCATTTTTGGTTGTTCAACTCATTCCTCTCCAGCAGTTTTCCACAGATCTTCTTTTCTGGTGTTACAAGTTCAATTTATTCTATTCTATTTTAGCTGATGTCTTGAATTTTGCTGTTTTTAACGAGAGCCATTGCAACGCAATTTTGCTGTGCATCTCTGATGTAAAGTTATTATGAATGACAATAAAGAGGAACTTGAACATGAACCAATCTGGCCTAGTCCATTCTTCCGACGGTGTCTCTACACCCTTTATTGTTTTTATTGTACAGCACCTTGTAACTATGTTTTGAAAGGGCTATATCCGTCCCTCCCAAGCCGACTCACCCGCCCCCTACTGCCTGTCTGTAGTTGAGCTCCTTGCATCTTTTTGCTCTCTGTAGCGCTTACAACTAGTCCAGAATGCTGCTGCCAAACTACTTACTGACTAGGTCCAGGAGCTCATGTCACATGACCCCATTCTGGCCTCCTTGCACTGGCTCCCAGTGAATTTTAGAATCCATTTCAAGGTTCTTGTAATCACATACAGAGCGCTTCATGGTCAGGCACCTGCATATTTATGTGACCTGAGAAGTTCTTTGAGGTGGGGGGACATTGCCGTAGATGCACTGATGAATCAGAAGGGAGATCTTGTATTCGGTCCGGAAGGTGATGGGGATCGCACTCTCATCTAGGTCTAAGGTCTCTCAGATCCTCATCCCAGGGATGTGATATGTCCTGTATTGTGATTTCCTTTAACTCATATTGGCTGATTATTGTTTTATTTTGTATTATTGATATGTTCTTCCGCTCTTGAGCTTGTGAAGCACTTTGTGACTGTCAATGTTCGTGAAAAGTGCTCTACTATACTTCAGTTGACAGGGGCCTATAATATGAATGAATGAATGAATGAATGAATAATAAGCCACGAAAAAATGGCCTATTATTAAGCAACATGTGTTATGTTCTGATGGGGCACTGTACACTACTGTACTATGTTTAAAATACGTAATACTGTAATGTGTGCATGACACATGATGTCCCCAGTTTCATAAGATAGATAACGTGCATAAAACTGAATGTTTTTCTATCATTCAAATGTCTATGTAATCTGAAAAGTCTGATTCCTAAATGACGGTTATGCCTCTATCATCAGTCAATCAAAGTAGGCCTACACGACTTGAATGTACACCTCTCTCTGAGAGATTTATTGCCGACCTCAAAATGCCTACGTCTCATCTCCCAGTCTCTCATGTCTCTAAAACATACTTCGAGCATGCACAAGAAAGTTGCTCCATGTTTGCAACAACTGCAAGACAGACAGATGCACACGCTCACACACACACACACACACACACACACACACACACACACGCACACGCACACGCACACGCACACGCACACACACACACACACACACACACACACACACACACACACAGACACACACACACACACACACACACACACACACACACACACAGTCATAGATGGAGCTGTATCATTACCAAGAAATGAAACTCAGATGTCACTCTGTTCATAACTCTCTCCTTTTTTGTGACCACATTATTATTACATGTTTCAAGTAGAAGAGAGAATGCATGGTATTTAGGCAGTAGCCTAACATGAATACTATTTACAATGTGATGACATGTAACAGCATACATAAATTGCTCTTTCTTTCTCCTCCCTCATCAAGCCTGTGTTATAACTTTGATTTATAGACGGATTTCCGCGCGACGTCATCACAGAGCAGAATGCGCAATCTGCGCATGCTCGGGGGAAACGAATTGTTGCGCCGTTCACTCTGTTGTTATATTCGGGAGTTAGCTAGCCATAATTCTGCTATTATAGGCATAATAGGCATAATGCTGCTATTATATACAAACAGATCCAACTTCCAACAAATCATTTTTATTGAGTAAACAATGTATTACAAACTGCATCATTTAATCTACTTTCATTAAACCCGGTGAAGATCATTTATTTTATGAATGGACATTTGACCAGAGCTGCTGCGGGAAATGGCGCCCTCTATAGGCTTAGTTGGCTTACCCCCTCCTCTGCGCGGTCATATCCTCTCAATGTTTACAAACATGAAACCCGTCTATAAGAGAGTGTCACAAGCTAGAAAAATAGTCAAGCACTATGTGCCCGTAGTCTCACCAGACTCCCATAAACAACCAAAACTAAACTAAAACTAAACTAGTAAACCAAAAACGGCAAAAAAAAACCTACTTACAACCAGACCCTCCATAACTGAACTGAAAACATAACTACAAACTATGAGAAACACAAAAGGCTGGTGTTGTCTGCTAGGGTGCTGGAGAGAGTTCATGAGAACTGGAGACAGCTCCTCTTTAGCGACCAAGGCCCTAATGACTGCATGAGGTACAGCTGATACAGGGAGGAGCAACCAGACCAATTAAATCATAGTGAAGCACACAGGTGAGCCATGGACCACTTTTCAGAAAACTAATCGGCATAACGACTAAATTGGGGAGAAAAAGGGGGTAAAAGGAATTAATTCTGCTCTAATTAAAAAAAAAGAAGAAAAGAAAAGGTAAACAAGTTAATCCCAGTATAGACAGTAAGAGACAAAAAAGAGAGATGGTAATTCTATTGACAAGATGTACTTAAAGTTGCAGTTCACACGTCCAAACTCCCTCACACACCTGTATCACTATGGCAAGAGGCATATTAGACTTATTACAATTATGCCTTATCAGAGCACAACAATTTTAATCTAACTTTTTATGTTTATTTTTTATAAAGTTATAAATGAATTGCAATGCAAATATAGCAACCTAGTTTTGCCATAATGTTACAATGTAGGCAGTGGTAGAATAAATATTGTGTTCTTCATGTGCAAACATAGTTGGCCACTGCACCTAGAAGGAAACCTACGCGGTTCATTGAGCCGATCAAAGCTCACAACGCGTCGCATCCGTGTTGTGAGCATAAAATCTGGAATGCTGTCAAGCAATAAATCTGTTGTTTCCAGCGGAACACACACACACACACACACACACACACACACACACACACACACACACACACACACACACACGCACGCACATACGCACGCACACACGCGCCGTGAGGCGCCGACTACTCTTTCACACACGTCTGTTCTATTTACTTCCTGATAATATGCAAGATAATTTACCTTCCCTGATAGTCTGGCTGTCCCACGTTGGCATGTTGCCCAAGAGGCTGACTTTAGGCATGCATATGCATGCGTGTTAGGTGTTTATCCATCCTTTGAAAAGGATTTGATTGGCGTGTCCCAGATGACGTTAACACAATACCTGCATTTCATGTCACATGCCACACCTGTTTTCACAGAGAGGGCGGTCGTAAGGCCAGTCTAGGGGGTAGAAATCCGTATTAATGCTTTAGAGAAAAGCAGAGTGCCAAAAACCACCAGGACTTTCATAGATAAGCTTCAAAAACATTTGATTTGACAAGATTTGATGAAGACCAGTGAATCTATCACACTCACTGGCTTTGCACGCATTCTTACTAGAATGATTTGATCTTCTGAAAAGGTTGTAGGCCTATAGATTTTATCTTCACTCCTAGTGTGCTGTATTTATTTTTAGAGGGAAATATTGATGACTATCAGTGAGAACCCAGAGATAATGGTTAAAGGGCAAGACCACTTCGGTAGAGGTTTGGGTTGTGCAGTTACCTTGCCTTAATGTAACTCTAATGTTGGACAAGAAATTTAAAAAAAAATTGCTCCATTGATTATAGAAATTGGTCATTCAAATTAAGCTCCTCATGGACTTACATTGTACAGTGAAACAGCTCAGAAAGTGTTGTAATACTTTAATGTTACCAATGGATGGTGCTGTTGCTCTATGCTACCTCAATCTATACACAAATCCACGGAGCGCTGCCCTGTAGGTGGCGCCGCCATTGCTGCGGTGTCAAACTCAGTCAGCTGCTGCCGCGGTTCTGTCCGTCTGTTTACGTTACTCTTTACCTGCTTGGCTGTTGGAGCAGCCATAAACTACACAGGTTCATCCCGATTTTCTGTACATCTTTGTAAAGTTAGTGTTAGTAAAAGTTAGTAAAAAGCAGGTAAAAGAGTAATGTGAGCAGTCAAGTGACTGCAGCTGACTGACACCGTGCAGCAGCAGCTGATCGAGTCTGACACCGCAGCAATGGCGGCGCCACCTACAGGGCAGCGCTCCGTGGATTCGTGTATACAGTACAACCACTGACCTGTGAACAGTAGTACTTCCGGTTCACCACTTCCGGTATTACGTTGTTATGTTGTTGACGCACGATGTATGACGCTAACTGCTAATAAAACTCCGTTGAATATACAACAGGTTATGGGCCCAGATCGACGCTAAAAAGCTGTTATACACGGAGTGTGTGATAAACAGTATTGTGGGATTTCACAATGGATGATAAGCTGTTTATAGACAGGCTGAGCGGACCAGAGAACTGGGCAACATGGAAGTTTCAAATGGAACATTTGCTAAAAGCTAAAGGACTATGGGGTATGCTAATGGAGACGGATACGCTAGCTGCAGATGCTAACGCAGCAGCACAGGCTGAGCACACTAAACGGAGAGAGAAGGCATTCTCTATGTTAGTGCTAAATGTAAGTACACCCCAGTTGTACCTGATAACAAGTTGCCAGACTCCCAAAGAGGCGTGGACCACGCTGAAAGGCCATTTTGAGAGAGATACTTTGGCAAATAAACTGTTCCTGAAGAAAAGATATTTCAGATGTGAAATGAAGGAAGGAGATCGTTTAACTGAGCATTTAAAACGAATGAAGGAGCTAACTGATCAGCTATCAGCAATAGGAGCTGTAATTGAAGAGGAAGACCAAATTGTAACACTGCTAGGTAGTTTTCCACCAAGTTATGCTACAATTGTCACTGCACTAGAAACAAAGATTGAAAACCTGACACTGAAGTTTGTTCAACAAGCATTAATAAATGAAGAGCAAAAGCGAGTGAATGCTAATGATAACTCCAGTGGTGCTACGTCAGGTGGTGCATCAGCCATGTCATCACAATTTCGGGGAAATGTGCAGGATAACTCCAGGTCAGTGGGAGTAGAAAGACCAAGCACGTGGAGATGTTACAAATGTGGGAAAGAAGGCCATATTAAACGTGACTGTCCAAGCTTGAAAAATAAACCTAAGAAGAAAACCCACAAGGCTAAAAACATGATATGTGAGGATGAGGACGATTCATCAGAAAGTGCCTTTGTGGTTAGACAGGCAAACTCTGACAGACCACAACAGGTCGAATGGTTAATTGATTCTGGAGCATCAAAGCACATGACATGTGATAAAGAAGTTCTACAAGAATACCAGCAATTCTCAAAATCACAGTCTGTGAAACTCGGTGATGGCAGGGTGGTTGACGCCCTAGGAATTGGAAATGTCAACATGAAAATGACTTTCAAATTAAGTGATGTAAAAAATGTCACAATGTATGACGTGCTGTATGTTCCAAAGCTGTCTGGGAATCTATTCTCAGTGGGAGCTGCTACCAAAAAAGGAAATACAGTACAGTTCAGGAAGTCTCGCTGCTATATACGTGGAAAAGATGGAACTCTTCAAGGAATGGGAACACAAAGAGCTGATGGACTATATCAGCTGGATGTTGAAGGAAGTGAATCTGTCTGTCATAGTGCATCAGTAGCAGCCAGCCTGTGGCACCAGCGCCTTGGTCACACCAACAAGCTGAAGGAACTAAAAGATCTGGTGAATGGAGTGGTCTTCTCTGCAGAGAACGAGGTTCCCTTCTGTGAAGGATGTGTGGAAGGCAAGCTGGCTAAAAAGCCATTCAAGTCAATTGGAGGAATACGTTCCAAGCGCAAGATGCAGCTGATTCATAGTGATGTCTGTGGACCCATGCAGACTGAATCCATAAGTGGATAATAAGTGTGACTTTCATTGATGATTACACAAGATGCTGCAAGGTATACTTCATGAAACAGAAGAATGAAGTGCTAAGCAAATTCAAGGAATTTGAGAAAACATTCTCAAATGAATGTGGGCTGAGCGTCGTGAGGCTGAGAACAGACAATGGTGGTGAGTACACATCAAAGGAGTTTCAAGAATATTTGAAGACTCAAGGCATCCACCATGAAATGACTGTACCTCACTCACCACAGCAAAATGGTGTGGCAGAAAGAAAAAATAGGACATTAGTTGAAGCAGCAAGGAGCATGCTGTCACATGCTAAGTTGCCGAAGATGTTCTGGGCAGAGGCTGTAGCCACCGCAGCTTACATGCAGAACAGGCTGCCCACATCTGTCCTGAAGGAAGAGACACCCTACGAGAGATGGTGTGGTAAAAAACCTGACATGAGTCACATGAAGGTGTTTGGCTGTGTTGCTTATGCACATATCCCAGATGAAGAGAGAAGGAAACTGGACAAAAAGGCTGTGAAGCTTCGCTTCATGGGATATGCAAACAATGCCAAGGGCTATCGCCTGTATGATGAAGGGAAAAGGAGGATTCTAATCCGTCGTGATGTCATCTTTGATGAATCAAACTTCAACTTGAAACAGGAAGCGGAAATACCCTGCTCAGAGAACGAGATACTCATTAAAACAGATGAGAGTGTAACACAAGATGATGAGGTCACTGTCGAGAGCACTGTCAGAACAAGTGGCAGAATCAGAAATTCTCCAAGGAGATATGGATATGATGAGTTTGCTGATACAGTGACTGTTGATCATCATGCCAATATGTGTCGTGTGACAGAACCGATCACACTGAAAGAGGCAATGCAAAGTCCTAATGCAAAGGACTGGCAGGGGGCAGATTTGATTTGGAATATGAGTCGCTGCTGGAAAACGAGACCTGGGATTTAATGGATTTACCCAGAGACAGAAAGGCAGTAGGATCAAGATGGGTGTTCAAAGTCAAGCATCATAGTGATGGACGAGTGGAGAGATACAAGTGCAGGCTCGTTGCCAAAGGCTACTCGCAGTTGTATGGTGCTGACTATAATGAAACGTTTTCACCAGTAGTACGATTCAGCTCTGTTCGTACATTACTGTCCTTTGCTATTCAAAACAATCTACATGTGCACCAGATGGATGTTGTAACTGCATTCCTTAATGGACACTTGGAAGAAGAAATCTACATGGAGCAGCCAGAGGGCTACATCAAACCAGGGCAGGAACACCTGGTGTGCAAACTGAACAAATCTATCTATGGACTGAAACAGTCACCTCGCTGCTGGAGCAAGGCTTTCACAGAGTTCATGATGGAGATTGGATTCAAACAGAGCACATCAGACCCCTGTGTGTTTGTAAGATCAAGACAAGAGCTTGAGATACTCGCAGTTTACGTGGATGATCTCATTCTGATAACTGAGTCAACTGAGAGCATGAACGAGCTCAAAATGTCTCTCAAGGAGCGCTACAAGATGAAAGACATGGGTGAGCTCTCCTATATTCTGGGCATCTCTGTGATCCAAGATAAAGAAACATGGGTGAGCTCTCCTATATTCTGGGCATCTCTGTGATCCAAGATAAAGAAAAGAAATGTGTCTTGCTTCATCAGAAGCATTACATTGAAGCCATACTTCAGAAATATGGAATGGATAATGCAAATCCTGTAGCAACTCCTGCTGATGCCAATGTCAAATTGATCAAAAGTGATGGTGTCAGTAAGCCAGTGCACCAACATATCTATCAGTCAATGGTAGGAAGTCTGCTGTATGCTGCAATGGCCACACGACCAGACATAGCTCAAGCAGTGAGTGCTGTGTCAAAGTTCAACTCAAATCCTGATGCTGCACATCTGACTGCTGTGAAGAGGATACTGCGATACTTGAAAGGGACAGCGAACCTTGCTCTCAAGTACGAGCAGTCAGACTCTGGAGCGTTGATCGGATTCTCAGATGCTGACTGGGCTGGTGATCAGGATGACCGCCGCTCAACAACAGGCAACATATTTCTACTGAGTGGAGGAGCGGTGAGCTGGCTCAGCAAGAAACAAGCAACAGTTGCACTTATAACAGCAGAAGCGGAGTACATTGCACTCAGTCAAGCTGCTCAAGAAGGTATCTGGCTGAGACGATTACTACGTGATCTCGGAGTGGAGGCTAGGTCCACAGTGATCCTGGAAGACAACCAAGGTGAGCTGGCTCAGCAAGAAACAAGCAACAGTTGCACTTTCAACAGCAGAAGCGGAGTACATTGCACTCAGTCAAGCTGCTCAAGAAGGTATCTGGCTGAGACGATTACTAAGGGATCTCGGAGTGGAGGCTAGGTCCACAGTGATCCTGGAAGACAACCAAGGAGCCATCGCAATCGCAAAGAATCCTGTGAACCACTCAAGGACTAAACACATAGACATTCGCTACCACTACTGTACATCCGTGAATGTGTGCAGAATGGACAAATAGAACTGCAATATTGTCCAACGAATGACATGAAAGCGGACATCTTTACCAAGCCACTGACCAAACAGAAGTTTGAATACCTCAGGGGAGAGATTGGACTTTTCCCTGTTTAAGTGGAGTGGTTATTTGTGCTTGACAGGTGTACGCCGAACGCTGCCTGATCAAAGCAAATCTGACTCTGAATACATTAGAATAGAAAAAGAGTTCCAGTGAAACCAATGTAAAAAGAAAAAAAACAACATAGAAGAGTTCCAGTAAAATATATGTAAAAACAAGTACTTTTGAAAAAAAAGTGATAAGTCTTGTATTGTTGTTATATTGAGATTGATATTTCTTGACATTTTTTGTGGAAGAGAGCACAGCTCTGTAATATTATTTAAAGGGTTTTAATCCCATTGTAAGATTAAGTGGGAGTGTTGTAATACTTTAATGTTACCAATGGATGGTGCTGTTGCTCTATGCTACCTCAATCTATACAGTACAACCACTGACCTGTGAACAGTAGTACTTCCGGTTCACCACTTCCGGTATTACGTTGTTATGTTGTTGACGCACGATGTATGACGCTAACTGCTAATAAAACTCTGTTGAATATACAACAGAAAGTCACCCTTTTAGCCCGTAAACGAACACAAACAAAGCTTATTCAGACACTATAGAACATCACCAAACCCAGTACTGTTTTTTTTCCATAAAAATGTCAACTTCCTTGATTTTACTAGTTGAAGATCCGGATCCGGATCCACGGATCCAGTCCGGGTTTTCTTCCTAATAAAATAGCGAAATCAACAGGAAGTTGACATTTTTTATTAAAAACATAAACAGTACTGGGTTTGGTGATGTTCTATATTATCTGAATCAGCTTTGTTTGTGTTCGTTTACGTGCTAAAAGAGTGACTTTGAGAGCTGTTTCAGTGTACAATGTAAGTCAATGAGGAGCATATTTAGAATTATCAATTTCTAATCAATGGAGCAATTATTTTTGATTTCTTGTCCACCGTTCTGTTATCCATTACTAACCAGTTCAAACTCACATGTATAATAACCAACACTGCTGCCTGGATAATTGGTCTACCCACACCCAACCTCACAGAATTAAACCATGAAGATATGGCACGCGTTGCAACCTCAATAGAACAGAACATCACACACCCATCGCCATCTTGAAAAAAGCCCCTTTTCTGTTTGCAAACCCTGATGTTTTTCAGATGGTGTCGTGTACGTGCATTTGCAGTTGTTATGTGATTAGACTGGAACTCATTTCCTTTGCAGGTTGCTGATCTGGTCTGGGTCTAGAGCGGATACGGAAACGGTGTGTGCATGTATGTGTGTGTGCAAATTATCGGATAGGCCTAGGCTAGTAGACAGGCTCTAGATCGGATCAGGCTGGTGTGTAACTGGAGCAGAAACCAAGGAAAGCCTGCTGACGTCAGTTTTTATGGGTCAATCTAGTTGTTGCCATTCTTATTCATACTCCTTCAATTTTGGAACCATACAACAACCAACAACATGGCTGTATGTTCAGTAGTTGAACAGCTACCCTAGCCTTCTACCAAATAACTTTGGTAGTATTTGCTACTTGCTACTATTCTGAGGTTATTGGTTTATCTATGATCGTAGATAACTGAGGCACTACACTGTATATGCATTTGATGTATTACCTCGTGTTTATCTTGCTTACTGTAAATCAGTAAGTCTGCTAAATGCCCAAATTGTAAATTGTAATTTGGCTTTTGTAATTTACACGATGTCCTACTTATTTGTGTTTGTGAAATAGCCTTATTTATTATTAAATTATAGGCTATTGGTAGGGGAGGGGGGGGGGCAGGTAAAACCTAGCCTGGCATTGGCCAGATTGATAACGTGGATTAACTCTCACGTTCCCCCCCGCCATCAGTCTGGACTTTGGCCCAATGGGAGCGAGTATGAGAAATCAGAAAATGATCGGGCCAATCAGTGACTGCGTTTCAACAGCTGTCCGTGCAACAGTGAAAAGTATCAAAATCATTTTCTGATTTCTCATACTCGCTCCCTATAGGCCGAAGTCCAGACTGATACCAGGAAGGGGAAGGAACGTGAGACTGAATCCACGTTATCAGTCTGGCCAATGCCAGGCTAGGTAAAATCCTGCCCAGGGCACCAAATTCCTCAGGGCCAGCACTGGCTGCAATTTGGAACTGGCCCCTGTATAAAGTCCAAGCCCATCACCAGAAATGCTCCGCCCGGACTGTTTACTGTATATATTTTTCTTTTTGATTACTACTCGTTTATATGATGTTTTTATGTGGACACGCCTCCAGTTCATTAAGTATACCTGGTTTTCAACTTAGCACCTCCTCCACCACCTTAGCACCACCCACCTGTCCTAGTCCCTCCTCCTCCTGATGCCCACACCTGTTGTGTTATGATAATGAGGGGGAGGGTATATTTTTACTCAAAATAGTCAGAGAAGACATAAAACACCATAAAAACACCACCAGGGGGCTTAATGAAGTTCTGTCAACCTCATAGACACATGAAAAACAGAAAAGGTGCAAAACCATGGCACCACCTCTTTAGTAAAGTATTCAATCAATCAATCAAAACCATTGCTCCAATCCACACCAAACTTGGCACGAACACTGGTGAGGGGTCTGCTGTCAGAATAGCCACACCAGGGACCATGCACACTGTTGCTGCAATCTGCACTGATCAGGGGTCTGCCATGACAATAGTTACACGTTAGGATCCCCCTCAAACAATTTAGTACTTTTCACACCACTATTCAGGATATTGCAACAATGTCTGCATCTGTTGATTTAACCCATATTTTAAACAGGTACATTTTGGATAACAAGCCGTGCACATTGAGATACACAATAATATATATATATATATATATATATATATTAGACACATATCAGACAAAGATTTAAGTTAAGGCAGAGAACCTGGAGACCTTAAGTGAAGGAGTTTTCAGTATCTCGGGGGTCTAGTTTTCGAGTGGATGAATGAGAGGATAAGGAGAGAGAGATCAGTCGGAGAAGCAGAGCAGTGGGAGCGCTATTGTTCTTTATTTTCTGCACCGTTGTGATGAAAAGACAGCTGAGACAGAAGGCAAAGCTCTCGATCTCCCGGTCAATCTTCATTCCTGCTCTCAGGGCTGGAGCATAGAGGTATAATATAACGGGCTGGAGTCTACGGCCCCCTGCTAGCTTAACAGCCAGAGCTAACGGTGTGTGCACGTCAAATGCGTCTTGGGTTTTTGAAAGGTGCTATATAAATTCAAGTTATGATTATTATTATTCTCTTGTTTGGCCCGGCAAAAACCTGGATGTGTGTCTCAAAGAATGTGATTGGCAGAATCGCGGAACGTTTAGAATATTATTTTGCGGCCCCATTTTAATTTTTCACAAGATCGGTGATTGTTGCAATGACCTGCACCACAATACTTCACCATATGTTGCGCTATGACGAAATTAACCCACTAAATGTAACAATGTGTGCGTTCCGTAATGCAATTCCAATGGTGAAAGCTGTTTCACCCGATGAAAGAATGGTGGATTCGGCCACGCCCCGAAATACCTGTATGTGTGTCTCAAAGAATTCACACACACACACACACACACACACACACACACACACACACACACACACACACACACACACACACACACACACACACACACACACACACACACACACACACACACACACACTTGGGATACCCCCATCAGCCCCACACAGGGGTACCACACCCCCAGAGACCGACTATGAGCACACATCCTGGGCACAGAATCCACCGAAAAATGCAGATCTACAGACCCATCACATGTGGTCCTTAAATAATGATATTAACTTTGGTTAAGTCATAGTGACCTCGACATTAATTAACAGGAATTATTGATGAATTCATGATAAATTCATGATGAATGAATGTATGAGTTAAGCGTTAGTTAAGTGTTATAGCTAGGCAGATACCGGGAATAATCGTTCACTTCCGGATAAAAGCGCCAAAATTGGTACACATACTCCTTGGGTAGTACTGTTTTGATAAAACCCGTTAGCCACCTGAAAATTCAAGATGGCGGCCATTTTTCAAGATGGCCGCCATTGAATATACAGTAATATTACATTTCCCAACAAAATCCCATAGATACAAGCGCCAAAATTGGCAAACATACTCCTTGGGTATTGCTCTTTTGATAAAAACCAAAGATTTTAAGATGGTGGCCATTTTTCAAGATGGCCACCATTGAATATACAGTAATTCGCAGTAATTTCACAATAAAATGTCATAGATATGCACCAAAATTGGCACACACACTCTTTGGGTATTGCTCTTTTGATGAAACCTGTTACCCATGTAAAAATTCAAGATGGCAGCCATTTTTCAAGATGGCCACCATTGTACAGTAGGCTATATACAGTCAAATCACATTTAGAAGTAAAATAGTTTAGAAGCAAGCACCAAAATTGGCTCATATACCATTCTTTTAATAACATATTAGCAGCCACCTAAAAATTCAAGATGGTGGCCCTTTTTCAAGATGGCTGCCATTTAATATACAGTATTGCTACATTTTGCAATAAAATCACATAGATTAGCGCTGAGAGACAAGCGGATCTTGCAAGTGTAGATTACAAGTAGTAATAGCGCCCTGGGATCACCCTTCGTCTAGTCTGTACCCTTCGACCTGTTTGGCTTGGGTAACCCTGCCAGGAGTACAAGACTCCTGCCGACATAGTTCTAGGGGTCATGGACACATGCAAACTGCCCCACCACGTGCTCCTTCAGCGCTGATCGGGTAGGAGGAATGGCTTCATATGGTCTCTGCTTCCGAGCAAACATGTCCAACCTTGCATCATCAACACCTTCAGCTGCGCTTGATCTGTCATACATCATGAGCGAACTCTCTCTCCTCCATCCTGATACTCCTGGACCTGTCTGCAGCGTTCGACACAGTGAACCATCAGATCCTCCTCTCCACCCTTAAGGGGATGGGTGTCTCAGGCTCTGCACTCTCCCTGTTTGCATCCTACCTGACGGGTCGCTCCTACCAGGTGATGCTGAGAGGGTCTGTATCAGAACCACACAGACTCACTACTGGGGTTCCCCAAGGCTCGGTTCTGGGTCCTCTTCTTTTCTCTCTCTACACTACAACTCTTGGTGCTGTCATCCACTCCCATGGCTTTTCCTACCACTGCTATGCCGATGACACCCAGCTGATCCTCTCATTCCCCCCCCTCTGACACACAAGTGGAGGCACGCATTGCTGCTTGTCTAGCTGACATCTCGGAGTGGATGTCGACGCACCACCTGAAGCTCAACCTGGACAAGACCGAGCTGATGTTCCTCCCGCAGAAGGGCTGTCCGCACCGAGACATGGCCATCACCATTGATAATGCTGTGGTGACGTCAACTCGGACTGCGAAGAGTCTGGGTGTGACCCTGGACGATCAACTGTCGTTCTCGGCAAACATCGCATCAGTGACACGGTCCTGCAGATTCCTCCTCTACAACATCAGGAGGATTCGCCCCTTCCTCACGGAGAAGGCAGCCCAGGTGCTCATCCAGGCTCTTGTCATCTCCCGCCTGGACTACTGCAACTCCCTCCTGGCTGGTGCTCCGGCATCTGCCATCAGACCTCTGGAGCTTGTTCAGAAAGCTGCAGCTCGTCTGGTGTTCAACCGCCCCAAGTTCTCCCACACAACTATCCTTCTCCGTTCTCTACACTGGCTCCCCGTAGCAGCTCGGATCCAGTTTAAAACCCTGGTGCTAGCCTATAGGGCAGTGAAAGGAACAGCTCCTTCTTACCTCCGGGCTATGGTCGATGCCTACACCCCTGCCCGACCACTTCGGTCTGCCACCTCGGGGCGACTGATTGCCTCGTCACTCAAGGGTCCTTCTGGTCGATCGACACGGTCACGACATTTTTCTGTTCTGGCCCCACAGTGGTGGAATGAACTTCCCACTGATGTCAGGACAGCAGAGTCACTGCCCATCTTTCGCCGCAGGCTGAAAACACTACCCTTCCTCTTTGTCTTGTACAAGAAAATGCTACACATAATAGACTTATAACATAGCATGATCCCCTAATTTAGCAGAAGATTAGGATTCCGGGGCTGATATATGGTACAAGGAAGCCAGTGAAGTCAGTCCATGGGTCCAGATTCAGATTCTACATAGTGAAAAATGTATGATTTGACACCAAGATTACTCAAATAGGACATATTATGGTGATTTTATTCAGAAATGCATTATTAGTGTATATTCAATGGCGGCCACCTTGCAAAATGGCCGCCATCTTGAATTTTTAGGTGGCTGCTAAAATATTATTAAAAGAATGGTATATGAGCCGATTTTGGTGCTTGCTTCTAAGCTATTTTACTTCTAAATGTGATTTGACTGTATATAGCCTACTGTACAATGGTGGCCATCTTGAAAAATGGCTGCCATCTTGAATTTTTACATGGGTAACAGGTGTCATCAAAAGAGCAATACCCAAAGAGT
Source organism: Gymnoscopelus microlampas (assembly GCF_963454915.1). NCBI lineage: Eukaryota > Metazoa > Chordata > Actinopteri > Myctophiformes > Myctophidae > Gymnoscopelus > Gymnoscopelus microlampas. The sequence goes on from NC_139946.1 coordinate 18,946,674, forward strand.
GTGTGTGCCAATTTTGGTGCATATCTATGACATTTTATTGTGCAATTACTGCGAATTACTGTATATTCAATGGTGGCCATCTTGAAAAATGGCCACCATCTTAAAATCTTTGGTTTTTATCAAAAGAGCAATACCCAAGGAGTATGTTTGCCAATTTTTGCGCTTGTATCTATGGGATTTTGTTGGGAAATGTAATATTACTGTATATTCAATGGTGGCCATCTTGAAAAATGGCCGCCATCTTGAATTTTCAGGTGGCTAACGGGTTTTATCAAAACAGTACTACCCAAGGAGTATGTGTACCAATTTTGGCGCTTTTATCCGGAAGTGAACGATTCGCCTGTTTTTCGCCTGTTATCTGCCTAGCTATTAGTTAAGCGTTAATCCACACTTTATTTTTTTTATTGTTGTTAGTGTCGTCTTATTTGTTTTGTTGTAAGTACTGTACAATGTATTGTAGAGCACCTTTCACAGACCTTACAGTCACAAAGGGCTTCACAAGCTCAAGAGCAGAAGAACATCAATGATAAAATCAAAGCCAGAATAAAACAATCGCCATATCAACCAAAATAGTTAAAAGATAACAATACAGGATTGTGTGTGCTCAGCACACAGAGCTGTAATCACAAAGAGTTATGTGAAAGCCTGTTTGAACAGGTGAGCCTCAGTAGTGGTAAAAGTACTCACATTTCTTACTTAAATAAAAGTATCAATACTGCAATGTAGAAGAAATGTGTTACAAGTCCAGAATTCAAAATTTACTTGAGTAAAAGTACAAAAGTATTGGCATCAAAATATACTTAAAGTATCAAAAGTTAAAGTGCTCATTATGCAGAACAAATTTATAAAATGTGTAAAAATCTTTTTAAAATAAGAGCTTGTAGATCGGCTATTTTCAAATAGCCAAAGTTTAAATAGGGCTGAAGTGGTTAATGTATGTTTTGTAATAATAACCTGGTAACACTTTAGAATAACTATTCATTATAAGTAGTTAATATGGTCATAAACTGTTAGTTAATGAGTTATTAATGCCTTGTTAAGCATTTATTAATAGCTACTTAAGGAGTTATAAATATGCCTTATAGTTATAGATAGCTAATAGATCACTCACAAACTGTTAGTTAACTGACTTGTTAACTCTATGCTAATGATTTATAACTATACCTTATACATATTTAATGGATTATGAACAAGCTATTAGTAAATCACTTACTAATAAGTATTTGTTAACAGTTAGGCATGCTGTGCAATAGGCTACCTCAGTAGGGATGGGTGATATACTACAGAAACTATAGGCCAAACCGCCAATAGTGATTAGAGATTCACGCTGAAGCCAGTATTATCAGATATTTATCTTCAAAATAAGTGGCTATGGGTTTAGGGGAGAGAAAGCCAAGCATTGTTGGGAGTTAATTCACTCCACAAAACAAATATGAATCTGGCACGCATGACACGTTTGCCTGGATTTTGTTTTGACCACAAAAAAGGATAAATGTGTTGGAGTGTTACACCCCAAACCTGTTCTACCACAACTACATGACAATCAGTCACACAAATGAGCCACTTAATGCTGGAACATGCAAATCAGTCTCATCAGGCTCACAACGCATCGCACCTGCAGTAGGTCAGTTGTTTTTGGCACGGGATACCACTGTGCAGCGAAACATGAATCGGCCTTATGAAGGAGTGCGTATCTATTTGGCTATGGGTGTATGAATCGGGACACAGAAGGCAAAATGTAAAACTCTAGGTGCAGGGGGGCGATGCTGTCTAATAGGATGGATTCTGCTTTTCTTAATTGTTTGTTATATAACAGACTTTTCTGTTGAATACCTGTGATAGTGCTGCAAACCTTGATCACTTTGTTAATGTATTTTTTTGTTTCAGATTGAGATAAGCATAGCAACAGTCAATAGACAAAGTAACAAAGTATCACTAGTATTTACTAGTATCAATAGTAAATGATATATAACACAATAATCACGGACCTGTCTGCATATAACTTAGCCAGCTTTCATAGGCAAAAACACACTGCTGGCTCTTTTTACAGCAAGACTAAAAGTATTGCTATTGAGAAAGACAATCTGTTTTACTATAAAAAATTCACTTTCAACCAACTTTTTATAAACTGAACTAGTAGTAGTAGTAGCAGCAGTATAAACAATATACATTATAATTGTCTATTATCATTGCATTCAAAATTAGAAGGCCACAAATGTAAATAAAAAAAGGTCAAATACAATATGTTATAGGCATACAGAGTCGGTGTTGAGTCTTTTGTAGTTTTATTATGACGTTATTGAATCTTGAAAACTGTACGTTTGAGGAGGTTTGTTCTTGCGGTTGGAAGTGGCAGGTGACCTGCCATTTCCGGTAGGATGATTATGTCTGTTACCGAAAAATTCAGGTGTCTGATTAAATATTATATTTCTGAAGGTCAGAGGAGTTTACTTTCAGCCAAGCACCGGTGAAAGGACAGGTGAGTGTGCATAATATGCTATCGTAGCATTGGGGGAATATTCTGTATTTGATATTGATTTATTGCCCTTTATTGTCTCCTTTATTGTCTTCTCGTCCTTCCGTGTGTCCACCAATTGGTCAAGCTTCACGTGACACGTGACAATATGTAAACTATTAACAAATCATTAACAACCTGTTTGTTGACATTCGTAAATGATTACTAAAACCTTTATAACTACAGTTACAAATCATTTGTAAAGTATTAGTAAGTAGTGAACTATTCATGAATAAGCCATTTATATACATCTGTAAAAGATTATTAAATCATTTGTAACGACCCATTCTAAAGCATTTATAAACGTTTATAAGCAGTTTGTAGACTATTAACAAATCATTAACAACCTGTTTATTGACATTCGTAAATGATTACTAAAACCTTTATAACTACGGTTACAAATCATCTATAAAGGTATTAGTAACTATTCATGAATAAGCCATGTATAATACATCTGTAAATGATTATTAAATCATTTGTAACTGATGTTACATAATATATACAAGCTATTGGTAGCTTGTTCATGTTTAACATATGCTTTGTTAAACATTCCTAAAGTATCTATAAATCCTTAGTACATGTTATTATGTGCCCTATAGTAAAGTGAAGACAGTTCATAATTACAACTGTCTGTTAATGTGTTTGTTCATGTTTAACATGCTTTGTAAAACATTCCTAAAATATCTATAAATCCTTTGTACATGTTATTATGTGCCCTACAGTAAAGTGAAGACAGTTCATCATTTATGACTGTCTGTTAATGTGGACTTCCTCCTTACCTGTTGCAAACTACCTGGCTTTCATGAATGCAGACACCAAACAATTACTAGAATTATCATTCATGTTAAGCAAATGATGCGTAAGACATTCGTAAAGAGTATGTAAACCATTTGTGGTGTTAGGGACCAAAAAAGTCACTACAAAGTACTACCAATCAACTCTAAATTGCCTGAAACGTACTCCTAACAGGTTTTTGGGGGGACGATTTTGGCCTCCACACTTAGTGATTATTTCGGATTTAACTTTCGTTTCGGTGGTGACCAACTTTCGTTTCGGTAGTTTGATTACAAAATGTAAGTTGTGTAAAAAATAATCTGACTATACTAAGTTGTTATTTGTTTGTTTAAGTCAGGCTATACTCTACTCAGAGTCATAAGTTTACAAAATGTACTAAAGTACAGTGAACGTCTGTGCGGTTTGTCTTCATCACTGAAAATAACGTACATGTAAACTGATGTCATGTGCAGTTGGGGTGAAGAAACACAACCATTTCACTCCTAATAATACCTATTTGATTTGACATCCTGACTTGCTGCTGAGGCTTGTTATTTGTCTTGTTTGTCGTTCAAGTCAAAGCACCAGGAAGGCTGTACTTGTCAGCCATCTGTTAGCTCAATGGGTTGAGACGCAGTATTCATGATCCAGAGGCCATGAGTTCAAATCCCATTGATGTCTTTCCTATGATTATTTCCTTTGCAGACTGGCTTCCAGAAGATCAAGTGAAAACTACGAGGAAGGCTATATTTGTCATCCAACTGTTAGCTCAATGGGTTGAGACGCAGTATACATGATCCAGAGGCCATGAGTTCAAATCCCATTGATGTCTTTCCTTTGCAGACTGGCTTCCAGAAGATCAACTGAAAACTACCAGGAAGGCTGTACTTGTCAGCCATCTGTTAGCTCAATGGGTTGAGACGCAGTATTCATGATCCAGAGGCCATGAGTTCAAATCCCATTGATGTCTTTCCTATGATTCTTTCCTTTGCAGACTGGCTTCCAGAAGATCAACTGAAAACTACCAGGAAGGCTGTACTTGTCAGCCATCTGTTAGCTCAATGGGTTGAGACGCACTATTCAAGATCCAGAGGCCATGAGTTCAAATCCCATTGATGTCTTTCCTATGATTCTTTCCTTTGCAGACTGGCTTCCAGAAGATCAACTGAAAAATACCAGGAAGGCTGTACTTGTCAGCCATCTGTTAACTCAATGGGTTGAGACGCAGTATACATGATCCAGAGGCCATGAGTTCAAATCCCACTGGTGTCTTTACTGTGATGCTTCCCTTTGCAGACTAACTTCTAGAAAAACAAGTTAAAACCACCAGAAAACCTGTAACTCTCAGCCAACAGCATAGCTCAACTGGTAGAGCGTCTGTCCAATAACATGACTTGACTTGAGTGGGTTCGATTCCCACTCGAGTCAAGTGTCCCCGGTAACTTGGGGCAACGGATAAATTGACTGATATCCTTAGTGATGCTTCCCTTTGCAGACTAACTTCTAGAAAAACAAGTTAAAACCACCAGGAAACCTGTAACTCTCAGCCATCAGCATAGCTCAACTGGTAGAGCGTCTGTCCAATAACATGACTTGACTTGACTTGAGTGGGTTCGATTCCCACTCGAGTCAAGTGTCCCCGGTAACTTGGGGCAACGGATAAATTGACTGATATCCTTAGTAATGCTTCCCTTTGCAGACTAACTTCTAGAAAAACAAGTTAAAACCACCAGGAAACCTGTAACTCTCAGCCTACAACATAGCTCAACTGGTAGAGCGTCTGTCCAATAACATGACTTGACTTGACTTGAGTGGGTTCGATTCCCACTTGAGAACTTGTTTTTCTAGAAGTTAGTCTGCAAAGGGAAGCGTCACTAAGGATATCAGTCAATTTATCCGTTGCCCCAAGTTACCGGGGACACTTGACTCGAGTGGGAATCAAACCCACTCAAGTCAAGTCAAGTCATTGGACAGACGCTCTACCAGTTGAGCTATGCTGTTGGCTGAGAGTTACAGGTTTCCTGGTGGTTTTAACTTGTTTTTCTAGAAGTTAGTCTGCAAAGGGAAGCATCACTAAGGATATCAGTCAATTTATCCGTTGCCCCAAGTTACCGGGGACACTTGACTCGAGTGGGAATCGAACCCACTCAAGTCAAGTCAAGTCATGTTATTGGACAGACGCTCTACCAGTTGAGCTATGCTGTTGGCGGAGAGTTACAGGTTTTCTGGTGGTTTTAACTTGTTTTTCTAGAAGTTAGTCTGCAAAGGGAAGCATCACAGTAAAGACACCAGTGGGATTTGAACTCATGGCCTCTGGATCATGTATACTGCGTCTCAACCCATTGAGTTAACAGATGGCTGACAAGTACAGCCTTCCTGGTAGTTTTCAGTTGATCTTCTGGAAGCCAGTCTGCAAAGGAAAGAATCATAGGAAAGACATCAATGGGATTTGAACTCATGGCCTCTGGATCTTGAATACTGCGTCTCAACCCATTGAGCTAACAGATGGCTGACAAGTACAGCCTTCCTGGTAGTTTTCAGTTGATCTTCTGGAAGCCAGTCTGCAAAGGAAAGAATCATAGGAAAGACATCAATGGGATTTGAACTCATGGCCTCTGGATCTTGAATACTGCGTCTCAACCCATTGAGCTAACAGATGGCTGACAAGTACAGCCTTCCTGGTAGTTTTCAGTTGATCTTCTGGAAGCCAGTCTGCAAAGGAAAGAATCATAGGAAAGACATCAATGGGATTTGAACTCATGGCCTCTGGATCATGAATACTGCGTCTCAACCCATTGAGCTAACAGATGGCTGACAAGTACAGCCTTCCTGGTAGTTTTCACTTGATCTTCTGGAAGCCAGTCTGCAAAGGAAATAATCATAGGAAAGACATCAATGGGATTTGAACTCATGGCCTCTGGATCATGAATACTGCGTCTCAACCCATTGAGCTAACAGATGGCTGACAAGTACAGCCTTCCTGGTGCTTTGACTTGAACGACAAACAAGACAAATAACAAGCCTCAGCAGCAAGTCAGGATGTCAAATCAAATAGGTATTATTAGGAGTGAAATGGTTGTGTTTCTTCACCCCAACTGCACATGACATCAGTTTACATGTACGTTATTTTCAGTGATGAAGACAAACCGCACAGACGTTCACTGTACTTTAGTACATTTTGTAAACTTATGACTCTGAGTAGAGTATAGCCTGACTTAAACAAACAAATAACAACTTAGTATAGTCAGATTATTTTTTACACAACTTACATTTTGTAATCAAACTACCGAAACGAAAGTTGGTCACCACCGAAACGAAAGTTAAATCCGAAATAATCACTAAGTGTGGAGGCCAAAATTGTCCCCCCAAAAACCTGTTAGGAGTACGTTTCAGGCAATTTAGAGTTGATTGGTAGTACTTTGTAGTGACTTTTTTGGTCCCTAACACCACAAATGGTTTACATACTCTTTACGAATGTCTTACGCATCATTTGCTTAACATGAATGATAATTCTAGTAATTGTTTGGTGTCTGTATTCATGAAAGCCAGGTAGTTTGCAACAGGTAAGGAGAAAGTCCACATTAACAGACAGTCATAAATGATGAACTGTCTTCACTTTACTGTAGGGCACATAATAACATGTACAAGGGATTTATAGATATTTTAGGAATGTTTTACAAAGCATGTTAAACATGAACAAACACATTAACAGACAGTTGTAAATGATGAACTGTCTTCACTTTACTATAGGGCACATAATAACATGTACTAAGGATTTATAGATACTTTAGGAATGTTTAACAAAGCACATGTTAAACATGAACAAGCTACCAATAGCTTGTATATATTATGTAACATCAGTTACAAATGATTTAATAATCATTTACAGATGTATTATACATGGCTTATTCATGAATAGTTACTAATACCTTTATAGATGATTTGTAACCGTAGTTATAAAGGTTTTAGTAATCATTTACGAATGTCAATAAACAGGTTGTTAATGATTTGTTAATAGTCTACAAACTGCTTATAAACGTTTATAAATGCTTTAGAATGGGTCGTTACAAATGATTTAATAATCTTTTACAGATGTATATAAATGGCTTATTCATGAATTGTTCACTACTTACTAATACTTTACAAATGATTTGTAACTGTAGTTATAAAGGTTTTAGTAATCATTTACGAATGTCAACAAACAGGTTGTTAATGATTTGTTAATAGTCTACAAACTACTTTTGTACTTTTGTATAAACGTTTATAAATGCTTTATAACGGGTCATTATTGTAAAGTGCTACCAAAAATGTTTCCCCCAAAAACCTGTTAGGAGTACGTTTCAGGCAATTTAAAGTTGATTGGTAGTGACTTTTTTTTTGGTCCCTAACATTCATCGAGCTCTGGACTTAGTAATGTTTTTACCGTTTCGGTAGTGATACTACCGAAACGAAAAAAAAATTGTTCCCCCAAAAACCTGTTAGGAGTACGTTTCAGGCAATTTAAAGTTGATTGGTAGTGACTTTTTTTTTGGTCCCTAACATTCATCGAGCTCTGGACTTAGTAATTTTTTTACCGTTTCGGTAGTGACACTACCGAAACGAAAAAAAGATTGTTCCCCCAAAAACCTGTTAGGAGTACGTTTCAGGCAATTTAAAGTTTATTGGTAGTGACTTTTTTGTGAAATTTTTTTTCCGTTTCGGTAGAGACACTACCGAAACGAAAACACATTTTTTCCTCAAAAACCTGTTAGGAGTACGTTTCAGGCAATTTAAAGTTGATTGGTTGAATTTTTTTTCCCGTTTCGGTAGTGACACTACCGGCAGTGTCACACGCTGGTGACGAAAAATGACAAAAAATGCTGGTGACAAAAAATGACGAAAAATGCTGGTGACGAAAAAAGGCTGGTGACGAAAAAATGCTGGTGACGAAAAATGACGAAAAATGCTGGTGACGAAATAATGCTGGTGACGAAATAATGCTGGTGACGAAAAAATGCTGGTGACGAAAAATGACGAAAAATGCTGGTGACGAAAAATGACGAAAAATGCTGGTGACGAAAATGCTGGTGATGAAAAAATGCTGGTGACGAAAAATGACGAAAAATGCTGGTGACGAAAAAAATGCTGGTGACGAAAAAATGCTGGTGACAAAAAATGACGAAAAATGCTGGTGACGAAAAATGACGAAAAATGCTGGTGACGAAAAAATGCTGGTGACGAAAAATGACAAAAAATGCTGGTGACGAAAAATGCTGGTGACGAAAAAATGCTGGTGACGAAAAATGACGAAAAATGCTGGTGACGAAAAAAATGCTGGTGACGAAAAAATGCTGGTGACGAAAAATGACAAAAAATGCTGGTGACGAAAAAATGCTGGTGACGAAAAAAATGCTGGTGACGAAAAATGCTGGTGACGAAAAATGACGAAAAATGCTGGTGACGAAAAATGACGAAAAATGCTGGTGACAAAAAATGCTGGTGACGGAAAATGACGAAAAATGCTGGTGACGAAAAAATGCTGGTGACGAAAAATGACGAAAAATGCTGGTGACGAAAAAATGCTGGTGACGAAAAATGCTGGTGACGAAAAATGACGAAAAATGCTGGTGACGAAAAAATGCTGGTGACGAAAAATGACGAAAAATGCCGGTGACGAAAAAATGCTGGTGACGAAAAATGCCGAAAAATGCTGGTGACGAAAAAATGCTGGTGACGAAAAATGACGAAAAATGCTGGTGACGAAAAAATGCTGGTGACGAAAAATGACGAAAAATGCTGGTGACGAAAAAATGCTGGTGACAAAAAAATGCTGGTGACGAAAAATGACGAAAAATGCTGGTGACGAAAACATGCTGGTTACGAAAAATGCTGGTGACGAAAAATGACGAAAAATGCTGGTGACGAAAAAATGCTGGTGACGAAAAATGACAAAAAATGCTGGTGACGAAAAAATGCTGGTGACGAAAAATGACAAAAAATGCTGGTGACGAAAAAATGCTGGTGACGAAAAATGCTGGTGACGAAAAAATGCTGGTGACGAAAAATGACAAAAAATGCTGGTGACGAAAAATGACGAAAAATGCTGGTGACGAAAAAAATGCTGGTGACGAAAAATGACGAAAAATGCTGGTGACGAAAAAATGCTGGTGACGAAAAATGACAAAAAATGCTGGTGACGAAAAATGCTGGTGACGAAAAAATGCTGGTGACGAAAAATGACGAAAAATGCTGGTGACGAAAAAAATGCTGGTGACGAAAAAATGCTGGTGACGAAAAATGACGAAAAATGCTGGTGACGAAAAAATGCTGGTGACGAAAAATGACGAAAAATGCTGGTGACGAAAAAATGCTGGTGACGAAAAATGACGAAAAATGCTGGTGACGAAAAAATGCTGGTGACAAAAAAATGCTGGTGACGAAAAATGACGAAAAATGCTGGTGACGAAAACATGCTGGTTACGAAAAATGCTGGTGACGAAAAATGACGAAAAATGCTGGTGACGAAAAAATGCTGGTGACGAAAAATGACAAAAAATGCTGGTGACGAAAAAATGCTGGTGACGAAAAAATGCTGGTGACGAAAAATGACAAAAAATGCTGGTGACGAAAAAATGCTGGTGACGAAAAATGCTGGTGACGAAAAAATGCTGGTGACGAAAAATGACAAAAAATGCTGGTGACGAAAAATGACGAAAAATGCTGGTGACGAAAAAAATGCTGGTGACGAAAAATGACGAAAAATGCTGGTGACGAAAAAATGCTGGTGACGAAAAATGACAAAAAATGCTGGTGACGAAAAATGCTGGTGACGAAAAAATGCTGGTGACGAAAAATGACGAAAAATGCTGGTGACGAAAAAAATGCTGGTGACGAAAAAATGCTGGTGACGAAAAATGACAAAAAATGCTGGTGACGAAAAAATGCTGGTGACGAAAAAATGCTGGTGACGAAAAATGCTGGTGACGAAAAATGACGAAAAATGCTGGTGACGAAAAATGACGAAAAATGCTGGTGACAAAAAATGCTGGTGACGGAAAATGACGAAAAATGCTGGTGACGAAAAAATGCTGGTGACGAAAAATGACGAAAAATGCTGGTGACGAAAAAATGCTGGTGACGAAAAATGCTGGTGACGAAAAATGACGAAAAATGCTGGTGACGAAAAAATGCTGGTGACGAAAAATGACGAAAAATGCCGGTGACGAAAAAATGCTGGTGACGAAAAATGACGAAAAATGCTGGTGACGAAAAATGACGAAAAATGCTGGTGACGAAAACATGCTGGTTACGAAAAATGCTGGTGACGAAAAATGACGAAAAATGCTGGTGACGAAAAAATGCTGGTGACGAAAAATGACAAAAAATGCTGGTGACGAAAAAATGCTGGTGACGAAAAAATGCTGGTGACGAAAAATGACGAAAAATGCTGGTGACGAAAAAATGCTGGTGACGAAAAATGACGAAAAATGCTGGTGACGAAAAAATGCTGGTGACGAAAAATGACGAAAAATGCTGGTGACGAAAAAATGCTGGTGACGAAAAATGACAAAAAATGCTGATGACGAAAAATGACGAAAAATGCTGGTGACGAAAACATGCTGGTTACGAAAAATGCTGGTGACGAAAAATGACGAAAAATGCTGGTGACGAAAAATGACAAAAAATGCTGGTGACGAAAAAATGCTGGTGACGAAAAAATGCTGGTGACGAAAAATGACAAAAAATGCTGGTGACGAAAAATGACGAAAAATGCTGGTGACGAAAAAATGCTGGTGACGAAAAATGACGAAAAATGCTGGTGACGAAAAAATGCTGGTGACGAAAAATGACGAAAAATGCTGGTGACGAAAAAATGCTGGTGACGAAAAATGACAAAAAATGCTGGTGGCGAAAAAATGACGAAAAATGCTGGTGACGAAAAAAATGCTGGTGACGAAAAAATGCTGGTGACGAAAAATGACGAAAAATGCTGGTGACGAAAAAATGCTGGTGACGAAAAATGACGAAAAATGCTGGTGACAAAAAAATGCTGGTGACGAAAAATGACGAAAAATGCTGGTGACAAAAAAATGCTGGTGACGAAAAATGACGAAAAATGCTGGTGACGAAAAAATGCTGGTGACGAAAAATGACAAAAAATGCTGGTGACGAAAAATGACGAAAAATGCTGGTGACAAAAAAATGCTGGTGACGAAAAATGACGAAAAATGCTGGTGACAAAAAAATGCTGGTGACGAAAAATGACGAAAAATGCTGGTGACGAAAAATGACAAAAAATGCTGGTGACGAAAAATGCCGAAAAATGCTGGTGACGAAAAAAATGCTGGTGACGAAAAAATGCTGGTGACGAAAAATGACTAAAAATGCTGGTGACGAAAAAATGCTGGTGACGAAAAATGCTGGTGACGAAAAAATGCTGGTGACGAAAAATGACGAAAAATGCTGGTGACGAAAAATGACGAAAAATGCTGGTGACAAAAAATGCTGGTGACGAAAAATTACGAAAAATGCTAGTGACGAAAAAATGCTGGTGACGAAAAATGACGAAAAATGCTGGTGACGAAAAATGACGAAAAATGCTGGTGACGAAAACATGCTGGTTACGAAAAATGCTGGTGACGAAAAATGACGAAAAATGCTGGTGACGAAAAAATGCTGGTGACGAAAAATGACAAAAAATGCTGGTGACGAAAAAATGCTGGTGACGAAAAAATGCTGGTGACGAAAAATGACGAAAAATGCTGGTGACGAAAAAATGCTGGTGACGAAAAAATGCTGGTGACGAAAAATGCTGGTGACGAAAAAATGCTGGTGACGAAAAATGACAAAAAATGCTGGTGACGAAAAATGACAAAAAATGCTGGTGACGAAAAATGACAAAAAATGCTGGTGACGAAAAATGACGAAAAATGCTGGTGACGAAAAATGACGAAAAATGCTGGTGACGAAAAATGACGAAAAATGCTGGTGACGAAAACATGCTGGTTACGAAAAATGCTGGTGACGAAAAATGACGAAAAATGCTGGTGACGAAAAAATGCTGGTGACGAAAAATGACAAAAAATGCTGGTGACGAAAAAATGCTGGTGACGAAAAAATGCTGGTGACGAAAAATGACGAAAAATGCTGGTGACGAAAAAATGCTGGTGACGAAAAATGACGAAAAATGCTGGTGACGAAAAAATGCTGGTGACGAAAAATGACGAAAAATGCTGGTGACGAAAAAATGCTGGTGACGAAAAATGACAAAAAATGCTGATGACGAAAAATGACGAAAAATGCTGGTGACGAAAACATGCTGGTTACAAAAAATGCTGGTGACGAAAAATGACGAAAAATGCTGGTGACGAAAAAATGCTGGTGACGAAAAATGACAAAAAATGCTGGTGACGAAAAAATGCTGGTGACGAAAAAATGCTGGTGACGAAAAATGACAAAAAATGCTGGTGACGAAAAAATGCTGGTGACGAAAAATGACGAAAAATGCTGGTGACGAAAAAATGCTGGTGACGAAAAATGCTGGTGACGAAAAAATGCTGGTGACGAAAAATGACAAAAAATGCTGGTGACGAAAAATGACGAAAAATGCTGGTGACGAAAAAAATGCTGGTGACGAAAAATGACGAAAAATGCTGGTGACGAAAAAATGCTGGTGACGAAAAATGACAAAAAATGCTGGTGACGAAAAATGCTGGTGACGAAAAAATGCTGGTGACGAAAAATGACGAAAAATGCTGGTGACGAAAAAAATGCTGGTGACGAAAAAATGCTGGTGACGAAAAATGACAAAAAATGCTGGTGACGAAAAAATGCTGGTGACGAAAAAATGCTGGTGACGAAAAATGCTGGTGACGAAAAATGACAAAAAATGCTGGTGACGAAAAATGACGAAAAATGCTGGTGACAAAAAATGCTGGTGACGGAAAATGACGAAAAATGCTGGTGACGAAAAAATGCTGGTGACGAAAAATGACGAAAAATGCTGGTGACGAAAAAATGCTGGTGACGAAAAATGCTGGTGACGAAAAATGACGAAAAATGCTGGTGACGAAAAAATGCTGGTGACGAAAAATGACGAAAAATGCCGGTGACGAAAAAATGCTGGTGACGAAAAATGACGAAAAATGCTGGTGACGAAAAATGACGAAAAATGCTGGTGACGAAAACATGCTGGTTACGAAAAATGCTGGTGACGAAAAATGACGAAAAATGCTGGTGACGAAAAAATGCTGGTGACGAAAAATGACAAAAAATGCTGGTGACGAAAAAATGCTGGTGACGAAAAAATGCTGGTGACGAAAAATGACGAAAAATGCTGGTGACGAAAAAATGCTGGTGACGAAAAATGACGAAAAATGCTGGTGACGAAAAAATGCTGGTGACGAAAAATGACGAAAAATGCTGGTGACGAAAAAATGCTGGTGACGAAAAATGACAAAAAATGCTGATGACGAAAAATGACGAAAAATGCTGGTGACGAAAACATGCTGGTTACGAAAAATGCTGGTGACGAAAAATGACGAAAAATGCTGGTGACGAAAAAATGCTGGTGACGAAAAATGACAAAAAATGCTGGTGACGAAAAAATGCTGGTGACGAAAAAATGCTGGTGACGAAAAATGACAAAAAATGCTGGTGACGAAAAAATGCTGGTGACGAAAAATGACGAAAAATGCTGGTGACGAAAAATGCTGGTGACGAAAAAATGCTGGTGACGAAAAATGACAAAAAATGCTGGTGACGAAAAATGACGAAAAATGCTGGTGACGAAAAAAATGCTGGTGACGAAAAAATGCTGGTGACGAAAAATGACGAAAAATGCTGGTGACGAAAAAATGCTGGTGACGAAAAATGACGAAAAATGCTGGTGACGAAAAAATGCTGGTGACGAAAAATGACGAAAAATGCTGGTGACGAAAAAATGCTGGTGACGAAAAATGACAAAAAATGCTGATGACGAAAAATGACGAAAAATGTTGGTGACGAAAACATGCTGGTTACGAAAAATGCTGGTGACGAAAAATGACGAAAAATGCTGGTGACGAAAAAATGCTGGTGACGAAAAATGACAAAAAATGCTGGTGACGAAAAAATGCTGGTGACGAAAAATGACAAAAAATGCTGGTGACGAAAAAATGCTGGTGACGAAAAATGACGAAAAAATGCTGGTGACGAAAAAATGCTGGTGACGAAAAATGCTGGTGACGAAAAAATGCTGGTGACGAAAAATGACAAAAAATGCTGGTGACGAAAAATGACGAAAAATGCTGGTGACGAAAAAAATGCTGGTGACGAAAAATGACGAAAAATGCTGGTGACGAAAAAATGCTGGTGACGAAAAATGACAAAAAATGCTGGTGACGAAAAATGCTGGTGACGAAAAAATGCTGGTGACGAAAAATGACGAAAAATGCTGGTGACGAAAAAAATGCTGGTGACGAAAAAATGCTGGTGACGAAAAATGACAAAAAATGCTGGTGACGAAAAAATGCTGGTGACGAAAAAATGCTGGTGACGAAAAATGCTGGTGACGAAAAATGACAAAAAATGCTGGTGACGAAAAAATGCTGGTGACGAAAAATGCTGGTGACGAAAAAATGCTGGTGACGAAAAATGACAAAAAATGCTGGTGACGAAAAATGACGAAAAATGCTGGTGACGAAAAAAATGCTGGTGACGAAAAATGACGAAAAATGCTGGTGACGAAAAAATGCTGGTGACGAAAAATGACAAAAAATGCTGGTGACGAAAAATGCTGGTGACGAAAAAATGCTGGTGACGAAAAATGACGAAAAATGCTGGTGACGAAAAAAATGCTGGTGACGAAAAAATGCTGGTGACGAAAAATGACAAAAAATGCTGGTGACGAAAAAATGCTGGTGACGAAAAAATGCTGGTGACGAAAAATGCTGGTGACGAAAAATGACGAAAAATGCTGGTGACGAAAAATGACGAAAAATGCTGGTGACAAAAAATGCTGGTGACGGAAAATGACGAAAAATGCTGGTGACGAAAAAATGCTGGTGACGAAAAATGACGAAAAATGCTGGTGACGAAAAAATGCTGGTGACGAAAAATGCTGGTGACGAAAAATGACGAAAAATGCTGGTGACGAAAAAATGCTGGTGACGAAAAATGACGAAAAATGCCGGTGACGAAAAAATGCTGGTGACGAAAAATGACGAAAAATGCTGGTGACGAAAAATGACGAAAAATGCTGGTGACGAAAACATGCTGGTTACGAAAAATGCTGGTGACGAAAAATGACGAAAAATGCTGGTGACGAAAAAATGCTGGTGACGAAAAATGACAAAAAATGCTGGTGACGAAAAAATGCTGGTGACGAAAAAATGCTGGTGACGAAAAATGACGAAAAATGCTGGTGACGAAAAAATGCTGGTGACGAAAAATGACGAAAAATGCTGGTGACAAAAAAATGCTGGTGACGAAAAATGACGAAAAATGCTGGTGACGAAAAAATGCTGGTGACGAAAAATGACAAAAAATGCTGATGACGAAAAATGACGAAAAATGCTGGTGACGAAAACATGCTGGTTACGAAAAATGCTGGTGACGAAAAATGACGAAAAATGCTGGTGACGAAAAATGACAAAAAATGCTGGTGACGAAAAAATGCTGGTGACGAAAAAATGCTGGTGACGAAAAATGACAAAAAATGCTGGTGACGAAAAATGACGAAAAATGCTGGTGACGAAAAAATGCTGGTGACGAAAAATGACGAAAAATGCTGGTGACGAAAAAATGCTGGTGACGAAAAATGACGAAAAATGCTGGTGACGAAAAAATGCTGGTGACGAAAAATGACAAAAAATGCTGGTGGCGAAAAAATGACGAAAAATGCTGGTGACGAAAAAAATGCTGGTGACGAAAAAATGCTGGTGACGAAAAATGACGAAAAATGCTGGTGACGAAAAAATGCTGGTGACGAAAAATGACGAAAAATGCTGGTGACAAAAAAATGCTGGTGACGAAAAATGACGAAAAATGCTGGTGACAAAAAAATGCTGGTGACGAAAAATGACGAAAAATGCTGGTGACGAAAAAATGCTGGTGACGAAAAATGACAAAAAATGCTGGTGACGAAAAATGACGAAAAATGCTGGTGACAAAAAAATGCTGGTGACGAAAAATGACGAAAAATGCTGGTGACAAAAAAATGCTGGTGACGAAAAATGACGAAAAATGCTGGTGACGAAAAATGACAAAAAATGCTGGTGACGAAAAATGCCGAAAAATGCTGGTGACGAAAAAAATGCTGGTGACGAAAAAATGCTGGTGACGAAAAATGACTAAAAATGCTGGTGACGAAAAAATGCTGGTGACGAAAAATGCTGGTGACGAAAAAATGCTGGTGACGAAAAATGACGAAAAATGCTGGTGACGAAAAATGACGAAAAATGCTGGTGACAAAAAATGCTGGTGACGAAAAATTACGAAAAATGCTAGTGACGAAAAAATGCTGGTGACGAAAAATGACGAAAAATGCTGGTGACGAAAAATGACGAAAAATGCTGGTGACGAAAACATGCTGGTTACGAAAAATGCTGGTGACGAAAAATGACGAAAAATGCTGGTGACGAAAAAATGCTGGTGACGAAAAATGACAAAAAATGCTGGTGACGAAAAAATGCTGGTGACGAAAAAATGCTGGTGACGAAAAATGACGAAAAATGCTGGTGACGAAAAAATGCTGGTGACGAAAAAATGCTGGTGACGAAAAATGCTGGTGACGAAAAAATGCTGGTGACGAAAAATGACAAAAAATGCTGGTGACGAAAAATGACAAAAAATGCTGGTGACGAAAAATGACAAAAAATGCTGGTGACGAAAAATGACGAAAAATGCTGGTGACGAAAAATGACGAAAAATGCTGGTGACGAAAAATGACGAAAAATGCTGGTGACGAAAACATGCTGGTTACGAAAAATGCTGGTGACGAAAAATGACGAAAAATGCTGGTGACGAAAAAATGCTGGTGACGAAAAATGACAAAAAATGCTGGTGACGAAAAAATGCTGGTGACGAAAAAATGCTGGTGACGAAAAATGACGAAAAATGCTGGTGACGAAAAAATGCTGGTGACGAAAAATGACGAAAAATGCTGGTGACGAAAAAATGCTGGTGACGAAAAATGCTGGTGACGAAAAAATGCTGGTGACGAAAAATGACAAAAAATGCTGGTGACGAAAAATGACGAAAAATGCTGGTGACGAAAAAAATGCTGGTGACGAAAAATGACGAAAAATGCTGGTGACGAAAAAATGCTGGTGACGAAAAATGACAAAAAATGCTGGTGACGAAAAATGCTGGTGACGAAAAAATGCTGGTGACGAAAAATGACGAAAAATGCTGGTGACGAAAAAAATGCTGGTGACGAAAAAATGCTGGTGACGAAAAATGACAAAAAATGCTGGTGACGAAAAAATGCTGGTGACGAAAAAATGCTGGTGACGAAAAATGCTGGTGACGAAAAATGACAAAAAATGCTGGTGACGAAAAATGACGAAAAATGCTGGTGACAAAAAATGCTGGTGACGGAAAATGACGAAAAATGCTGGTGACGAAAAAATGCTGGTGACGAAAAATGACGAAAAATGCTGGTGACGAAAAAATGCTGGTGACGAAAAATGCTGGTGACGAAAAATGACGAAAAATGCTGGTGACGAAAAAATGCTGGTGACGAAAAATGACGAAAAATGCCGGTGACGAAAAAATGCTGGTGACGAAAAATGACGAAAAATGCTGGTGACGAAAAATGACGAAAAATGCTGGTGACGAAAACATGCTGGTTACGAAAAATGCTGGTGACGAAAAATGACGAAAAATGCTGGTGACGAAAAAATGCTGGTGACGAAAAATGACAAAAAATGCTGGTGACGAAAAAATGCTGGTGACGAAAAAATGCTGGTGACGAAAAATGACGAAAAATGCTGGTGACGAAAAAATGCTGGTGACGAAAAATGACGAAAAATGCTGGTGACGAAAAATGACGAAAAATGCTGGTGACGAAAAAATGCTGGTGACGAAAAATGACAAAAAATGCTGATGACGAAAAATGACGAAAAATGCTGGTGACGAAAACATGCTGGTTACGAAAAATGCTGGTGACGAAAAATGACGAAAAATGCTGGTGACGAAAAAATGCTGGTGACGAAAAATGACAAAAAATGCTGGTGACGAAAAAATGCTGGTGACGAAAAAATGCTGGTGACGAAAAATGACAAAAAATGCTGGTGACGAAAAAATGCTGGTGACGAAAAATGACGAAAAATGCTGGTGACGAAAAATGCTGGTGACGAAAAAATGCTGGTGACGAAAAATGACAAAAAATGCTGGTGACGAAAAATGACGAAAAATGCTGGTGACGAAAAAAATGCTGGTGACGAAAAAATGCTGGTGACGAAAAATGACGAAAAATGCTGGTGACGAAAAAATGCTGGTGACGAAAAATGACGAAAAATGCTGGTGACGAAAAAATGCTGGTGACGAAAAATGACGAAAAATGCTGGTGACGAAAAAATGCTGGTGACGAAAAATGACAAAAAATGCTGATGACGAAAAATGACGAAAAATGTTGGTGACGAAAACATGCTGGTTACGAAAAATGCTGGTGACGAAAAATGACGAAAAATGCTGGTGACGAAAAAATGCTGGTGACGAAAAATGACAAAAAATGCTGGTGACGAAAAAATGCTGGTGACGAAAAATGACAAAAAATGCTGGTGACGAAAAAATGCTGGTGACGAAAAATGACGAAAAAATGCTGGTGACGAAAAAATGCTGGTGACGAAAAATGCTGGTGACGAAAAAATGCTGGTGACGAAAAATGACAAAAAATGCTGGTGACGAAAAATGACGAAAAATGCTGGTGACGAAAAAAATGCTGGTGACGAAAAATGACGAAAAATGCTGGTGACGAAAAAATGCTGGTGACGAAAAATGACAAAAAATGCTGGTGACGAAAAATGCTGGTGACGAAAAAATGCTGGTGACGAAAAATGACGAAAAATGCTGGTGACGAAAAAAATGCTGGTGACGAAAAAATGCTGGTGACGAAAAATGACAAAAAATGCTGGTGACGAAAAAATGCTGGTGACGAAAAAATGCTGGTGACGAAAAATGCTGGTGACGAAAAATGACAAAAAATGCTGGTGACGAAAAAATGCTGGTGACGAAAAATGCTGGTGACGAAAAAATGCTGGTGACGAAAAATGACAAAAAATGCTGGTGACGAAAAATGACGAAAAATGCTGGTGACGAAAAAAATGCTGGTGACGAAAAATGACGAAAAATGCTGGTGACGAAAAAATGCTGGTGACGAAAAATGACAAAAAATGCTGGTGACGAAAAATGCTGGTGACGAAAAAATGCTGGTGACGAAAAATGACGAAAAATGCTGGTGACGAAAAAAATGCTGGTGACGAAAAAATGCTGGTGACGAAAAATGACAAAAAATGCTGGTGACGAAAAAATGCTGGTGACGAAAAAATGCTGGTGACGAAAAATGCTGGTGACGAAAAATGACGAAAAATGCTGGTGACGAAAAATGACGAAAAATGCTGGTGACAAAAAATGCTGGTGACGGAAAATGACGAAAAATGCTGGTGACGAAAAAATGCTGGTGACGAAAAATGACGAAAAATGCTGGTGACGAAAAAATGCTGGTGACGAAAAATGCTGGTGACGAAAAATGACGAAAAATGCTGGTGACGAAAAAATGCTGGTGACGAAAAATGACGAAAAATGCCGGTGACGAAAAAATGCTGGTGACGAAAAATGACGAAAAATGCTGGTGACGAAAAATGCTGGTGACGAAAAATGACGAAAAATGCTGGTGACGAAAAAATGCTGGTGACGAAAAATGACGAAAAATGCCGGTGACGAAAAAATGCTGGTGACGAAAAATGACGAAAAATGCTGGTGACGAAAAAAATGCTGGTGACGAAAAATGCTGGTGACGAAAAAATGCTGGTGACGAAAAATGACAAAAAATGCTGGTGACGAAAAATGCTGGTGACGAAAAAATGCTGGTGACGAAAAATGACGAAAAATGCTGGTGACGAAAAAAATGCTGGTGACGAAAAAATGCTGGTGACGAAAAATGACAAAAAATGCTGGTGACGAAAAAATGCTGGTGACGAAAAAATGCTGGTGACGAAAAATGCTGGTGACGAAAAATGACGAAAAATGCTGGTGACGAAAAATGACGAAAAATGCTGGTGACAAAAAATGCTGGTGACGGAAAATGACGAAAAATGCTGGTGACGAAAAAATGCTGGTGACGAAAAATGACGAAAAATGCTGGTGACGAAAAAATGCTGGTGACGAAAAATGCTGGTGACGAAAAATGACGAAAAATGCTGGTGACGAAAAAATGCTGGTGACGAAAAATGACGGAAAATGCCGGTGACGAAAAAATGCTGGTGACGAAAAATGACGAAAAATGCTGGTGACGAAAAAATGCTGGTGACGAAAAATGCTGGTGACGAAAAATGACGAAAAATGCTGGTGACGAAAAAATGCTGGTGACGAAAAATGACGAAAAATGCTGGTGACGAAAAAATGCTGGTGACGAAAAATGACAAAAAATGCTGATGACGAAAAATGACGAAAAATGCTGGTGACGAAAACATGCTGGTTACGAAAAATGCTGGTGACGAAAAATGACGAAAAATGCTGGTGACGAAAAATGACAAAAAATGCTGGTGACGAAAAAATGCTGGTGACGAAAAAATGCTGGTGACGAAAAATGACAAAAAATGCTGGTGACGAAAAATGACGAAAAATGCTGGTGACGAAAAAATGCTGGTGACGAAAAATGACGAAAAATGCTGGTGACGAAAAAATGCTGGTGACGAAAAATGACGAAAAATGCTGGTGACGAAAAAATGCTGGTGACGAAAAATGACAAAAAATGCTGGTGGCGAAAAAATGACGAAAAATGCTGGTGACGAAAAAAATGCTGGTGACGAAAAAATGCTGGTGACGAAAAATGACGAAAAATGCTGGTGACGAAAAAATGCTGGTGACGAAAAATGACGAAAAATGCTGGTGACAAAAAAATGCTGGTGACGAAAAATGACGAAAAATGCTGGTGACAAAAAAATGCTGGTGACGAAAAATGACGAAAAATGCTGGTGACGAAAAAATGCTGGTGACGAAAAATGACAAAAAATGCTGGTGACGAAAAATGACGAAAAATGCTGGTGACAAAAAAATGCTGGTGACGAAAAATGACGAAAAATGCTGGTGACAAAAAAATGCTGGTGACGAAAAATGACGAAAAATGCTGGTGACGAAAAATGACAAAAAATGCTGGTGACGAAAAATGCCGAAAAATGCTGGTGACGAAAAAAATGCTGGTGACGAAAAAATGCTGGTGACGAAAAATGACTAAAAATGCTGGTGACGAAAAAATGCTGGTGACGAAAAATGCTGGTGACGAAAAAATGCTGGTGACGAAAAATGACGAAAAATGCTGGTGACGAAAAATGACGAAAAATGCTGGTGACAAAAAATGCTGGTGACGAAAAATTACGAAAAATGCTAGTGACGAAAAAATGCTGGTGACGAAAAATGACGAAAAATGCTGGTGACGAAAAATGACGAAAAATGCTGGTGACGAAAACATGCTGGTTACGAAAAATGCTGGTGACGAAAAATGACGAAAAATGCTGGTGACGAAAAAATGCTGGTGACGAAAAATGACAAAAAATGCTGGTGACGAAAAAATGCTGGTGACGAAAAAATGCTGGTGACGAAAAATGACGAAAAATGCTGGTGACGAAAAAATGCTGGTGACGAAAAAATGCTGGTGACGAAAAATGCTGGTGACGAAAAAATGCTGGTGACGAAAAATGACAAAAAATGCTGGTGACGAAAAATGACAAAAAATGCTGGTGACGAAAAATGACAAAAAATGCTGGTGACGAAAAATGACGAAAAATGCTGGTGACGAAAAATGACGAAAAATGCTGGTGACGAAAAATGACGAAAAATGCTGGTGACGAAAACATGCTGGTTACGAAAAATGCTGGTGACGAAAAATGACGAAAAATGCTGGTGACGAAAAAATGCTGGTGACGAAAAATGACAAAAAATGCTGGTGACGAAAAAATGCTGGTGACGAAAAAATGCTGGTGACGAAAAATGACGAAAAATGCTGGTGACGAAAAAATGCTGGTGACGAAAAATGACGAAAAATGCTGGTGACGAAAAAATGCTGGTGACGAAAAATGCTGGTGACGAAAAAATGCTGGTGACGAAAAATGACAAAAAATGCTGGTGACGAAAAATGACGAAAAATGCTGGTGACGAAAAAAATGCTGGTGACGAAAAATGACGAAAAATGCTGGTGACGAAAAAATGCTGGTGACGAAAAATGACAAAAAATGCTGGTGACGAAAAATGCTGGTGACGAAAAAATGCTGGTGACGAAAAATGACGAAAAATGCTGGTGACGAAAAAAATGCTGGTGACGAAAAAATGCTGGTGACGAAAAATGACAAAAAATGCTGGTGACGAAAAAATGCTGGTGACGAAAAAATGCTGGTGACGAAAAATGCTGGTGACGAAAAATGACAAAAAATGCTGGTGACGAAAAATGACGAAAAATGCTGGTGACAAAAAATGCTGGTGACGGAAAATGACGAAAAATGCTGGTGACGAAAAAATGCTGGTGACGAAAAATGACGAAAAATGCTGGTGACGAAAAAATGCTGGTGACGAAAAATGCTGGTGACGAAAAATGACGAAAAATGCTGGTGACGAAAAAATGCTGGTGACGAAAAATGACGAAAAATGCCGGTGACGAAAAAATGCTGGTGACGAAAAATGACGAAAAATGCTGGTGACGAAAAATGACGAAAAATGCTGGTGACGAAAACATGCTGGTTACGAAAAATGCTGGTGACGAAAAATGACGAAAAATGCTGGTGACGAAAAAATGCTGGTGACGAAAAATGACAAAAAATGCTGGTGACGAAAAAATGCTGGTGACGAAAAAATGCTGGTGACGAAAAATGACGAAAAATGCTGGTGACGAAAAAATGCTGGTGACGAAAAATGACGAAAAATGCTGGTGACGAAAAAATGCTGGTGACGAAAAATGACGAAAAATGCTGGTGACGAAAAAATGCTGGTGACGAAAAATGACAAAAAATGCTGATGACGAAAAATGACGAAAAATGCTGGTGACGAAAACATGCTGGTTACGAAAAATGCTGGTGACGAAAAATGACGAAAAATGCTGGTGACGAAAAAATGCTGGTGACGAAAAATGACAAAAAATGCTGGTGACGAAAAAATGCTGGTGACGAAAAAATGCTGGTGACGAAAAATGACAAAAAATGCTGGTGACGAAAAAATGCTGGTGACGAAAAATGACGAAAAATGCTGGTGACGAAAAATGCTGGTGACGAAAAAATGCTGGTGACGAAAAATGACGAAAAATGCTGGTGACGAAAAAATGCTGGTGACGAAAAATGACAAAAAATGCTGATGACGAAAAATGACGAAAAATGCTGGTGACGAAAACATGCTGGTTACGAAAAATGCTGGTGACGAAAAATGACGAAAAATGCTGGTGACGAAAAAATGCTGGTGACGAAAAATGACAAAAAATGCTGGTGACGAAAAAATGCTGGTGACGAAAAAATGCTGGTGACGAAAAATGACAAAAAATGCTGGTGACGAAAAAATGCTGGTGACGAAAAATGACGAAAAATGCTGGTGACGAAAAATGCTGGTGACGAAAAAATGCTGGTGACGAAAAATGACAAAAAATGCTGGTGACGAAAAATGACGAAAAATGCTGGTGACGAAAAAAATGCTGGTGACGAAAAAATGCTGGTGACGAAAAATGACGAAAAATGCTGGTGACGAAAAAATGCTGGTGACGAAAAATGACGAAAAATGCTGGTGACGAAAAAATGCTGGTGACGAAAAATGACGAAAAATGCTGGTGACGAAAAAATGCTGGTGACGAAAAATGACAAAAAATGCTGATGACGAAAAATGACGAAAAATGTTGGTGACGAAAACATGCTGGTTACGAAAAATGCTGGTGACGAAAAATGACGAAAAATGCTGGTGACGAAAAAATGCTGGTGACGAAAAATGACAAAAAATGCTGGTGACGAAAAAATGCTGGTGACGAAAAATGACAAAAAATGCTGGTGACGAAAAAATGCTGGTGACGAAAAATGACGAAAAAATGCTGGTGACGAAAAAATGCTGGTGACGAAAAATGCTGGTGACGAAAAAATGCTGGTGACGAAAAATGACAAAAAATGCTGGTGACGAAAAATGACGAAAAATGCTGGTGACGAAAAAAATGCTGGTGACGAAAAATGACGAAAAATGCTGGTGACGAAAAAATGCTGGTGACGAAAAATGACAAAAAATGCTGGTGACGAAAAATGCTGGTGACGAAAAAATGCTGGTGACGAAAAATGACGAAAAATGCTGGTGACGAAAAAAATGCTGGTGACGAAAAAATGCTGGTGACGAAAAATGACAAAAAATGCTGGTGACGAAAAAATGCTGGTGACGAAAAAATGCTGGTGACGAAAAATGCTGGTGACGAAAAATGACAAAAAATGCTGGTGACGAAAAAATGCTGGTGACGAAAAATGCTGGTGACGAAAAAATGCTGGTGACGAAAAATGACGAAAAATGCTGGTGACGAAAAAATGCTGGTGACGAAAAATGACAAAAAATGCTGGTGACGAAAAATGCTGGTGACGAAAAAATGCTGGTGACGAAAAATGACGAAAAATGCTGGTGACGAAAAAAATGCTGGTGACGAAAAAATGCTGGTGACGAAAAATGACAAAAAATGCTGGTGACGAAAAAATGCTGGTGACGAAAAAATGCTGGTGACGAAAAATGCTGGTGACGAAAAATGACGAAAAATGCTGGTGACGAAAAATGACGAAAAATGCTGGTGACAAAAAATGCTGGTGACGGAAAATGACGAAAAATGCTGGTGACGAAAAAATGCTGGTGACGAAAAATGACGAAAAATGCTGGTGACGAAAAAATGCTGGTGACGAAAAATGCTGGTGACGAAAAATGACGAAAAATGCTGGTGACGAAAAAATGCTGGTGACGAAAAATGACGAAAAATGCCGGTGACGAAAAAATGCTGGTGACGAAAAATGACGAAAAATGCTGGTGACGAAAAAATGCTGGTGACGAAAAATGCTGGTGACGAAAAATGACGAAAAATGCTGGTGACGAAAAAATGCTGGTGACGAAAAATGACGAAAAATGCCGGTGACGAAAAAATGCTGGTGACGAAAAATGACGAAAAATGCTGGTGACGAAAAAAATGCTGGTGACGAAAAATGCTGGTGACGAAAAAATGCTGGTGACGAAAAATGACAAAAAATGCTGGTGACGAAAAATGCTGGTGACGAAAAAATGCTGGTGACGAAAAATGACGAAAAATGCTGGTGACGAAAAAAATGCTGGTGACGAAAAAATGCTGGTGACGAAAAATGACAAAAAATGCTGGTGACGAAAAAATGCTGGTGACGAAAAAATGCTGGTGACGAAAAATGCTGGTGACGAAAAATGACGAAAAATGCTGGTGACGAAAAATGACGAAAAATGCTGGTGACAAAAAATGCTGGTGACGGAAAATGACGAAAAATGCTGGTGACGAAAAAATGCTGGTGACGAAAAATGACGAAAAATGCTGGTGACGAAAAAATGCTGGTGACGAAAAATGCTGGTGACGAAAAATGACGAAAAATGCTGGTGACGAAAAAATGCTGGTGACGAAAAATGACGGAAAATGCCGGTGACGAAAAAATGCTGGTGACGAAAAATGACGAAAAATGCTGGTGACGAAAAAATGCTGGTGACGAAAAATGCTGGTGACGAAAAATGACGAAAAATGCTGGTGACGAAAAAATGCTGGTGACGAAAAATGACGAAAAATGCCGGTGACGAAAAAATGCTGGTGACGAAAAATGACGAAAAATGCTGGTGACGAAAAATGACGAAAAATGCTGGTGACGAAAAAATGCTGGTGACGAAAAATGACGAAAAATGCTGGTGACGAAAAAATGCTGGTGACGAAAAATGCTGGTGACGAAAAATGACGAAAAATGCTGGTGACGAAAAAATGCTGGTGACGAAAAATGACGAAAAATGCCGGTGACGAAAAAATGCTGGTGACAAAAATGACGAAAAATGCTGGTGACGAAAAAATGCTGGTGACGAAAAATGCTGGTGACGAAAAATGACGAAAAATGCTGGTGACGAAAAAATGCTGGTGACGAAAAATGACGAAAAATGCCGGTGACGAAAAAATGCTGGTGACGAAAAATGACGAAAAATGCTGGTGACGAAAAAAATGCTGGTGACGAAAAATGCTGGTGACGAAAAAATGCTGGTGACGAAAAATGACAAAAAATGCTGGTGACGAAAAATGCTGGTGACGAAAAAATGCTGGTGACGAAAAATGACGAAAAATGCTGGTGACGAAAAAAATGCTGGTGACGAAAAAATGCTGGTGACGAAAAATGACAAAAAATGCTGGTGACGAAAAAATGCTGGTGACGAAAAAATGCTGGTGACGAAAAATGCTGGTGACGAAAAATGACGAAAAATGCTGGTGACGAAAAATGACGAAAAATGCTGGTGACAAAAAATGCTGGTGACGGAAAATGACGAAAAATGCTGGTGACGAAAAAATGCTGGTGACGAAAAATGACGAAAAATGCTGGTGACGAAAAAATGCTGGTGACGAAAAATGCTGGTGACGAAAAATGACGAAAAATGCTGGTGACGAAAAAATGCTGGTGACGAAAAATGACGGAAAATGCCGGTGACGAAAAAATGCTGGTGACGAAAAATGACGAAAAATGCTGGTGACGAAAAAATGCTGGTGACGAAAAATGCTGGTGACGAAAAATGACGAAAAATGCTGGTGACGAAAAAATGCTGGTGACGAAAAATGACGAAAAATGCCGGTGACGAAAAAATGCTGGTGACGAAAAATGACGAAAAATGCTGGTGACGAAAAATGACGAAAAATGCTGGTGACGAAAACATGCTGGTTACGAAAAATGCTGGTGACGAAAAATGACGAAAAATGCTGGTGACGAAAAAATGCTGGTGACGAAAAATGACAAAAAATGCTGGTGACGAAAAAATGCTGGTGACGAAAAATGACGAAAAATGCTGGTGACGAAAAAATGCTGGTGACGAAAAATGACGAAAAATGCTGGTGACGAAAAAATGCTGGTGACGAAAAATGACAAAAAATGCTGGTGACGAAAAAATGCTGGTGACGAAAAAATGCTGGTGACGAAAAATGACGAAAAATGCTGGTGACGAAAAAATGCTGGTGACGAAAAATGACGAAAAATGCTGGTGACGAAAAAATGCTGGTGACGAAAAATGACGAAAAATGCTGGTGACGAAAAAATGCTGGTGACGAAAAATGACAAAAAATGCTGGTGACGAAAAAATGCTGGTGACGAAAAAATGCTGGTGACGAAAAATGACGAAAAATGCTGGTGACGAAAAAATGCTGGTGACGAAAAATGACGAAAAATGCTGGTGACGAAAAAATGCTGGTGACGAAAAATGACGAAAAATGCTGGTGACGAAAAAATGCTGGTGACGAAAAATGACAAAAAATGCTGATGACGAAAAATGACGAAAAATGCTGGTGACGAAAACATGCTGGTTACGAAAAATGCTGGTGACGAAAAATGACGAAAAATGCTGGTGACGAAAAAATGCTGGTGACGAAAAATGACAAAAAATGCTGGTGACGAAAAAATGCTGGTGACGAAAAAATGCTGGTGACGAAAAATGACAAAAAATGCTGGTGACGAAAAAATGCTGGTGACGAAAAATGACGAAAAATGCTGGTGACGAAAAAATGCTGGTGACGAAAAATGCTGGTGACGAAAAAATGCTGGTGACGAAAAATGACAAAAAATGCTGGTGACGAAAAATGACGAAAAATGCTGGTGACGAAAAAAATGCTGGTGACGAAAAATGACGAAAAATGCTGGTGACGAAAAAATGCTGGTGACGAAAAATGACAAAAAATGCTGGTGACGAAAAATGCTGGTGACGAAAAAATGCTGGTGACGAAAAATGACGAAAAATGCTGGTGACGAAAAAAATGCTGGTGACGAAAAAATGCTGGTGACGAAAAATGACAAAAAATGCTGGTGACGAAAAAATGCTGGTGACGAAAAAATGCTGGTGACGAAAAATGCTGGTGACGAAAAATGACGAAAAATGCTGGTGACGAAAAATGACGAAAAATGCTGGTGACAAAAAATGCTGGTGACGGAAAATGACGAAAAATGCTGGTGACGAAAAAATGCTGGTGACGAAAAATGACGAAAAATGCTGGTGACGAAAAAATGCTGGTGACGAAAAATGCTGGTGACGAAAAATGACGAAAAATGCTGGTGACGAAAAAATGCTGGTGACGAAAAATGACGAAAAATGCCGGTGACGAAAAAATGCTGGTGACGAAAAATGACGAAAAATGCTGGTGACGAAAAATGACGAAAAATGCTGGTGACGAAAACATGCTGGTTACGAAAAATGCTGGTGACGAAAAATGACGAAAAATGCTGGTGACGAAAAAATGCTGGTGACGAAAAATGACAAAAAATGCTGGTGACGAAAAAATGCTGGTGACGAAAAAATGCTGGTGACGAAAAATGACGAAAAATGCTGGTGACGAAAAAATGCTGGTGACGAAAAATGACAAAAAATGCTGATGACGAAAAATGACGAAAAATGCTGGTGACGAAAACATGCTGGTTACGAAAAATGCTGGTGACGAAAAATGACGAAAAATGCTGGTGACGAAAAAATGCTGGTGACGAAAAATTACAAAAAATGCTGGTGACGAAAAAATGCTGGTGACGAAAAAATGCTGGTGACGAAAAATGACAAAAAATGCTGGTGACGAAAAAATGCTGGTGACGAAAAATGACGAAAAATGCTGGTGACGAAAAAATGCTGGTGACGAAAAATGCTGGTGACGAAAAAATGCTGGTGACGAAAAATGACAAAAAATGCTGGTGACGAAAAATGACGAAAAATGCTGGTGAAGAAAAAAATGCTGGTGACGAAAAAATGCTGGTGACGAAAAATGACGAAAAATGCTGGTGACGAAAAAATGCTGGTGACGAAAAATGACGAAAAATGCTGGTGACGAAAAAATGCTGGTGACGAAAAATGACAAAAAATGCTGATGACGAAAAATGACGAAAAATGCTGGTGACGAAAACATGCTGGTTACGAAAAATGCTGGTGACGAAAAATGACGAAAAATGCTGGTGACGAAAAAATGCTGGTGACGAAAAATGACAAAAAATGCTGGTGACGAAAAAATGCTGGTGACGAAAAATGACAAAAAATGCTGGTGACGAAAAAATGCTGGTGACGAAAAATGACGAAAAATGCTGGTGACGAAAAAAATGCTGGTGACGAAAAATGCTGGTGACGAAAAAATGCTGGTGACGAAAAATGACAAAAAATGCTGGTGACGAAAAATGCTGGTGACGAAAAAATGCTGGTGACGAAAAAAATGCTGGTGACGAAAAATGACAAAAAATGCTGGTGACGAAAAAATGCTGGTGACGAAAAATGACGAAAAATGCTGGTGACGAAAAAATGCTGGTGACGAAAAATGCTGGTGACGAAAAAATGCTGGTGACGAAAAATGACAAAAAATGCTGGTGACGAAAAATGACGAAAAATGCTGGTGAAGAAAAAAATGCTGGTGACGAAAAAATGCTGGTGACGAAAAATGACGAAAAATGCTGGTGACGAAAAAATGCTGGTGACGAAAAATGACGAAAAATGCTGGTGACGAAAAAATGCTGGTGACGAAAAATGACAAAAAATGCTGATGACGAAAAATGACGAAAAATGCTGGTGACGAAAACATGCTGGTTACGAAAAATGCTGGTGACGAAAAATGACGAAAAATGCTGGTGACGAAAAAATGCTGGTGACGAAAAATGACAAAAAATGCTGGTGACGAAAAAATGCTGGTGACGAAAAATGACAAAAAATGCTGGTGACGAAAAAATGCTGGTGACGAAAAATGACGAAAAATGCTGGTGACGAAAAAAATGCTGGTGACGAAAAATGCTGGTGACGAAAAAATGCTGGTGACGAAAAATGACAAAAAATGCTGGTGACGAAAAATGCTGGTGACGAAAAAATGCTGGTGACGAAAAATGACGAAAAATGCTGGTGACGAAAAAAATGCTGGTGACGAAAAAATGCTGGTGACGAAAAATGACAAAAAATGCTGGTGACGAAAAAATGCTGGTGACGAAAAAATGCTGGTGACGAAAAATGCTGGTGACGAAAAATGACGAAAAATGCTGGTGACGAAAAATGACGAAAAATGCTGGTGACAAAAAATGCTGGTGACGGAAAATGACGAAAAATGCTGGTGACGAAAAAATGCTGGTGACGAAAAATGACGAAAAATGCTGGTGACGAAAAAATGCTGGTGACGAAAAATGCTGGTGACGAAAAATGACGAAAAATGCTGGTGACGAAAAAATGCTGGTGACGAAAAATGACGGAAAATGCCGGTGACGAAAAAATGCTGGTGACGAAAAATGACGAAAAATGCTGGTGACGAAAAAATGCTGGTGACGAAAAATGCTGGTGACGAAAAATGACGAAAAATGCTGGTGACGAAAAAATGCTGGTGACGAAAAATGACGAAAAATGCCGGTGACGAAAAAATGCTGGTGACGAAAAATGACGAAAAATGCTGGTGACGAAAAAAATGCTGGTGACGAAAAATGCTGGTGACGAAAAAATGCTGGTGACGAAAAATGACAAAAAATGCTGGTGACGAAAAATGCTGGTGACGAAAAAATGCTGGTGACGAAAAATGACGAAAAATGCTGGTGACGAAAAAAATGCTGGTGACGAAAAAATGCTGGTGACGAAAAATGACAAAAAATGCTGGTGACGAAAAAATGCTGGTGACGAAAAAATGCTGGTGACGAAAAATGCTGGTGACGAAAAATGACGAAAAATGCTGGTGACGAAAAATGACGAAAAATGCTGGTGACAAAAAATGCTGGTGACGGAAAATGACGAAAAATGCTGGTGACGAAAAAATGCTGGTGACGAAAAATGACGAAAAATGCTGGTGACGAAAAAATGCTGGTGACGAAAAATGCTGGTGACGAAAAATGACGGAAAATGCTGGTGACGAAAAAATGCTGGTGACGAAAAATGACGGAAAATGCCGGTGACGAAAAAATGCTGGTGACGAAAAATGACGAAAAATGCTGGTGACGAAAAAATGCTGGTGACGAAAAATGCTGGTGACGAAAAATGACGAAAAATGCTGGTGACGAAAAAATGCTGGTGACGAAAAATGACGAAAAATGCCGGTGACGAAAAAATGCTGGTGACGAAAAATGACGAAAAATGCTGGTGACGAAAAATGACGAAAAATGCTGGTGACGAAAACATGCTGGTTACGAAAAATGCTGGTGACGAAAAATGACGAAAAATGCTGGTGACGAAAAAATGCTGGTGACGAAAAATGACAAAAAATGCTGGTGACGAAAAAATGCTGGTGACGAAAAATGACGAAAAATGCTGGTGACGAAAAAATGCTGGTGACGAAAAATGACGAAAAATGCTGGTGACGAAAAAATGCTGGTGACGAAAAATGACAAAAAATGCTGGTGACGAAAAAATGCTGGTGACGAAAAAATGCTGGTGACGAAAAATGACGAAAAATGCTGGTGACGAAAAAATGCTGGTGACGAAAAATGACGAAAAATGCTGGTGACGAAAAAATGCTGGTGACGAAAAATGACGAAAAATGCTGGTGACGAAAAAATGCTGGTGACGAAAAATGACAAAAAATGCTGGTGACGAAAAAATGCTGGTGACGAAAAAATGCTGGTGACGAAAAATGACGAAAAATGCTGGTGACGAAAAAATGCTGGTGACGAAAAATGACGAAAAATGCTGGTGACGAAAAATGACGAAAAATGCTGGTGACGAAAAAAATGCTGGTGACGAAAAAATGCTGGTGACGAAAAATGACAAAAAATGCTGGTGACGAAAAAATGCTGGTGACGAAAAAATGCTGGTGACGAAAAATGCTGGTGACGAAAAATGACGAAAAATGCTGGTGACGAAAAATGACGAAAAATGCTGGTGACAAAAAATGCTGGTGACGGAAAATGACGAAAAATGCTGGTGACGAAAAAATGCTGGTGACGAAAAATGACGAAAAATGCTGGTGACGAAAAAATGCTGGTGACGAAAAATGCTGGTGACGAAAAATGACGAAAAATGCTGGTGACGAAAAAATGCTGGTGACGAAAAATGACGAAAAATGCCGGTGACGAAAAAATGCTGGTGACGAAAAATGACGAAAAATGCTGGTGACGAAAAATGACGAAAAATGCTGGTGACGAAAACATGCTGGTTACGAAAAATGCTGGTGACGAAAAATGACGAAAAATGCTGGTGACGAAAAAATGCTGGTGACGAAAAATGACAAAAAATGCTGGTGACGAAAAAATGCTGGTGACGAAAAAATGCTGGTGACGAAAAATGACGAAAAATGCTGGTGACGAAAAAATGCTGGTGACGAAAAATGACAAAAAATGCTGATGACGAAAAATGACGAAAAATGCTGGTGACGAAAACATGCTGGTTACGAAAAATGCTGGTGACGAAAAATGACGAAAAATGCTGGTGACGAAAAAATGCTGGTGACGAAAAATTACAAAAAATGCTGGTGACGAAAAAATGCTGGTGACGAAAAAATGCTGGTGACGAAAAATGACAAAAAATGCTGGTGACGAAAAAATGCTGGTGACGAAAAATGACGAAAAATGCTGGTGACGAAAAAATGCTGGTGACGAAAAATGCTGGTGACGAAAAAATGCTGGTGACGAAAAATGACAAAAAATGCTGGTGACGAAAAATGACGAAAAATGCTGGTGAAGAAAAAAATGCTGGTGACGAAAAAATGCTGGTGACGAAAAATGACGAAAAATGCTGGTGACGAAAAAATGCTGGTGACGAAAAATGACGAAAAATGCTGGTGACGAAAAAATGCTGGTGACGAAAAATGACAAAAAATGCTGATGACGAAAAATGACGAAAAATGCTGGTGACGAAAACATGCTGGTTACGAAAAATGCTGGTGACGAAAAATGACGAAAAATGCTGGTGACGAAAAAATGCTGGTGACGAAAAATGACAAAAAATGCTGGTGACGAAAAAATGCTGGTGACGAAAAATGACAAAAAATGCTGGTGACGAAAAAATGCTGGTGACGAAAAATGACGAAAAATGCTGGTGACGAAAAAAATGCTGGTGACGAAAAATGCTGGTGACGAAAAAATGCTGGTGACGAAAAATGACAAAAAATGCTGGTGACGAAAAATGCTGGTGACGAAAAAATGCTGGTGACGAAAAAAATGCTGGTGACGAAAAATGACAAAAAATGCTGGTGACGAAAAAATGCTGGTGACGAAAAATGACGAAAAATGCTGGTGACGAAAAAATGCTGGTGACGAAAAATGCTGGTGACGAAAAAATGCTGGTGACGAAAAATGACAAAAAATGCTGGTGACGAAAAATGACGAAAAATGCTGGTGAAGAAAAAAATGCTGGTGACGAAAAAATGCTGGTGACGAAAAATGACGAAAAATGCTGGTGACGAAAAAATGCTGGTGACGAAAAATGACGAAAAATGCTGGTGACGAAAAAATGCTGGTGACGAAAAATGACAAAAAATGCTGATGACGAAAAATGACGAAAAATGCTGGTGACGAAAACATGCTGGTTACGAAAAATGCTGGTGACGAAAAATGACGAAAAATGCTGGTGACGAAAAAATGCTGGTGACGAAAAATGACAAAAAATGCTGGTGACGAAAAAATGCTGGTGACGAAAAATGACAAAAAATGCTGGTGACGAAAAAATGCTGGTGACGAAAAATGACGAAAAATGCTGGTGACGAAAAAAATGCTGGTGACGAAAAATGCTGGTGACGAAAAAATGCTGGTGACGAAAAATGACAAAAAATGCTGGTGACGAAAAATGCTGGTGACGAAAAAATGCTGGTGACGAAAAATGACGAAAAATGCTGGTGACGAAAAAAATGCTGGTGACGAAAAAATGCTGGTGACGAAAAATGACAAAAAATGCTGGTGACGAAAAAATGCTGGTGACGAAAAAATGCTGGTGACGAAAAATGCTGGTGACGAAAAATGACGAAAAATGCTGGTGACGAAAAATGACGAAAAATGCTGGTGACAAAAAATGCTGGTGACGGAAAATGACGAAAAATGCTGGTGACGAAAAAATGCTGGTGACGAAAAATGACGAAAAATGCTGGTGACGAAAAAATGCTGGTGACGAAAAATGCTGGTGACGAAAAATGACGAAAAATGCTGGTGACGAAAAAATGCTGGTGACGAAAAATGACGGAAAATGCCGGTGACGAAAAAATGCTGGTGACGAAAAATGACGAAAAATGCTGGTGACGAAAAAATGCTGGTGACGAAAAATGCTGGTGACGAAAAATGACGAAAAATGCTGGTGACGAAAAAATGCTGGTGACGAAAAATGACGAAAAATGCCGGTGACGAAAAAATGCTGGTGACGAAAAATGACGAAAAATGCTGGTGACGAAAAAAATGCTGGTGACGAAAAATGCTGGTGACGAAAAAATGCTGGTGACGAAAAATGACAAAAAATGCTGGTGACGAAAAATGCTGGTGACGAAAAAATGCTGGTGACGAAAAATGACGAAAAATGCTGGTGACGAAAAAAATGCTGGTGACGAAAAAATGCTGGTGACGAAAAATGACAAAAAATGCTGGTGACGAAAAAATGCTGGTGACGAAAAAATGCTGGTGACGAAAAATGCTGGTGACGAAAAATGACGAAAAATGCTGGTGACGAAAAATGACGAAAAATGCTGGTGACAAAAAATGCTGGTGACGGAAAATGACGAAAAATGCTGGTGACGAAAAAATGCTGGTGACGAAAAATGACGAAAAATGCTGGTGACGAAAAAATGCTGGTGACGAAAAATGCTGGTGACGAAAAATGACGAAAAATGCTGGTGACGAAAAAATGCTGGTGACGAAAAATGACGGAAAATGCCGGTGACGAAAAAATGCTGGTGACGAAAAATGACGAAAAATGCTGGTGACGAAAAAATGCTGGTGACGAAAAATGCTGGTGACGAAAAATGACGAAAAATGCTGGTGACGAAAAAATGCTGGTGACGAAAAATGACGAAAAATGCCGGTGACGAAAAAATGCTGGTGACGAAAAATGACGAAAAATGCTGGTGACGAAAAATGACGAAAAATGCTGGTGACGAAAACATGCTGGTTACGAAAAATGCTGGTGACGAAAAATGACGAAAAATGCTGGTGACGAAAAAATGCTGGTGACGAAAAATGACAAAAAATGCTGGTGACGAAAAAATGCTGGTGACGAAAAATGACGAAAAATGCTGGTGACGAAAAAATGCTGGTGACGAAAAATGACGAAAAATGCTGGTGACGAAAAAATGCTGGTGACGAAAAATGACAAAAAATGCTGGTGACGAAAAAATGCTGGTGACGAAAAAATGCTGGTGACGAAAAATGACGAAAAATGCTGGTGACGAAAAAATGCTGGTGACGAAAAATGACGAAAAATGCTGGTGACGAAAAAATGCTGGTGACGAAAAATGACGAAAAATGCTGGTGACGAAAAAATGCTGGTGACGAAAAATGACAAAAAATGCTGGTGACGAAAAAATGCTGGTGACGAAAAAATGCTGGTGACGAAAAATGACGAAAAATGCTGGTGACGAAAAAATGCTGGTGACGAAAAATGACGAAAAATGCTGGTGACGAAAAAATGCTGGTGACGAAAAATGACGAAAAATGCTGGTGACGAAAAAATGCTGGTGACGAAAAATGACAAAAAATGCTGATGACGAAAAATGACGAAAAATGCTGGTGACGAAAACATGCTGGTTACGAAAAATGCTGGTGACGAAAAATGACGAAAAATGCTGGTGACGAAAAAATGCTGGTGACGAAAAATGACAAAAAATGCTGGTGACGAAAAAATGCTGGTGACGAAAAAATGCTGGTGACGAAAAATGACAAAAAATGCTGGTGACGAAAAAATGCTGGTGACGAAAAATGACGAAAAATGCTGGTGACGAAAAAATGCTGGTGACGAAAAATGCTGGTGACGAAAAAATGCTGGTGACGAAAAATGACAAAAAATGCTGGTGACGAAAAATGACGAAAAATGCTGGTGACGAAAAAAATGCTGGTGACGAAAAATGACGAAAAATGCTGGTGACGAAAAAATGCTGGTGACGAAAAATGACAAAAAATGCTGGTGACGAAAAATGCTGGTGACGAAAAAATGCTGGTGACGAAAAATGACGAAAAATGCTGGTGACGAAAAAAATGCTGGTGACGAAAAAATGCTGGTGACGAAAAATGACAAAAAATGCTGGTGACGAAAAAATGCTGGTGACGAAAAAATGCTGGTGACGAAAAATGCTGGTGACGAAAAATGACGAAAAATGCTGGTGACGAAAAATGACGAAAAATGCTGGTGACAAAAAATGCTGGTGACGGAAAATGACGAAAAATGCTGGTGACGAAAAAATGCTGGTGACGAAAAATGACGAAAAATGCTGGTGACGAAAAAATGCTGGTGACGAAAAATGCTGGTGACGAAAAATGACGAAAAATGCTGGTGACGAAAAAATGCTGGTGACGAAAAATGACGAAAAATGCCGGTGACGAAAAAATGCTGGTGACGAAAAATGACGAAAAATGCTGGTGACGAAAAATGACGAAAAATGCTGGTGACGAAAACATGCTGGTTACGAAAAATGCTGGTGACGAAAAATGACGAAAAATGCTGGTGACGAAAAAATGCTGGTGACGAAAAATGACAAAAAATGCTGGTGACGAAAAAATGCTGGTGACGAAAAAATGCTGGTGACGAAAAATGACGAAAAATGCTGGTGACGAAAAAATGCTGGTGACGAAAAATGACAAAAAATGCTGATGACGAAAAATGACGAAAAATGCTGGTGACGAAAACATGCTGGTTACGAAAAATGCTGGTGACGAAAAATGACGAAAAATGCTGGTGACGAAAAAATGCTGGTGACGAAAAATGACAAAAAATGCTGGTGACGAAAAAATGCTGGTGACGAAAAAATGCTGGTGACGAAAAATGACAAAAAATGCTGGTGACGAAAAAATGCTGGTGACGAAAAATGACGAAAAATGCTGGTGACGAAAAAATGCTGGTGACGAAAAATGCTGGTGACGAAAAAATGCTGGTGACGAAAAATGACAAAAAATGCTGGTGACGAAAAATGACGAAAAATGCTGGTGAAGAAAAAAATGCTGGTGACGAAAAAATGCTGGTGACGAAAAATGACGAAAAATGCTGGTGACGAAAAAATGCTGGTGACGAAAAATGACGAAAAATGCTGGTGACGAAAAAATGCTGGTGACGAAAAATGACAAAAAATGCTGATGACGAAAAATGACGAAAAATGCTGGTGACGAAAACATGCTGGTTACGAAAAATGCTGGTGACGAAAAATGACGAAAAATGCTGGTGACGAAAAAATGCTGGTGACGAAAAATGACAAAAAATGCTGGTGACGAAAAAATGCTGGTGACGAAAAATGACAAAAAATGCTGGTGACGAAAAAATGCTGGTGACGAAAAATGACGAAAAATGCTGGTGACGAAAAAATGCTGGTGACGAAAAATGCTGGTGACGAAAAAATGCTGGTGACGAAAAATGACAAAAAATGCTGGTGACGAAAAATGACGAAAAATGCTGGTGACGAAAAAAATGCTGGTGACGAAAAATGACGAAAAATGCTGGTGACGAAAAAATGCTGGTGACGAAAAATGACAAAAAATGCTGGTGACGAAAAATGCTGGTGACGAAAAAATGCTGGTGACGAAAAATGACGAAAAATGCTGGTGACGAAAAAAATGCTGGTGACGAAAAAATGCTGGTGACGAAAAATGACAAAAAATGCTGGTGACGAACAAATGCTGGTGACGAAAAAATGCTGGTGACGAAAAATGCTGGTGACGAAAAATGACGAAAAATGCTGGTGACGAAAAATGACGAAAAATGCTGGTGACAAAAAATGCTGGTGACGGAAAATGACGAAAAATGCTGGTGACGAAAAAATGCTGGTGACGAAAAATGACGAAAAATGCTGGTGACGAAAAATGACGAAAAATGCTGGTGACGAAAACATGCTGGTTACGAAAAATGCTGGTGACGAAAAATGACGAAAAATGCTGGTGACGAAAAAATGCTGGTGACGAAAAATGACAAAAAATGCTGGTGACGAAAAAATGCTGGTGACGAAAAAATGCTGGTGACGAAAAATGACGAAAAATGCTGGTGACGAAAAAATGCTGGTGACGAAAAAATGCTGGTGACGAAAAATGCTGGTGACGAAAAAATGCTGGTGACGAAAAATGCTGGTGACGAAAAATTACGAAAAATGCTGGTGACGAAAAAATGCTGGTGACGAAAAATGACGAAAAATGCTGGTGACGAAAAATGACGAAAAATGCTGGTGACGAAAACATGCTGGTTACGAAAAATGCTGGTGACGAAAAATGACGAAAAATGCTGGTGACGAAAAAATGCTGGTGACGAAAAATGACAAAAAATGCTGGTGACGAAAAAATGCTGGTGACGAAAAAATGCTGGTGACGAAAAATGACGAAAAATGCTGGTGACGAAAAAATGCTGGTGACGAAAAATGCTGGTGACGAAAAAATGCTGGTGACGAAAAATGCTGGTGACGAAAAAATGCTGGTGACGAAAAATGACAAAAAATGCTGGTGACGAAAAATGACGAAAAATGCTGGTGACGAAAAAAATGCTTGTGACGAAAAAATGATGGTGACGAAAAATGCTGGTGACGAAAAATGACGAAAAATGCTGGTGACGAAAAAATGCTGGTGACGAAAAATGACGAAAAATGCTGGTGACGAAAAAATGCTGGTGACGAAAAATGACAAAAAGTGCTGGTGACGAAAAATGACGAAAAATGCTGGTGACGAAAAATGACAAAAAATGCTGGTGACGAAAAAATGCTGGTGACGAAAAAATGCTGGTGACGAAAAATGACGAAAAATGCTGGTGACGAAAAAATGCTGGTGACGAAAAAATGCTGGTGACGAAAAATGCTGGTGACCAAAAAATGCTGGTGACGAAAAATGACAAAAAATGCTGGTGACGAAAAATGACAAAAAATGCTGGTGACGAAAAATGACAAAAAATGCTGGTGACGAAAAATGACGAAAAATGCTGGTGACGAAAAATGACGAAAAATGCTGGTGACAAAAAATGCTGGTGACGAAAAATTACGAAAAATGCTGGTGACGAAAAAATGCTGGTGACGAAAAATGACGAAAAATGCTGGTGACGAAAAATGACGAAAAATGCTGGTGACGAAAACATGCTGGTTACGAAAAATGCTGGTGACGAAAAATGACGAAAAATGCTGGTGACGAAAAAATGCTGGTGACGAAAAATGACAAAAAATGCTGGTGACGAAAAAATGCTGGTGACGAAAAAATGCTGGTGACGAAAAATGACGAAAAATGCTGGTGACGAAAAATGACGAAAAATGCTGGTGACGAAAAAATGCTGGTGACGAAAAATGACAAAAAATGCTGGTGACGAAAAAATGCTGGTGACGAAAAAATGCTGGTGACGAAAAATGACGAAAAATGCTGGTGACGAAAAAATGCTGGTGACGAAAAATGCTGGTGACGAAAAAATGCTGGTGACGAAAAATGCTGGTGACGAAAAAATGCTGGTGACGAAAAATGACAAAAAATGCTGGTGACGAAAAATGACGAAAAATGCTGGTGACGAAAAAAATGCTTGTGACGAAAAAATGATGGTGACGAAAAATGCTGGTGACGAAAAATGACGAAAAATGCTGGTGACGAAAAAAATGCTGGTGACGAAAAATGACAAAAAATGCTGGTGACGAAAAAATGCTGGTGACGAAAAATGACGAAAAATGCTGGTGACGAAAAAATGCTGGTGACGAAAAATGCTGGTGACGAAAAAATGCTGGTGACGAAAAATGACAAAAAATGCTGGTGACGAAAAATGACGAAAAATGCTGGTGAAGAAAAAAATGCTGGTGACGAAAAAATGCTGGTGACGAAAAATGACGAAAAATGCTGGTGACGAAAAAATGCTGGTGACGAAAAATGACGAAAAATGCTGGTGACGAAAAAATGCTGGTGACGAAAAATGACAAAAAATGCTGATGACGAAAAATGACGAAAAATGCTGGTGACGAAAACATGCTGGTTACGAAAAATGCTGGTGACGAAAAATGACGAAAAATGCTGGTGACGAAAAAATGCTGGTGACGAAAAATGACAAAAAATGCTGGTGACGAAAAAATGCTGGTGACGAAAAATGACAAAAAATGCTGGTGACGAAAAAATGCTGGTGACGAAAAATGACGAAAAATGCTGGTGACGAAAAAATGCTGGTGACGAAAAATGCTGGTGACGAAAAAATGCTGGTGACGAAAAATGACAAAAAATGCTGGTGACGAAAAATGACGAAAAATGCTGGTGACGAAAAAAATGCTGGTGACGAAAAATGACGAAAAATGCTGGTGACGAAAAAATGCTGGTGACGAAAAATGACAAAAAATGCTGGTGACGAAAAATGCTGGTGACGAAAAAATGCTGGTGACGAAAAATGACGAAAAATGCTGGTGACGAAAAAAATGCTGGTGACGAAAAAATGCTGGTGACGAAAAATGACAAAAAATGCTGGTGACGAACAAATGCTGGTGACGAAAAAATGCTGGTGACGAAAAATGCTGGTGACGAAAAATGACGAAAAATGCTGGTGACGAAAAATGACGAAAAATGCTGGTGACAAAAAATGCTGGTGACGGAAAATGACGAAAAATGCTGGTGACGAAAAAATGCTGGTGACGAAAAATGACGAAAAATGCTGGTGACGAAAAATGACGAAAAATGCTGGTGACGAAAACATGCTGGTTACGAAAAATGCTGGTGACGAAAAATGACGAAAAATGCTGGTGACGAAAAAATGCTGGTGACGAAAAATGACAAAAAATGCTGGTGACGAAAAAATGCTGGTGACGAAAAAATGCTGGTGACGAAAAATGACGAAAAATGCTGGTGACGAAAAAATGCTGGTGACGAAAAAATGCTGGTGACGAAAAATGCTGGTGACGAAAAAATGCTGGTGACGAAAAATGCTGGTGACGAAAAATTACGAAAAATGCTGGTGACGAAAAAATGCTGGTGACGAAAAATGACGAAAAATGCTGGTGACGAAAAATGACGAAAAATGCTGGTGACGAAAACATGCTGGTTACGAAAAATGCTGGTGACGAAAAATGACGAAAAATGCTGGTGACGAAAAAATGCTGGTGACGAAAAATGACAAAAAATGCTGGTGACGAAAAAATGCTGGTGACGAAAAAATGCTGGTGACGAAAAATGACGAAAAATGCTGGTGACGAAAAAATGCTGGTGACGAAAAATGCTGGTGACGAAAAAATGCTGGTGACGAAAAATGCTGGTGACGAAAAAATGCTGGTGACGAAAAATGACAAAAAATGCTGGTGACGAAAAATGACGAAAAATGCTGGTGACGAAAAAAATGCTTGTGACGAAAAAATGATGGTGACGAAAAATGCTGGTGACGAAAAATGACGAAAAATGCTGGTGACGAAAAAATGCTGGTGACGAAAAATGACGAAAAATGCTGGTGACGAAAAAATGCTGGTGACGAAAAATGACAAAAAGTGCTGGTGACGAAAAATGACGAAAAATGCTGGTGACGAAAAATGACAAAAAATGCTGGTGACGAAAAAATGCTGGTGACGAAAAAATGCTGGTGACGAAAAATGACGAAAAATGCTGGTGACGAAAAAATGCTGGTGACGAAAAAATGCTGGTGACGAAAAATGCTGGTGACCAAAAAATGCTGGTGACGAAAAATGACAAAAAATGCTGGTGACGAAAAATGACAAAAAATGCTGGTGACGAAAAATGACAAAAAATGCTGGTGACGAAAAATGACGAAAAATGCTGGTGACGAAAAATGACGAAAAATGCTGGTGACAAAAAATGCTGGTGACGAAAAATTACGAAAAATGCTGGTGACGAAAAAATGCTGGTGACGAAAAATGACGAAAAATGCTGGTGACGAAAAATGACGAAAAATGCTGGTGACGAAAACATGCTGGTTACGAAAAATGCTGGTGACGAAAAATGACGAAAAATGCTGGTGACGAAAAAATGCTGGTGACGAAAAATGACAAAAAATGCTGGTGACGAAAAAATGCTGGTGACGAAAAAATGCTGGTGACGAAAAATGACGAAAAATGCTGGTGACGAAAAATGACGAAAAATGCTGGTGACGAAAAAATGCTGGTGACGAAAAATGACAAAAAATGCTGGTGACGAAAAAATGCTGGTGACGAAAAAATGCTGGTGACGAAAAATGACGAAAAATGCTGGTGACGAAAAAATGCTGGTGACGAAAAATGCTGGTGACGAAAAAATGCTGGTGACGAAAAATGCTGGTGACGAAAAAATGCTGGTGACGAAAAATGACAAAAAATGCTGGTGACGAAAAATGACGAAAAATGCTGGTGACGAAAAAAATGCTTGTGACGAAAAAATGATGGTGACGAAAAATGCTGGTGACGAAAAATGACGAAAAATGCTGGTGACGAAAAAAATGCTGGTGACGAAAAATGACGAAAAATGCTGGTGACGAAAAAATGCTGGTGACGAAAAATGACAAAAAATGCTGGTGACGAAAAATGACGAAAAATGCTGGTGACGAAAAAATGCTGGTGACGAAAAATGACGAAAAATGCTGGTGACGAAAAAATGCTGGTGACGAAAAATGCTGGTGACGAAAAATGACGAAAAATGCTGGTGACGAAAAAATGCTGGTGACAAAAAATGACGAAAAATGCCGGTGACGAAAAAATGCTGGTGACGAAAAATGACGAAAAATGCTGGTGACAAAAAAATGCTGGTGACGAAAAATGACGAAAAATGCTGGTGACAAAAAAATGCTGGTGACGAAAAATGACGAAAAATGCTGGTGACGAAAAAATGCTGGTGACGAAAAATGACAAAAAATGCTGGTGACGAAAAATGACGAAAAATGCTGGTGACAAAAAAATGCTGGTGACGAAAAATGACGAAAAATGCTGGTGACGAAAAATGACGAAAAATGCTGGTGACGAAAACATGCTGGTTACGAAAAATGCTGGTGACGAAAAATGACGAAAAATGCTGGTGACGAAAAAATGCTGGTGACGAAAAATGACAAAAAATGCTGGTGACGAAAAAATGCTGGTGACGAAAAAATGCTGGTGACGAAAAATGACGAAAAATGCTGGTGACGAAAAATGACGAAAAATGCTGGTGACGAAAAAATGCTGGTGACGAAAAATGACAAAAAATGCTGGTGACGAAAAAATGCTGGTGACGAAAAAATGCTGGTGACGAAAAATGACGAAAAATGCTGGTGACGAAAAAATGCTGGTGACGAAAAATGCTGGTGACGAAAAAATGCTGGTGACGAAAAATGCTGGTGACGAAAAAATGCTGGTGACGAAAAATGACAAAAAATGCTGGTGACGAAAAATGACGAAAAATGCTGGTGACGAAAAAAATGCTGGTGACGAAAAATGACGAAAAATGCTGGTGACAAAAAAATGCTGGTGACGAAAAATGACGAAAAATGCTGGTGACGAAAAATGACAAAAAATGCTGGTGACGAAAAATGCCGAAAAATGCTGGTGACGAAAAAAATGCTGGTGACGAAAAAATGCTGGTGACGAAAAATGACTAAAAATGCTGGTGACGAAAAAATGCTGGTGACGAAAAATGCTGGTGACGAAAAAATGCTGGTGACGAAAAATGACGAAAAATGCTGGTGACGAAAAATGACGAAAAATGCTGGTGACGAAAAATGACGAAAAATGCTGGTGACAAAAAATGCTGGTGACGAAAAATTACGAAAAATGCTAGTGACGAAAAAATGCTGGTGACGAAAAATGACGAAAAATGCTGGTGACGAAAAATGACGAAAAATGCTGGTGACGAAAACATGCTGGTTACGAAAAATGCTGGTGACGAAAAATGACGAAAAATGCTGGTGACGAAAAAATGCTGGTGACGAAAAATGACAAAAAATGCTGGTGACGAAAAAATGCTGGTTACGAAAAATGCTGGTGACGAAAAATGACGAAAAATGCTGGTGACGAAAAAATGCTGGTGACGAAAAATGACAAAAAATGCTGGTGACGAAAAAATGCTGGTGACAAAAAAATGCTGGTGACGAAAAATGACGAAAAATGCTGGTGACGAAAAAATGCTGGTGACGAAAAATGACGAAAAATGCTGGTGACGAAAAAATGCTGGTGACGAAAAATGACGAAAAATGCTGGTGACGAAAAAATGCTGGTGACGAAAAATGACAAAAAATGC
Organism: Gymnoscopelus microlampas; assembly: GCF_963454915.1. Classification (NCBI taxonomy): domain Eukaryota; kingdom Metazoa; phylum Chordata; class Actinopteri; order Myctophiformes; family Myctophidae; genus Gymnoscopelus; species Gymnoscopelus microlampas. The sequence continues at coordinate 18,991,605 of NC_139946.1, forward strand.
TGATGACGAAAAATGACGAAAAATGCTGGTGACGAAAACATGCTGGTTACGAAAAATGCTGGTGACGAAAAATGACGAAAAATGCTGGTGACGAAAAAATGCTGGTGACGAAAAATGACAAAAAAAGCTGGTGACGAAAAAATGCTGGTGACGAAAAAATGCTGGTGACGAAAAATGACAAAAAATGCTGGTGACGAAAAAATGCTGGTGACGAAAAATGCTGGTGACGAAAAAATGCTGGTGACGAAAAATGACAAAAAATGCTGGTGACGAAAAATGACGAAAAATGCTGGTGACGAAAAAAATGCTGGTGACGAAAAAATGATGGTGACGAAAAATGCTGGTGACGAAAAATGACGAAAAATGCTGGTGACGAAAAAATGCTGGTGACGAAAAATGACGAAAAATGCTGGTGACGAAAAAATGCTGGTGACGAAAAATGACGAAAAATGCTGGTGACGAAAAAATGCTGGTGACGAAAAATGACAAAAAATGCTGGTGACGAAAAAATGCTGGTGACGAAAAATGACGAAAAATGCTGGTGACGAAAAAATGCTGGTGACGAAAAATGACGAAAAATGCTGGTGACGAAAAAATGCTGGTGACGAAAAATGACGAAAAATGCTGGTGACGAAAAAATGCTGGTGACGAAAAATGACAAAAAATGCTGGTGGCTAAAAAATGACGAAAAATGCTGGTGACGAAAAAAATGCTGGTGACGAAAAAATGCTGGTGACGAAAAATGACGAAAAATGCTGGTGACGAAAAAATGCTGGTGACGAAAAATGACGAAAAATGCTGGTGACAAAAAAATGCTGGTGACGAAAAATGACGAAAAATGCTGGTGACAAAAAAATGCTGGTGACGAAAAATGACGAAAAATGCTGGTGACGAAAAAATGCTGGTGACGAAAAATGACAAAAAATGCTGGTGACGAAAAATGACGAAAAATGCTGGTGACAAAAAAATGCTGGTGACGAAAAATGACGAAAAATGCTGGTGACAAAAAAATGCTGGTGACGAAAAATGACGAAAAATGCTGGTGACGAAAAATGACAAAAAATGCTGGTGACGAAAAATGCCGAAAAATGCTGGTGACGAAAAAAATGCTGGTGACGAAAAAATGCTGGTGACGAAAAATGACAAAAAATGCTGGTGACGAAAAAATGCTGGTGACGAAAAATGCTGGTGACGAAAAAATGCTGGTGACGAAAAATGACGAAAAATGCTGGTGACGAAAAATGACGAAAAATGCTGGTGACGAAAAATGACGAAAAATGCTGGTGACAAAAAATGCTGGTGACGAAAAATTACGAAAAATGCTAGTGACGAAAAAATGCTGGTGACGAAAAATGACGAAAAATGCTGGTGACGAAAAATGACGAAAAATGCTGGTGACGAAAACATGCTGGTTACGAAAAATGCTGGTGACGAAAAATGACGAAAAATGCTGGTGACGAAAAAATGCTGGTGACGAAAAATGACAAAAAATGCTGGTGACAAAAAAATGCTGGTGACGAAAAAATGCTGGTGACGAAAAATGACGAAAAATGCTGGTGACGAAAAAATGCTGGTGACGAAAAAATGCTGGTGACGAAAAATGCTGGTGACGAAAAAATGCTGGTGACGAAAAATGACAAAAAATGCTGGTGACGAAAAATGACAAAAAATGCTGGTGACGAAAAATGACAAAAAATGCTGGTGACGAAAAATGACGAAAAATGCTGGTGACGAAAAATGACGAAAAATGCTGGTGACAAAAAATGCTGGTGACGAAAAATTACGAAAAATGCTGGTGACGAAAAAATGCTGGTGACGAAAAATGACGAAAAATGCTGGTGACGAAAAATGACGAAAAATGCTGGTGACGAAAACATGCTGGTTACGAAAAATGCTGGTGACGAAAAATGACGAAAAATGCTGGTGACGAAAAAATGCTGGTGACGAAAAATGACAAAAAATGCTGGTGACGAAAAAATGCTGGTGACGAAAAAATGCTGGTGACGAAAAATGACGAAAAATGCTGGTGACGAAAAAATGCTGGTGACGAAAAATGCTGGTGACGAAAAAATGCTGGTGACGAAAAATGCTGGTGACGAAAAAATGCTGGTGACGAAAAATGACAAAAAATGCTGGTGACGAAAAATGACGAAAAATGCTGGTGACGAAAAAAATGCTTGTGACGAAAAAATGATGGTGACGAAAAATGCTGGTGACGAAAAATGACGAAAAATGCTGGTGACAAAAAAATGCTGGTGACGAAAAATGACGAAAAATGCTGGTGACAAAAAAATGCTGGTGACGAAAAATGACGAAAAATGCTGGTGACGAAAAAATGCTGGTGACAAAAAAATGCTGGTGACGAAAAATGACGAAAAATGCTGGTGACGAAAAAATGCTGGTGACAAAAAAATGCTGGTGACGAAAAATGACGAAAAATGCTGGTGACGAAAAAATGCTGGTGACAAAAAAATGCTGGTGACGAAAAATGACGAAAAATGCTGGTGACGAAAAAATGCTGGTGACAAAAAAATGATGGTGACGAAAAATGCTGGTGACGAAAAATGACGAAAAATGCTGGTGACAAAAAAATGCTGGTGACGAAAAATGACGAAAAATGCTGGTGACGAAAAAATGCTGGTGACAAAAAAATGCTGGTGACGAAAAATGACGAAAAATGCTGGTGACAAAAAAATGCTGGTGACGAAAAATGACGAAAAATGCTGGTGACGAAAAAATGCTGGTGACGAAAAATGACAAAAAATGCTGGTGACGAAAAATGCCGAAAAATGCTGGTGACGAAAAAAATGCTGGTGACGAAAAAATGCTGGTGACGAAAAATGACAAAAAATGCTGGTGACGAAAAAATGCTGGTGACGAAAAATGCTGGTGACGAAAAAATGCTGGTGACGAAAAATGACGAAAAATGCTGGTGACGAAAAATGACGAAAAATGCTGGTGACGAAAAATGACGAAAAATGCTGGTGACAAAAAATGCTGGTGACGAAAAATTACGAAAAATGCTAGTGACGAAAAAATGCTGGTGACGAAAAATGACGAAAAATGCTGGTGACGAAAAATGACGAAAAATGCTGGTGACGAAAACATGCTGGTTACGAAAAATGCTGGTGACGAAAAATGACGAAAAATGCTGGTGACGAAAAAATGCTGGTGACGAAAAATGACAAAAAATGCTGGTGACAAAAAAATGCTGGTGACGAAAAAATGCTGGTGACGAAAAATGACGAAAAATGCTGGTGACGAAAAAATGCTGGTGACGAAAAAATGCTGGTGACGAAAAAATGCTGGTGACGAAAAATGACAAAAAATGCTGGTGACGAAAAAATGCTGGTGACGAAAAATGACGAAAAATGCTGGTGACGAAAAAATGCTGGTGACGAAAAATGCTGGTGACGAAAAAATGCTGGTGACGAAAAATGACAAAAAATGCTGGTGACGAAAAATGACGAAAAATGCTGGTGACGAAAAAAATGCTGGTGACGAAAAAATGATGGTGACGAAAAATGCTGGTGACGAAAAATGACGAAAAATGCTGGTGACGAAAAAATGCTGGTGACGAAAAATGACGAAAAATGCTGGTGACGAAAAAATGCTGGTGACGAAAAATGACGAAAAATGCTGGTGACGAAAAAATGCTGGTGACGAAAAATGACAAAAAATGCTGGTGACGAAAAAATGCTGGTGACGAAAAATGACGAAAAATGCTGGTGACGAAAAAATGCTGGTGACGAAAAATGACGAAAAATGCTGGTGACGAAAAAATGCTGGTGACGAAAAATGACGAAAAATGCTGGTGACGAAAAAATGCTGGTGACGAAAAATGACAAAAAATGCTGGTGGCGAAAAAATGACGAAAAATGCTGGTGACGAAAAAAATGCTGGTGACGAAAAAATGCTGGTGACGAAAAATGACGAAAAATGCTGGTGACGAAAAAATGCTGGTGACGAAAAATGACGAAAAATGCTGGTGACAAAAAAATGCTGGTGACGAAAAATGACGAAAAATGCTGGTGACAAAAAAATGCTGGTGACGAAAAATGACGAAAAATGCTGGTGACGAAAAAATGCTGGTGACGAAAAATGACAAAAAATGCTGGTGACGAAAAATGACGAAAAATGCTGGTGACAAAAAAATGCTGGTGACGAAAAATGACGAAAAATGCTGGTGACAAAAAAATGCTGGTGACGAAAAATGACGAAAAATGCTGGTGACGAAAAATGACAAAAAATGCTGGTGACGAAAAATGCCGAAAAATGCTGGTGACGAAAAAAATGCTGGTGACGAAAAAATGCTGGTGACGAAAAATGACAAAAAATGCTGGTGACGAAAAAATGCTGGTGACGAAAAATGCTGGTGACGAAAAAATGCTGGTGACGAAAAATGACGAAAAATGCTGGTGACGAAAAATGACGAAAAATGCTGGTGACGAAAAATGACGAAAAATGCTGGTGACAAAAAATGCTGGTGACGAAAAATTACGAAAAATGCTAGTGACGAAAAAATGCTGGTGACGAAAAATGACGAAAAATGCTGGTGACGAAAAATGACGAAAAATGCTGGTGACGAAAACATGCTGGTTACGAAAAATGCTGGTGACGAAAAATGACGAAAAATGCTGGTGACGAAAAAATGCTGGTGACGAAAAATGACAAAAAATGCTGGTGACAAAAAAATGCTGGTGACGAAAAAATGCTGGTGACGAAAAATGACGAAAAATGCTGGTGACGAAAAAATGCTGGTGACGAAAAAATGCTGGTGACGAAAAATGCTGGTGACGAAAAAATGCTGGTGACGAAAAATGACAAAAAATGCTGGTGACGAAAAATGACAAAAAATGCTGGTGACGAAAAATGACAAAAAATGCTGGTGACGAAAAATGACGAAAAATGCTGGTGACGAAAAATGACGAAAAATGCTGGTGACAAAAAATGCTGGTGACGAAAAATTACGAAAAATGCTGGTGACGAAAAAATGCTGGTGACGAAAAATGACGAAAAATGCTGGTGACGAAAAATGACGAAAAATGCTGGTGACGAAAACATGCTGGTTACGAAAAATGCTGGTGACGAAAAATGACGAAAAATGCTGGTGACGAAAAAATGCTGGTGACGAAAAATGACAAAAAATGCTGGTGACGAAAAAATGCTGGTGACGAAAAAATGCTGGTGACGAAAAATGACGAAAAATGCTGGTGACGAAAAAATGCTGGTGACGAAAAATGCTGGTGACGAAAAAATGCTGGTGACGAAAAATGCTGGTGACGAAAAAATGCTGGTGACGAAAAATGACAAAAAATGCTGGTGACGAAAAATGACGAAAAATGCTGGTGACGAAAAAAATGCTTGTGACGAAAAAATGATGGTGACGAAAAATGCTGGTGACGAAAAATGACGAAAAATGCTGGTGACAAAAAAATGCTGGTGACGAAAAATGACGAAAAATGCTGGTGACGAAAAAATGCTGGTGACAAAAAAATGCTGGTGACGAAAAATGACGAAAAATGCTGGTGACAAAAAAATGCTGGTGACGAAAAATGACGAAAAATGCTGGTGACGAAAAAATGCTGGTGACGAAAAATGACAAAAAATGCTGGTGACGAAAAATGACGAAAAATGCTGGTGACGAAAAAATGCTGGTGACGAAAAATGACAAAAAATGCTGGTGACGAAAAATGACGAAAAATGCTGGTGACGAAAAAAATGCTGGTGACGAAAAAATGCTGGTGACGAAAAATGCTGGTGACGAAAAATGACGAAAAATGCTGGTGACGAAAAATGACGAAAAAATGCTGGTGACGAAAAATTACGAAAAATGCTGGTGACGAAAAAATGCTGGTGACGAAAAAAATGCTGGTGACGAAAAAATGCTGGTGACGAAAAATGACGAAAAAATGCTGGTGACGAAAAATGACAAAAAATGCTGGTGACGAAAAAATGCTGGTGACGAAAAATGACAAAAAATGCTGGTGACGAAAAATGACGAAAAATGCTGGTGACGAAAAAAATGCTGGTGACGAAAAATGCTGGTGACGAAAAATGACAAAAAATGCTGGTGACGAAAAAATGCTGGTGACGAAAAATGACGAAAAAATGCTGGTGACGAAAAATTACGAAAAATGCTGGTGACGAAAAAATGCTGGTGACGAAAAATGACGAAAAAATGCTGGTGACGAAAAAAATGCTGGTGACGAAAAAATTCTGGTGACGAAAAATGACGAAAAAATGCTGGTGACGAAAAATGACAAAAAAATGCTGGTGACGAAAAAATGCTGGTGACGAAAAAATGCTGGTGACGAAAAATGCTGGTGACGAAAAATGACAAAAAATGCTGGTGACGAAAAAATGCTGGTGACGAAAAATGCTGGTGACGAAAAATGACGAAAAATGCTGGTGACGAAAAAATGCTGGTGACGAAAAAATGCTGGTGACGAAAAATGACGAAAAAATGCTGGTGACGAAAAATGACAAAAAATGCTGGTGACGAAAAAATGCTGGTGACGAAAAAATGCTGGTGACGAAAAATGCTGGTGACGAAAAATGACGAAAAATGCTGGTGACGAAAAAATGCTGGTGACGAAAAATGCTGGTGACGAAAAATGACGAAAAATGCTGGTGACGAAAAAATGCTGGTGACGAAAAATGACGAACAATGCTGGTGACAAAGAAATGCTGGTGACGAAAAATGACGAAAAATGCTGGTGGCGAAAAATGACGAAAGATGCTGGTGACGAAAAAATGCTGGTGACGAAAAATGACGAAAAATGCTGGTGACGAAAAATGACGAAAAATGTCCAGAGCTCGATGAATGTTAGGGACCAAAAAAAAACCCGTTAGGAGTACGTTTCAGGCAATTTAGAGTTGATTGGTAGTACTTTGTAGTGACTTTTTTGGTCCCTAATACCACAAATGGTTTACATACTCTTTACGAATGTCTTACGCATCATTTGCTTAACATGAATGATAATTCTAGTAATTGTTTGGTGTCTGCATTCATGAAAGCCAGGTAGTTTGCAACAGGTAAGGAGAAAGTCCACATTAACAGACAGTCATAAATGATGAACTGTCTTCACTTTACTGTAGGGCACATAATAACATGTACAAAGGATTTATAGATATTTTAGGAATGTTTTACAAAGCATGTTAAACATGAACAAACACATTAACAGACAGTTGTAAATGATGAACTGTCTTCACTTTACTATAGGGCACATAATAACATGTACTAAGGATTTATAGATACTTTAGGAATGTTTAACAAAGCATATGTTAAACATGAACAAGCTACCAATAGCTTGTATATATTATGTAACATCAGTTACAAATGATTTAATAATCATTTACAGATGTATTATACATGGCTTATTCATGAATAGTTACTAATACCTTTATAGATGATTTGTAACCGTAGTTATAAAGGTTTTAGTAATCATTTACGAATGTCAATAAACAGGTTGTTAATGATTTGTTAATAGTCTACAAACTGCTTATAAACGTTTATAAATGCTTTAGAATGGGTCGTTACAAATGATTTAATAATCTTTTACAGATGTATATAAATGGCTTATTCATGAATAGTTCACTACTTACTAATACTTTACAAATGATTTGTAACTGTAGTTATAAAGGTTTTAGTAATCATTTACGAATGTCAACAAACAGGTTGTTAGTGATTTGTTAATAGTTTACAAACTACTTATAAACGTTTATAAATGCTTTATAACGGGTCATTATTGTAAAGTGCTACCCCATTATCTCCTCCAGGTGTCTGTCTGTCTGTCTGTCTGTCTGTCTGTCTGTCTGTCTGTCTGTCTGTCTGCATCTATTAGCTAATCTCTCAAGACAGATCTTGCACACTACTAGACAGATCAGTGTTATATTTCTTGTGCACGCAACCAAGGAACTCAATTCCCGAATATTTAGCAAATCAGTCAACGACAACCTTGTTATTTTTGTGGGGGTAATATCTACAGTATGTTCCCTCAGTTTAGGGTTAGGCTGGGACTAGGGGTCAGGGTTAAGGTGGCTCCCCATCAAACAGACAATTACTATACAGATACAAAATACTACTACAGACTGGCAGTCGAATGAAGTCGGGAGATCAGTTGGTTGGAAGGTGTAAAAAGAAGTTGCCGAATGCACCTGAGAGCCGACACCAGACACACGGAACAATGGTGCTAAAAATTGTCTATGGCTTGATGTCGTTTTTCAACAACAAACACATGACATATGTGCATGCTTAAATCATTTGAGAAATTATAAAGATAACTACTGCACTGCATGGTGCTTAGGGCATTGGTACGAGGTTATATGTATTTATATATTTTTTTGTATTTAATGTTAATTAAAACAATAAACAAAAAACAAAAACAAAACAATTTTTTTTTATTATACCATGGGTATGCATTGTATTCTGACAAAATAAATTACCGCGAGCACTACCTCTGTATTACATCTACATTTTAGAATTTGTCCCCGCTACCCCTCCTAGCAGCCAACCAGAGAGCTCTACCTCCTCTCCGCCAGCCTGCAACTATCCGACGGTCGAAAGCGGCTTCCTACAACTTTAAACGCCTCTCTACAACTTTCGACCCAATGCGACAGTGTATTCAACAGCAGATTTTCTGCAACAGGCGCTTTCCAACGCCGACATCGGTTTGGTGGGGAGACACCTTTAGGGTTAGTTTCGAGGGAACATGTAGGCCTTAGGGCCTAATTCAAAATCTCAAACCCACCGTCCCTCAAGCTATTATGTGTCTGCTGGGCTATTGAGGGGAATTACCCATTCGGATGCTTTCTACCCGGTGTATGGGATCTGCACTACAAGCCAAGACTCCACAATGAACTGCTGCAACCATGCCAAACTTGCTCCAAGTTGATAATCTGTGCATGTCAAAACAAATTGGGAAGTAGGCTACTGTTGTTCATACAGAGAGAGATTACAAGCAAAACTCAAGAAACAAGAACTAAACTTAAAGTAGACTTTACTCAGGAAACATACCAGAAGGGGGAGCAATTGAGAGGAACAGGAACAGAAGGACAGAGAGAGAGATAGCAGAGAGAGGGAGAGAGGGAGAGAGGTAGAGAGAGAAAGAGAGAGAGACCAGTTTGACATTACTGCATGAGACAGTGTAACTAATATTGGGGCATGAGATTAGATTGTAGGCTACTTTATTTAGATGCATAGACAAAATCTAAATCGCTATACCCATTTTTATGATGGTCACATGGTCACACATAACTTCACTACAAGACTGCATTTGAGATACCGAAAGATTGTTTATCTCTAATCGTTTATCTATTTGCAAAAAAAGTTACACAGTAACGGACAGTAATGGCTAAAATAAATGAATAAAAGTGTCTGTTCTGTTCTGAAACTTATTCATCCTGATGGTTCACATTAATTGTCCAACCTCACAACCAAAACAAGTGGAGCTTTAAATTAGTCTCATGATCTCATGCTCTACTGATTGAAACTGGTGCATGGCCTCTCTTGTGGCACTATGTTGAGGAGTGGAAAATGCAATGTCATGCCGCAATACATAAATAAACAGTGGTGTAAATTAAAGGACGACTTCACCGATTTTCAACCTATCTTCATATAATTGGTCCTCACTAATACTCCTGATAAAATGGTACCATTTTTTCCTACTTGGTCTGTGTCTCATAGGAGGGCTGTGGACAGTCCAGGAACCCGTCTACCAGTGACATCATCGTTAGGGATGATTTTCTTTTCCAACAAGATTTCACTTTTTTTATTTAGATTTCTATTAACACGAGAACAATGGCTTCTTTTATTGCATTGCAACTTTCCAGGAACAGAAAGCCTGCAGTTTCTATTAGCTTGGATTCCCCATTGATGATGTCACTGGTAGACGGGACTCTGAACTGTCCACAGCCCTCCTCTGAGACACAGACCGAGTAGAAAAAAATTGTACCATTTTATCATGAGTATTAGGACCAATTATATGAAGAATAGGTTGAAAATCGGTGAAGTCGTCCTTTAACTATAGTTAAGTACATTTACTCAAGTACTGTACTTAAGTACAATTTTGAGGTATTTTTTACTTTATAATAATAATTTGAAAACTTTAGTTACAAGTTACTTTGTATATTTAGATTATTATTACAAAACATACATTAACCACTTCAGCCCTATATGCATTTCGATCATTTGAAAATAGCAGATCTACAAACTCACAATGCGTTGCATTTGAAAACTTGTGAAATGGGACCTTCTGCATAATGAGTACTTTCTACTTTTGGTACTTTAATTACATTTTTTATTTCAATACTTTTGTACTCATACTGAAGTAAATTTAGAATTCTGGACTTTTACTTGTAACAGAGTACTTCTACATTGCAGTATTGATACTTTTACTTAAGTAAAAAATGTGAATACTTTTTCCACCACTGTAAATAAACAGTGACCTCTGTAGTCCCCGACTTCTGTAGGCATTAGGTAACCAATTCCAGTGTAACAGGCTCTCTTGGGCGTGAGACGCTACTAAGCAACGCCCTGAGAGAGAGCACCTGCACTCAGGCAGAGGGACCAGTTCATCAGTAGCAGCTTACATCATACATATAAAAAAATAAAATAAACAGCAGAATACCAGTGGAAAAGGCTATAGGAAGGAGACAATATATTTTAATGGTAAGTACAGGCTATTCATTATGGGCTATTTAGCCTTTTACCTGTATTTCAGAAACCAATGGCATCTTATGTTCCACGGAATTGTGATCTTTCTAATTGCTTTATTGTCTCCGCCAGGCCGATATATACATATATATATATACATATACATATATATATATACATATATATATATATATATACATATATATATATATATATATATATATATATATATATATATATATATATATATATATATATATATATATATATAAACAGTGCTGTATAGGGACAACGTGTGAAATGTCCAGAATAATCCTTTAACAATGCTGATTTAGTTCCTGCTACAGAAACTACAGTACCAAGCTCTGTAATAGTCCGGCAAACAGGTTATCAAAACCTGTTTAAACAGACAGGTTTTAAGCCTCCTGTAAACAACAGTAGGGGGCATTTCCAACAAGAGTTGAGAGGAGCACAACTGTGGTCAATACTAATTCTAGCATTATTCTGACATTTTAGACATTCAACAGCAATACCAAGAGTTTGACTGCATCATCAAATAAGGTACAGTACATCCATTTATTTAATCTTTGTCAGTCCTAAAGGTAATCTTTTTTTCATCATTTGTGATTATTTTATGAAATTAGGTTTTAAATGTAACTTATATTAGTCAGGTATCAGTGGTGTTTAGTCATACATTTTATAGAAAATACATTTTTTGAAAATAACATTTAAATGTCTGTTCATCTTGCTGTTCAGCTACTCATTCTTTATTTGGCTTACACTGTATACATTAGCTGTGTGTGCATTTTCATTTTGTTTTGGTTTTCATATAGCAATAATGAATTAATGTCCATACAGTTACAGTGTATAAATGAGAAAACATCAACATAATAATAATAATAATAATAATGGTAGTAGTCAGTAGTTCAGTCAGGCTGACAGCTGATTCCTCATAAGATAAGTTTTGTAGTTAGAGTACATACACACGCAGGTACATACTGTACACAGGACGGGAACATTTTCATGGATGTTAAGTCTACTACAATGGGCCAAAACCTTTCCTCTTTTATACAAAGCTGTATGAAAGTGGAAGGTTGTAAAAAAGGGAAGCCAGACTATGCCCAGCAATTAGCACATCATGCTCCGATAATCTATATTCATTTAAAAATGGATCACCCATTTGTTTCGTTTTTTACATGTGCTCCATATTTTTATTCAGACTACATAGACATTTCTTATTGTAATAACATAGTACACAGGCAGGATGCGAGTTCAGGCAAACAATTGTGTTTATTTTAAATCCAGGCAGATACAATGTCTTCAAGCTAAAGAACGCAAACCCTCAAAACCCAGAATTTGGCAAGGAAATAACCACAGACAGAGCTGCGAGGGGAGACGTGATACTTATTACTCATCTCAAGGAAGAGAAGATAATGCTGGGTAATGTGATACAAAGGGAAATAGTGAAGACAGAATGTGATTGTATGATTACATTGAGAGTCTGATAAAATGTGATAATCTCCCATTCAATGCATTGATAGCATTCGAAGCCGGTCGAGAGGTAATGACGGACAGTTATGCCTAAATTATGTTCCATCACTCACAATGCTGTCATGCAGCGAAAATAGCAGATCTACAAGCTCACAACACGTCACAGACGTTGAATATTGATAGTTAGGCTTCATGAACACTCTTAGTTTACAACGGAAGTATGGGAGTGTGGTAACTCTCTCAATAGCTCTGGGCTGAGGGGCGAAGGAATATAGGACTGATTAACAAAATATGAGGATGTGTGAGTATATAAGTGGACAGGATGTGGAATGAGGATCTTATTGTATTTCTCCTTTATCTATAAGGTGGGTCCCATTGAGATGGTTATCTCTTTTACAAGGGCCAGTGATGCATGAAGCAGCGATTAGTCAATTGCGAGTTGCGACATAGGTTGAATCATCATACAGAATTTTAGTAACAGCAGTATTGCAGTATTGATACTTTTACCTAAGTAAAACATTTGAGTACTTTTTCCACCACTGCCCAAATTGGACTTTGTAAAAAGTCGCAGGTACTGGGAACCTGCCACCTGAATTTGACTTGGCAATTTAAATAGCGAGGGAGTTTTGCAAAGATGACTGTACAATATACACATTTTTAAAAATACCAATGAAGCATCTACAATGGAATAATGAAGTCAGCCGTGCCCTGTCATACTGATGCAGACACAGTGATGTGCAACATCACATCAACCTACGTTTTTACACAGATTAACAATGTTTATTTTAAAAGTAAGCTTGTCATCCAACCAGATTCTTTCTTTTTCCTTTATCTATTCAGGGAAGCCCATTGAGAGCAAGCTCTCTTTTCAAGGACGCCCTGTTCAATAGCACTGATTTATGAAAAAGAGTTAGCTGTTCCATTTGTGTGGTATTTAGAGGTATTTAGGTATTTAAAGGACGCCTGTTCAGTACACTCAGAGGCGTATACATAGCAGCCGCATGGTGACAGTGAGCCTGTCTTACAAAAATGCATGGCTTTTGTTTTGTCTGAGTTTAGATCATGAAAAGCAGCTCACAGAGAGTGAAAGAGAGATGTTGTGCCAGGGACCCACTTGTCCAACGTGTTTTCTTCTTTTTTAAATAGCTACTAAAGTTTTTCAAATGTATACAATTTTTTTTAAATAGCAGATCTACAAGCTTGTAGATAATAATAATTAAATTAAATAGTTAAAATATTTAAAGTGTAGCTATTTTAGCTGAGGACCCCCTGGAAACCCCTCAAAGACCCCTTCGTCGCCGGAAGACAATGTTATGGAGCCTGTTGAGTACAATGGTGTGGTTGACAGTGTCAATCAATAAACAATGCTGCACAGTGAGCTTGTACAATGTCGTTTAACATCTGTGGGGCAGCAGTTATAGTGTTAGGGCCCAATCTGGACAGAGCTCACATAACCATTATTCTGCAAGAAATCCTTAAAAGAGTAATTCACCCACAAAATGACTTATTTTCTATCAATTACACACCCCATGAAGCCTTGAATTCATGGATTATATTATTTTTTTGGTCGCATCTCTGAGCCAATAACTTGATGACTGGGTGTCTGCTGGAGACTCTGCAAATCACTGGCTTAGGAATGAGACAAAAACAAAAGATATCTCCCTGAATTCAAGGCTTCATGGGGTGTGTAATTGAGTCATTTTGGGGGTGAACTACTCTTTTAAGCTGGACATAAACCAGAGATTCCATATCGTGACTACTAATTGAAGCCGAGGCCGAATTGGGCCAAATCGCATGGATGAGCCCTGACAGCACATGGTTGGTGCTACAGACTCCAAATTTCGCACACAGATAGCTCAGACCTTTGCCTACGATCTTAGCTAGGCCTCGACCCGACCCGATATGCGGTTTTCCGGAACCAACGCGAAAGGTTCGGAATCTCCATATGCGGAGTCCTGACTACTAATTGAAGCCAATGGACGCCGAATCCAAATTGGCCCGAATCGCATGGATGAGCCCTGAAAGCACATGGTTGGTGCTACAGACTCCAAATTTCGCACACAGATAGCTCAGACCTTTGCCTACGATCTTAGCTAGGCCTCGACCCGACCCGATACACAGTTTTTCGGATCCGGCACGAAAGGTTTGGAATCTCCGTATGCGGAGATGACTGACATCGGGCTGTTCCGGAGCAAGCGCTGACTCATTGTGACATCACTTCATAAAAGGCATCACATACACATCATTTCATATGAAATTGAGGTCATAGTATATTGATGTAGGTCTATATTACCTTATTATGGTGATGTCAATTCTTGACAACAACATATTGTTCTATAATGATAGTCATGCTGGACGGATCTGAATTAACACAAATGTCTCTTGTCCTTATTCAGTGAAACAGTCCATGACAAGTAGATGACGGCCAGGAAACTGTCCCTGTTAATGTCCCAAGGTAATTATAATGCTGTTTTAATGAAACTGCTACATTGTGTGTGTGTGTGTGTGTGTGTGTGTGTGTGTGTGTGTGTGTGTGTGTGTGTGTGTGTGTGTGTGTGTGTGTGTGTGTGTGTGTGTGTGTGTGTGTGTGTGTGTGTGTGTGTGTGTGTGTTTTCTCATGTTAATTTTGTACTAAAACTATGATGAAAAATGTTTGTCGACAACCTTTTTTCACTGACAAAAACTAAACAAAAACTAAGCTACGACCATTTCATCAACAAATAGAAACTAGACTAAAATGTGGAGAAGATATCCAGTAGAACTAAGAAAAGTCATTTTATGCTCAGTCCAAAAATAGCCAATCTACAAGCTCCACAAGACGCCTGTGACGCCTTGTGAGCTTGTAGATCGGCTATTTTCGGCAGGCAGCTAACTAAGTGTTTAAATACGATATTATGACGCCATTGCGGCCCACCAAAATACATTTTAGTCGACTAAATCAACTGTAGATTTAGTTGACTAAAATCTTATATTTAGTGAACTAAAACTAGACTAAAACCAAAACATTTCAGATGACTAAAATTAAAAAAGGCTAAAAACTAAATAGACTTGGACTATGACTAAAACCTAATAAAAAATTGCTGTCAAAATTAACACTGGTGCACACACTTTTGGGAGGGAAGATGCTAGTCTAAGCACACCCTAGCAACTAAGCACACACACACAAAAAATAAATAAACCTAAATTAGGAAATGATTTAAATCTCGGAATTCGCATACAAATGTCATGGCTAAAATGTGATGATAGAATGTGATTACAGGTTTAGCTCTAAATGCTTTTTACAGGGTTACTGTTGATCTAGAAGACTGGCCCCAAAAAAATCCTTTAGCTGCCACTGTAAGTATCCACAGAGGGAGCAGACAGAACCTACCACCTAATCAGTCACCTTTTGTGTTACACAACATTACTACAATAGACAATGACATCTGGCATCCGGTAAAATATCAGAGTTCAATCCCCTTGGATCATGGTCATCATCATGGCTTAAATTGAAACTCAGGAGTTTGCAGTTTTGGCTCCTACTGTATGTGGATCTTGTACTCAGCGTTCACAGTCCCATTGACTTCCATTATAAAATTGAAGTTAAATATGTAAACATTTATAAAAGTGACAGAAATTTAGTGGAGGTACTTCTGTGGCCTTCTGGCAGTGTGCATATTATAGAGTTTTGCAAGATTAGACAGACAGACAGACAAAAAAAGAAACAGCAACATTACAGATTGAATAAGAGCAGAATTTAGATGAAGAAAACAGGAATATTACAGGATAGTTTCGCATTTAGAAACCAGAGAAACTGAACAAACCAGTTAACAAGCTGTTAACTGTAAACAGGAACTTGGCCCCATTAACCTACCCATTAACCCAAAACAGCCAGTGGAAGCTCAGAAAGGTGTGAGCGTCACATAACAGGCCCATGTTGTGGCCTTAGTATTCAGAAGGAGATATCTGATGGTTAAACCAAGGAAGAGGACCCGCACACTGTCAGAAACTTGCAAAAACAAATGTAGCTCTTAATGTAGCTCTTTACGTTTCGGTCGTTAGACCTTCATCAGGACGGACAATCTTAGCCGTATTGAAAGCAGTGGTGAAGTCTAATGCTGTTGTTCTCAAACTTTTTTGTCCAGGACCCCCAAATTGAAAATGATTTGGCCGTGGTCCCCCATTTGAAAAAGATTTTGTGCCAAGAACCTCTATAACAGACTTAAAAAAAAAAAATGTAATAGCAGATCTATAAGCTCACTTAAGATCTATGAGCTTGTAGATATGTTTTGATAGCCAAAATATAAATTAGAGATTCAAATGTTTAAACTGTTCCTCGTTTTGCTGGGGAAACCCTGGAGCCCCCTCAAGGACTCCAGGGGGTCGCATGACCCCATTTTGAGCACCAGTGTACTAGAGTTAAGTAGTGGACATACTGGCAATCTACCATGCCCCCCCACCCACCTCACCCCCTCAAATGCATGCAGTGGTGGAAGAAGTACTCACATTTCTTTCTTAAGTTAAAGTATCAATGCTGCAATATAGAAATACTCTGTTACAAGTAAAAGTCCGGAATCCAAAATGTACTTGAGTAAAAGTACAAAAGTATTAGCATCATAATGTACTTAAAGTACCAAAAGTAAAAGTACTCATTTAGCAGAATGTCCCATCTCAAGTTGAAATGATAATCAAAATCTACATAGTAACTAAAGTTTTCAAATAATTTTAGTGGAGTAAAAGTATAATATTTGCCTCTGAGATGTACAGTAGTGGAGTAGAAGTAGTATAATATTTGCCTCTGAGATGTAGTGGCGTAAAAGTAAAATTGTTGGAAATTGGAAATGCTCAAGTAAAGTACAAATACATCAGAATTGTACTTAAGTAAAGTAAAGTGTAAAGTAGATGTACTCAAGTACATGTACTTTACACCACTGCGTGTATGTCCCTACGGGGGTGCACGACATGTGCACCCATGACTCATTGCTGCTGGTACAGTATACTGCTACGACACCTGCATTTCCCCACAACGTTCAATAAAGGTCTATCTGTGTTCAAACATTGCCAACTTTTATAACATACCGGTCATAAAAGTGGTGTGTACACCAGTAGCTGCCCTGTATTGTAGTTGCTTCTGACAGGTTAGGCTAGCTGTTTAGATAAGAATAAGTTACAGTCACTTCGTGCCGCGCTATGAGCTTGTAGATCTGCTATTTAAAAAAAAATCATGAAAATGTGTGCACATCTTTGAATATATATATATTTTTAAAGCGAACATTTTTAAACCAAATCTTTGCTTCTGGGGGTCCCTGGAACAAATTATTTTGAGATGGGGGTATGTGGCCAAATACATATCATTTTGGAAGTCCTTGACATTAAAAAGTTTGAGAACCACACAGACATTCGTAGAATCGTGTCCTCAGGTCTTAATGGCCTATGGCCAGTGCATGGTTACCAACCTTTTTTCCTTGGAGCCCCCTTTCTTACATGGGACAAAAGCTGAGAAGAAGTAATTTTTTGGGTGAAGTACTTCTTTAAGCTCTATACTTCTCGTACGAACACGTCGTGAGCTTGAAGATTGAATATACTTTTTGTAGATTAAAAAAAAATTGTGTGCAACATGTTTAAAAAGTTAGACTACCTCCAAACCAATCTGGGAACCCATCGGCCAAAAAACAAAGAAGCTCTGAATCTGTCTTGAGAGATTACCTCCAAACAGACACGCCCCTCCTGTGATCTTTGGTGCACCGCCAAGGGGGGCCCAGACCCCAGGTTGGGAAACACTGGCCTATAGGCCAGTATCCAGATCTGAAGTGCAGACAGTGGAGAGTGCTGCATGTGGCCTTGCTGGCTTTCATGTCACTGTTCGACTGATAAGACATAAATAGAGCACCGAGGAAGTGGGTCAGGTGTTGAGGCGATGGCAAAGGCAGCTCCTACATTTTGTCAATGATGACATTGACTTGGCCTGTTAACATTAACCCATTAAGACCTGAGGCCCATTCTACAAATGTCTTCTAAATCCAGTTAACCTCCTCTTTCTGTTTTTTTTGCTATATCAGTGGTTCTCAAACTTGTCATGACAAGGACCCCCGGAATTATATGTATTTGGCCGCGGACCCGCATCTCAAAATGTTTTGTGCCAGGGACCCCACAGAAGCAAAGATTTTTGTTAAAATATTTGCTTTGAAAAAAAGTAATCTGTGAAACACTGCATCATTGAAAAATGTCTGTGGTCAATATTTGTCAATATTGAGAAGAGTGTTTTATCTGTCCCTTTGCAGAGTGTCAAGGATGAGAAGAATGCTGGGTTGCAGGGTGGGGTGGATAGCCTTGGTGCTGGTTGGGGCGTTATGCTTTGTCGCCCTTCTCTGGAACGTGGACTCCATCCACTTTCCTCCTGACGATATGGAAACAGAAGAACAGGAGACTGTCAGTCTTCCTCAGACAGTCGAGATAACAGTCGAGAACATAACGGCAGCTGACAACACAACGTCCTCTCAACCTTCCTGGTCACCCTGCCAAAGGAACACAACCATTGCCGACAGCATGATGGGCTTCTCCTCTCTTCTCCCTCACATCCAAGACTTCCTGTACTACCGACACTGCCGTCACTTCCCACTGCTGCTGGATGTCCCTGAAAAATGCGGGGGGGCGAAACGATCCAAAGACGTCTTCCTCCTGCTTGTCATTAAGAGCTCTCCGGGGAACTACGTGCGACGAGAGGTCCTGCGTAAGACCTGGGGAGAGGAGAGGTTAGAGAGGGGCAAGCAGATCCGTAGGGTGTTCCTCGTGGGAACAACAGGCAGTGGGTACGAGCAGCAGAGGCTGAATCAGATGCTAGAACTGGAACAACACGAGCACGGAGACATCGTGCAGTGGGACTTCAACGACTCCTTCTTCAACCTCACTCTGAAGCAGCTCCTCTTCATGGAGTGGATGGACAGGAACTGTCCACATGTCCAATTCCTCTTCAACGGGGACGATGACGTCTTCTCCAACACAGACAACATGGTGGAGTACCTCCAGGGCGTTGGCGAGGGCAACAGCAAGCACCTCTTCATTGGATACCTGATGGATGCCGTGGGTGTCATCCGGACGCCAGCGAGTAAATACTTTGTCCCTGTTCAGATACAGGAGTCAGACACGTACGTTAATTACTGTGGTGGTGGGGGGTTCCTCCTGTCAGGATACACGGCCTCTGTCATATACAACATGTCCAAGAGCATTACCGTTCACCCCATCGATGATGTGTATTTTGGAATGTGTTTGGCCAAAGCAGGTCTCAAGCCTGCTCACCATATGGGTGTTATGACTTTTGGGCTGAAGGTCCCATCAAAAAATATAGATCCATATCACCCCTGCTTTTACAGGGAGATTCTGCTGGTACACAGGTTCATGCCGCCTGATATATATGTCATGTGGCACCGAATTCGTGACCCTAACCTGAAATGTGGGTTGCTCTTTGCTTTCCAGAAAAAGTAGAACATTGTGACAGGTACAATTAATAACTGGCTGAGGCTCACTTACAAACATCTGCAGTTCATCCAACGCCCCCCCCCCCCCCCGTACCATTCCTCTATAATTTATGTTACATGTATTAACATAAATACACGTGCGCACACGCACTTACACGCGCACACACACAAGAGATATACTGTAGCACACACACCTAGCTCTGTGCACATCCAACACACACACATGTGAAGTCTAGATATAAATACTGTGAAGACAAAGAAACCTCGCCTCTGTTGCGCGGCCCCTTCCACCGGCCACATCATGTACTGTAGCAGCAAGGCTGACTCCTGTACTCTGTGCTCTGTTTTTATCCAATAAACCAACTTAAGGAACTTGTTCTTGTCTGGACCTTCCAACTATGTTTCACACTTGTACAATACACTCTAATGAATGGTACTGCTTGGTGGAACTTATTTTTAGCCTTGGACCATGAGAGAATACATTGATTCCTGTCGGCTTGAAGCATCTGAACATTTCTACTCACGTGGGCCTACATTTTGGGGAAAGTTGCAAAGTGATACTGCTTTGCTATGAATGTAAAATGTAAAAAAAAAGTTGTAAAATGCAGACACTTGCTGTAGCGCCACCATCAGGATCATTAGCCCACAATGCCAGTTCAGGAAGTTTGGCATTGGACTGGACCTCTGTCCGTCTATCTATCTAAGTGTTGTATTTATTTTTGATCTACCTTTTCCTGACGTATGGACCTGAACTGTTAGAGTATCAAGAATTATGGTTTTATATTCAATAGGTCGCTTCAAGTTTCGCATATGGGAGACCGCCCTCTGGTGTGAACAAGCATTACTTGATACACTCTGGGCAATACTCTGATTGACTGGACTTAGATGTCTAGATGACGGTATTTATACCGTGGTCCGTGGAGGCCCTATGCAGTAATGGGCGCCGGGGTACGCACCCTGAATTCCTCGCTCATGATGAGCGGGTCCATGACCTACGTCTTCAAACAGGCGAAGAACGCCAACAAGACTCTCCAACGAGTGCCTACACCGGACGCCGATCGCCCAAAGCCAGAGGCGCGCCTTAGGAGAGGAGAGCAAGCAGGGAAGGCGGAAGCCGACATAGCTGGCACAAAGCGGGGGGCGACCGTGCCCTTTCCCCGGACGGGGCTGCCGGGTCGAGCGGAATGAGCACGGTGCATGCGCTCCATCTTCAGGCAAAAAAGATTTTCCCCAGTTAGTCCAGGGGCCAACACTGATATTTTCACAAATTGGTACCACCTAAGGTGACCGTAAAGTTTTTGTATTTTTGTCTTCCTAGTCTCTAGTTTATATTTTGGTATGATAACCCTTCCAATCTTGTAGCTTAATGGCAGTTATCACTACCTACCGGCTAATGTATCCGGTAGGAGACACAAAGTAGAATCTTTGTGTCTCCTACCCCGGGCATCAAATTATTGCGACAAAAAACAAAATATATCCATGTATTCAAGGCTTCATGGGGTGTGCAATTGATAGAAAATAAATATTTTTTTGGGTGAACTCCTCCTTTAAGTTTTTCAGGGGGACTCTCTACCCATTCAGCTATGACCACCCTAGACCGAAGGAGGGTCAACTTTTACAAGCTTATGGAAAGCAGTCTTTTTTAAGCAAACACCAAAAATCTGAGAAGTTATCAATTGCACACCCCATGAAGCCTTGAATACATGGATATATTTTGTTTTTTGTCGCAATAATTTGATGCCCGGGGTAGGAGACACAAAGATTCTACTTTGTGTCTCCTACCGGATACATTAGCCGGTAGGTAGTGATAACTGCCATTAAGCTACAAGATTGGAAGGGTTATCATACCAAAATATAAACTAGAGACATGTAGGAAGACAAAAATACAAAAACTTTACGGTCACCTTAGGTGGTACCAAAATATGGCCTGGCCCCTGGACTAAGTTTGGAGTACCGGGTTTAGCGGGAGGGTACACGGTAAAGCTCACTCACCGGACCCACAGGCACAGACATTTGCACATTTATGTGCATTTATATACAAAATGTAAATTCTCTCTGACAGAGTGTTCTAATAAAAAAAATCATGTTCAGTATCAAAACCGCCTGATTCTTTCAGGGAAACTAATACTAGCGACAGATTTAAAACACTCCCACAACATAAGGGACATGAGTTCGCTGCCTGGGGGGTCCATAAGACACCCCGGGACAGCGGGACATTTTCTCCCCGTATACAAGAAAAGCAGATTTTCTTCAAGGGAGATTAGATCAAAGTCTTTTCACTGTTCGTCCACCAGAGGGCAACCTCGCACCTAGGGTGGCCAGGCAGGCATGAGACATAGGCACATCTCTGACCTCTCGAGAATCCCAGAATGGATTCAGTGCGGAGCCTCTCCATGGGTCATCCACACTATTTCGAGGGGGTACAGGCTCCAGTTCGCGTCGAGACCCGCCTGGCCCCTCGCTTCTGAGAAAATGATTTTCACAAAAGCGGGGGGCCAGGCGGGCGACATTCTACAGGCAGATCATGTACGTGTACCACATACAATACCACAAATCTCCTGCAACATATTAATGAGCATGCAGTCATCCCGACACTTTATGAGTCACCAAAAGTATTCAAACACATTCAATTGTGAATATTTAGATGTTTAAATCACAATGAAAAAGTATAGGCGATAATTTTCAGGGGGAAAAAAGAGAGGAAAAAAATAAAAATACATAGAAAAGTCTTGCCACGGACATGTTTGTCCATTGGACAGACATGTTGATAACCCCCGAACCTGACCTCTGCCAACACAATTTGAGTTAATAAAGTTAATAAGTTACATTATTTCACTTTATCTTTTAGTTGAACAAATATCCTTCAAGGTCCCTGATTCTCTCTGCCTCCCCATCTTCAGTGCAGCACTGGCACACAGGGAGTAAGTGCACTAGTGTTTCCCAAAACGAACACGGACACATTTTATGGAGCAATTTGTTATTTCAAAAGTTTTTCTAAAATCTTCAAAACCATTTCAAAAGAATTTCATAAAAAAATTAATAAAAACAATTCCATAAAAAAAACTCACAATGCATAGCATCACAGCGTGTCGTGAGACACCAAATGTAACTTTTGGGTCTTGAGCTAAAAGGGTTGGGAACCACCGCACTAGACTGAGAAAACGTTTACGGCCATATTCTATACATACAGCACACCTTCCATTACTGATAACAGATTGTTGTAACGTGTGTCATGCTAAACAGATAACCGTCTGTTGAAAATTAACACATTTGACTCTTGCTTCAAAGTGGACAAGTGACTTCATACATTGTTTCTGGCACTTGGCAACACTGTGGGTGGTGGAACCAAACAGTTTCTGTACAGAAGTCAGCCTTGGTAATGTATTTTTAATTTCATATATACATACTTATATCAATGAGTTAAATAACACTATTGTCCTTTAAATATGAGTTTGTGTTGTCAGTATCTAATTTCGTAGAAGTTAGTAGTCAACTTTATTTTTTGGCAGGCATGGACATAAATGAGCAGTCAATAATATTACCAGATACATATAGCCCTACTTGTATAAAACTAGTGGACTAGTGGAATGTGCCATAGAGTCTATGCCAATATACTACACATTTCTTTATTATATTATTTCTGTATTCATTCAATCAGTGTCCTACCTATTATGAAGAAAATATGGAGACTGGCAAGTCAGCCACTGTGTAATGGCTGTACTGTACATAGGCATCAATGCAGCATGGTCTATTCCGTGTTTGGGATTTCAATAATTGGGTCTTATCAGTACAATCAGTACTTTGATCACACAATACATGAACAAAATAAGAATATCAAAATAATAATAATGATAGTAATAATATGTATCATTATTATTATTTTGATCAAAGATTTGCCATGGACACATTGATGACCCCTGGTAATTATACTGTGTAAACAGTAAATACAATTGTTGGAACTTGACTAATAATAATAATAATAAGGGTAATAATAATAAGTGTAATAATGGTGGTAATAATAATAATAATAATAATAATAATAATTGTAATTGTAATAATAATAATAATAATAATGATAAATTGCAAATAGATTCTACTAAAATAGATTTAGTACATTCACTTTTTCGCTGTTAGACATGGGTTGGGTAGTGCCTGCATGCTGAGATGTGTGACGTAGACTGATGTGCGTAATGTGTATGAAAGCTCATCCAAACATCATCTGACGTCTGACAGTTTGGCATACATACACACACAGTCTACATAGTGTACGCAGTGTACAAGTTACCCATGTGTACAGTACACGAGAATAACGTCCCAGATAGGACTGCATTTGATTGGTTGCCACCCTCTAATTGGCTCTGAGTTTCCATTTCAGCAGCCACTAAAACGTCTTGACACAACATGTGATCTTTGCTCGTACATGATAACAGAATGATAGCCAGTGAAAGCCATGCTGTTGAACATGTAGCCCTGTGTACAGGTGAGGTATTATGCAACACTGCTTTATGGGGTAAAAGAGAATGCACACAAAGGTTTATGAATGTTTGGTTAAATACCAGTTTCCCTATGGCTATCTGCCACATGCCATATGCTAAGTTAGTCAAATGTTGTATAGAGTGAACAGCTCGTATTAACATTGCCGATGTCAATGCCTTCATGTGTGATCATTCTTTGTCAATTGAGACAACTGCATGTGGAAACGCGTCAGCAATCTCCAATCATAGATGTATCTATTTTCTGTGGTCTGCGTGGTGTTTGCCAATAGAACATTGTTTTGTCTGTCCCATCCCATTGTAGAGTGTCAAGGATGAGATGGAAGCTGTGTTGCAGGGTGGAGCGCATGGCCTTGGTGCTGCTTGGGGCGTTGTGCTTGGTCCTCGTTTTCAAGAAAGAGGACGGCATCCACCATCCTCCTAACGATGTGGAAACTGGAGAAATGACAGCCGGTCCGAGGAAGGCGGCATCAGAGAACATATCTGCAGGCGAGAACAAAGCGGCAGGCGAGAACACAACGGCAGCCAACAACAGAACGTCCTCTCAACTTTCCTGGCCAACCTGCCAGAGGAACACGTCCATGGCCAGTGACCTATCGGGCTTCTCCTCTCTTCCCGCTCACATCCAAGACTTCCTAAACTACCGTCACTGCCGTCATTTCCCACTGCTGCTGGATGTCCCTGACAAATGTGGGGGGCCGGAACGATCCAGGGACGTCTTCCTCCTGCTTGTCATTAAGAGCTCTCCAGAGAACTACGAGCGACGAGACGTTCTGCGTAAGACCTGGGGACAGGAGAGGTCAGAGAGGGGCAAGCAGATCCGTAGGGTGTTCCTTGTGGGAACAACGGGCAGTGGGTTTGATCGTCAGAGACTGAATCGGATGCTAGAACTGGAACAACACGAGCACGGAGACATCGTGCAATGGGACTTCAAAGACTCCCTCTTCAACCTCACTCTGAAGCAGGTCCTCTTCCTGGAGTGGATGGACAGAAACTGTCCACATGTCCAATTCCTCCTCAACGGGGATGACGACATCTTCGCCAACACAGACAACATGGTGGAGTACCTCCTGGGCACCATGGATGACAAGGAGTGCAACAGCAGACACCTTTTGGTTGGATACCTGATCAGGGGTTCAGTCCCTTTCCGGACGCCATCGAGCAAATACTTTGTGCCTGTTCAGGTGCAGGAGTCAAACTTGTACCCTCCGTACTGTGGTGGTGGGGGGTTCCTCCTATCAGGATACACGGCCTCGGTCATATACAACATGTCCAAGAGCATTACTCTTCATCCCATCGATGATGTGTACATGGGGATGTGTTTGGCCAAAGCAGGGCTCAAACCTGCTAACCATATGGGAATTAACACTTACGGGTTGCACTTTCCCTCGAAACGTGTCGATCCATATCACCCCTGCTTTTACAGGGACATCCTGCTGGCACACAGGTTCATGCCGCCTCAGATATATGTCATGTGGCACCAAGTACGTGACCCTCACCTAAAATGTGGTGGGTCCTCCGATTTCACAGTTTAGGTGTTCTTGAAATGTAAATGATGCTGTAGTGAATGGTACTGCATGTGTGTGTGTGTGTGTGTGTGTGTGTGTGTGTGTGTGTGTGTGTGTGTGTGTGTGTGTGTGTGTGTGTGTGTGTGTGTGTGTGTGTGTGTGTGTGTGTGTGGGTGGGTGGGTGGGTGCATTCTTTGAATTAAATTAAAGGACGACTTCACCCATTTTCAACCTATCTTCATATAATTCGTCCTCAAAAGAGGGCTGTGGACAGTTCAGAAACTGATGATGTCACTGGTAAGCACCAGTGACATCATCGTTGGACAGGGTTTCCTGCCGTGCTAGTAACAAAAAGGAATTTCACACTGTTTTTATGGCATTAAGATTTGAAGATGGAAAAACTACAGCAAAATAAAACACAACTCACGGTAACTAAAGCTCCACTGGCTAAGAGAAACGATCCGCAGATATAAGTATAAAACAACAAAAAGAACGCTTTTTGAAACGACTTACCAAGTACGGCTTTAACAGCTAAATTAGCTGTATCAAACAGTGCTGCCAGCTCTGTACCAATAAGAGACACAAGCTAAAGTGGCACAAAGCCTCAAACAAGTGCATGTCATTAATCACATTAACCCTAGCCAAATGTAAAAGTTACAGGAGTTCTTATTCCATGGTGTTTGTGATATGAAATCTTACCAGTATCACAGTAAACATTATCATGTCTTCAGTCATATTCAAGGGCTTTAGGGGGAAAATGAAACTGACTCCAATCACTTTCAGTTCAGCACAACTGAGGTGTGTGTGTGTGTGTGTGTGTGTGTGTGTGTGTGTGTGTGTGTGTGTGTGTGTGTGTGTGTGTGTGTGTGTGTGTGTCACTGTCCAGCTGATGCTTGACACTCGTTAATGTTACTTGCATCAAGGCAATTTTGTTGTGTTGCTGCATTAAATAGAACTACATCTAATCTAAGATTCCATCAAAGTCAATCATTTTTACAAGCGAACCTCTCTGGTACAATATATTTTTTTGTTTGAGCTGTAATAACTAGGCTACACTTGTTAAAGTCCAGATGAAAACAAGATGACTGTTGTGAATTTTGGTATTCAACTGATAAAACTGATTGGGAATCATTTTTAAATGAGGATCGATTTTTTGATCGAATCATGACCCAATGAATCGAATCGTGCATGAGATAGCAGAGGATTCACAGCCCTAAGGTTTGAGCCATAAGGTTTGATCACAAACATGGAAATGTAATGTTTATGGAGAAGAGAAAGATCTGTTGGTACTGTACAAATATCATTGACATCCCTAATAATGTGTGTCATAGTGTTTAGGCAAATGATATTCTAACTGCCACTGTTCACTGTCTTGTTAATGGATGGATATGTTTGATGCCGGCTAACAGCCTAATGTACAGTATATGTGTGACCTGTTGAAAGTATCCTTTTTTATCATTCAAGTTTTTTATAGATGTCTCACATATACCTGTACATACAGGCCCTTCAGCAGTGTACAAAACAGCATTGATTAACATTCGCAGCAGCCACAAAACAAATGCCCTGACAAAAACAACAAAAAATTGTTGAAAGTATACTTGAGCAAAGCACTTCTAACTAACTCATCCCCCCAGAGGCCTGAGTTTTCTTTCATGAGTGCATGACTGGCAAGTGGATCCATATAAAACGCAGTGGATTGTGCTCTTTGCCGCTGCACTAACACCCCCTACTGGTATGTTGTGGTTATTCAGCAGGGATAGGAACTGAGGAGATACAGCAACAGTAGCATGAATCACAGTTGCATTATGCTCTCCCATTGAAACTCCTCATAGTCAAGGTGAAAAGACGAGTCTGACATCTAGTGTATTGGAGGGGGAGGGTGTCTACACAAAAAAATAAGAGAGAGAGAGAGAGAGAGAGAGAGAGAGAGAGAGAGAGAGAGAGAGAGAGAAGGAGCGAGAGAGAGAGGGGGGGAGAGAGGGAGAGAGAGAGCTTTGACATGAACAACTCACAATCCAAATTTGAACCTCTGACATTGAGGTCAAAGGTCGTTGCCTGTGGGGTTGAACCACTAAGTGTCTAAATATTACATGCAGAACTGAATCTGTGAAAGCCTTGTGTGGCAAAACATTTTTCTTCTTTATATTTTATAAAATATTTAGGCAATATTTATTAAGTGGGCGGTTTAACTTGAATATTATCTACGCTTGTTAATAGCATATTTACTTCAGATTGTTAAAGGGATATTTCATTTTCAAACATAATTGTAAGGTTGCTTGATACAGTAATTAGATATTTGATTCGTTTTTTGTCTACTGTTTTTGTTTATTTACCTGAAATTAAAAAAAAATTGTTGAATTGAAATTTTCAGCTCAAAATACATATTTGGAAAAATAATATTCTTGATTCGATATTTTTAGTTCATACTTTACTAACAAAACGTATACATTAGCAGCTGTGTTCGCTATTGTGTTAGAAGAAAAAGAGTCATAAAACCGTTTCCATAGGTAATTATTAGACTACCTCACTAACTACTGCTAAACTTTCACACATCCCAGAATGAATTGCCTGTGAATGTTTGGGAGAATGGTATGGGGTAGGCACTATTCATTTTAGTCATTATAGGACCACAATGGAAACAAGTCCCGAGGACTTTTTTGTGTTGTATTTTTAGCTCAAATGTCTGACTGTACCTTGTGCTGTTTACATTTCTGTCTAATAAAGTATTCAATCAATCAATCAATCAATCCCCCACACCACTTACTTCTTGAGTGGCCTAATACCAAACATCATATCCTCATACGTGTATGTGCATTAAATGTTTCATGTTTTACTAAAATAGTGTCCAACAAATAATGTAGAACATCAGAGCATAGCTACACAAAGATAAGAGGGAACCTTTGTCATAGAGCCAAGATGTAATCAAAACTCAAGTCCAGTGTAATCTGGAGATAAGGATGCTTAACCACCAATTCCATACTGTACGTTGTTGAGCGGAGTCCCTCAGGGCTCTATACTAGTGACTTTTTCGTATTCGCTCTATATTAAATACCTTTGCTGAAAATAGCCGATCTATAGCTACTTCTTGGCCTCAAACTCAAAACCCATCTAACCCCGGCTCACTTTGCTAGTGTTGGATGGCTCAGGGTTGAGGACAGAGTACAGCAACTTGCAATGGGCCTAGTCTACAAGATACGACACAACATTGGGATCCCCCTGTACCTGTCAAAATACTTCAAAAACGTAAATGAAGTCCACAATCACAATACCAGAGGCAGCTCCACGGATCATGTTCAACCCAGATTTGGCACAACAAAGGGAATGAACTCTTTCTCATGCTATGCAACAAAAATGTGGAATGCCCTACCAAAAGGAGTAAAGGAGTGTAAAACCCTACTCACTTTCAAAACTGCCCTAAAGAAACACCTTCAGGAGGCTGCAATTCCAAACTGGCCCCTTGTCAAGGTCTTAACCTAACGCCCCCCACCCCCGAACTCTTCTCTTTTTCCTTTGTACATATTTCTTATGTCTACATAAGATATATGTATATATACCAGTAACCTGTAAACTGATTGTATGAAGTTCTGTATAGTAGTGTATATCTGTCTATCTCTTATATGTCATCGTGATTTCTGTGCGTGGGAACTCATTTTAAACAAGCTTTAGTGCTTTACGAGTTATCCACTTTAGGAGATATTGTATTGTGAATTGCACTTCCATGTACTGTTTCTCATGTCTTACTAAGTACATCAATCAATCAATCAATCAATCAATCAATCTAAAAGCTTACAAAAATATGTGTTGTAGCGCAATGTGTTGTAAGCTTGTAGATTGGCAATTTTTTGCGAAGGTTTTCCCCAGAATACGGATGCTGGGGTTTAAGTGCCGTGGTTAATAATATAAATGTACACATAGCTAATAATTAAGCGATATGACAAAGATGCATACAGATTTGCACAGGGTCCACTTCAAAGGCCCAATTCGCCAGTGCCTACTTCATAAAAATGGCCAGGTTGGCGTTATAGGTGTTCTATGACGTTATGTATTATACTGTGTACACCTGCCTTGTCAAATTGTAACAAATGAACCCTGAAACCCTGAATGTTCATGCTGAACAGATAACTGCCAGTTGAAAATTAACACACATGTACAGTATGTTGCTCCAAAGTAGACAAATGACGCATTCTATTTATGACACTTGAAAATGGCACATGCATCGGTCACTGCTGCCCTTGTTCAGTGAAAGTGCTTGGCATGGACTTCATGGGTTAAAGCAAACCATCTCTGCACAAAGGTCAGCCTTGGTAATGTATGTTTAATTATTCTGCCGTTTTAAAGATTTTAAACTATATAAACTACTGCAATTTCTAAAACGCAGATACTGTAATTAATAATTGCATAGAAGAGAGGATTCAAAAAGGGACTTCTAGTTTTAGATCGTATTTGTTACATGAATGAATTGAAGTACAATATTCATTTCACCCTTAAAAGTAT
Source organism: Gymnoscopelus microlampas (assembly GCF_963454915.1). Lineage (NCBI taxonomy): Eukaryota > Metazoa > Chordata > Actinopteri > Myctophiformes > Myctophidae > Gymnoscopelus > Gymnoscopelus microlampas. Next base: position 19,021,702 of record NC_139946.1, read on the forward strand.
ACTAAAACACACATTTTTGCATTTTTATGTTATATTATGCATGTTGTAATGTGTGTGTGTGTGTGTGTGTGTGTGTGTGTGTGTGTGTGTGTGTGTGTGTGTGTGTGTGTGTGTGTGTGTGTGTGTGTGTGTGTGTGTATGTGTGTGTGTGTGTGTGTGTGCGTGTGCGTGTGTGTGTGTTCAATTGAACATAATGTGTGTTACCCGAAAAAAACAACAACAATCAATTAAATAGATACATTCGATTAACTGTTGCACTCATTCTAGTGTATGGTACACTCAAGCATCGTTTCTCAACTAGTGGTTAAACAGTGCTGAAGAAGTAAAAGTAAAAAAAAAAGTAGAAGTAGCAATACCACAATGTAGAAATGCTCTGTTACAAGTAGAAGTCCTCTAAAATTTCACTTGAGTAAATATACAAAAGTATTGACATCAAATGTAACGCTCCTGTTGCCAGATTTGAACCCGGGTCTCCTGCGTGCCCACGGGCTGACATTTTTACCACTGAGCTATAGAGCAGGTCTGCTTGCTCTGGGGAGAAATAGAATTTTGACCTTCAGGTCAATATTCGTGTCAAACTAGAAACAGGATTGTGTCCAACCTGTACACGGGATCTAAATGTCTCAAAAGAAAAGCAGGGAGACCAAATACAACCACCCTAATTGTATAAGTTACCCACGCACGCTGCATGCACTTTTTGCTATAAAGAAGCCTCATATGGATGTTTGGTTAATATGCCAGTTTTCCCATGGCTGTCTGCTAAATGTCATGTCATGTATTAGTACATGGTAACAGGTTTCTTTTACAGTATCCATTTTTCTATATCATTTGTATATATTGCTGATTATACCCCCCCCCCCCCAGCACATGGTACTCAGTTTACACACATTTGCACTCAAAGGACAACAATGAAAATACGCCTTTTCGTGTTTTATCCTTTTGACAGATATGTACTGTATATAGTTACATATTTTTGTCAATAAAGACATCAGTCAATTCATCCATTCAACCTTTATTGATACATTATTGATGATGACCCTCATTTACAAGGATGCTGAGATTACAATGTAGAAAATACAGACAACATCAACAAATAAAATCAGTTCAAAGGTTATAAAATACCCTTTGAACAGAATCATAAAAACAGAATCATAAAACAGCTGCAGACCGTTAATAAATGAATTATTAAATACATTCATAAATTGGCCAAGATCTATAATTAAGGACATTCAATTTTAGGCCATGTTACAGGGGACTCCATGAGTCTGTCTGATGCCCAACGACTAAAAGCAGTCGTACGAAGACCAGACCTGGCACGAGGTACCTGAAGAACCAGACAGCCACTGGAGTGAGTTAAAAATTGATGCAACATAGACGTGTTTTTTCATGGTAATATTATGACCTGGGTTTAAAGGATATAGAGACACCAATGATCATGATTCTAAGAGACGCACAACTGACCTGTTTGTGTACATTGTACTGTATAGTTATCACCAGTAATAAAACTTAGAGCTGAGTGGTAAACGGAATCCAAGTGCATAGGGTGCAGCAGCGTGTCTGTAAAGTATTGTAGGAGCAAGTTTAGTGTTAACAGCGCAGACGCCTCTCCCCGTCGCAATCGGTTGAAGGAGAAGTAAGCGACATGAAACGACAGTAGATACAGAGAACATCAAGTATTGCAGAGATGACCCAGGGGAGCTGAGAGAGAAGTAGAGAAGAGTAGTGACACAGCAGAAACATCTGGAAGCCAGTAACGAAGCAGGGTGTGAGATGAGCATTCCACAAGATAGCGTAAGGTATCGGTTAGCGGTTACTCTAGCAGTCCCCAGGGATAGGAAGGGGGGACTGCTAGAGTAACCGCTAACCGATACCTTACGCATATCACCCATGGTGATATGAATGGTGATATGAATGCAATAGAGAAGAGGAGGGTGACAAACTAGGCTAAGAGTAAAGCTGATGTCAGGTTTAATTGTTATTGTAAGCGCCAAAACTGACCTAAACCCATTTTGAGTGTTTTATACTGTTATTGTTATTTGTGTCTATTATTATTGTGTTATAACCAAAAGGGACACAGTATTATTGTTAGGATTTGCATATTGTGATATTATTAGTTTACTAATATCAGGTATTGTTTGTTTGAATATATTGACATATTTCTGAAACTTCTGTATTGTTCTGAGCTACTGCGCATGTGAAAGTTGACCAGTGACTTCAGGATTACAGGGAAGCGAAAGTGAGAGTTAGTCGTAACCATAACCGTAACCGTAACATAACTTAACCGTAGGGAGAGTGAGGTAATGTGAGACACAGGGTAAAGTGAGACACCCCCCTTATCACCTGACCACAACACCTGTGTGGTCATATGACCATTATATTTTGAAGCCCCTCCCATTTCCCACTTACCATGGAGGAGAGGACCTCATTGTGCTGTAGTAAGCATGTTTTTTTCACTAAAATATGTTTTTTGCATGTAAAAGTAATTTTTTGGGCTGTCAACATAATCAGCTGTTGTGTCAAAGAAAATTGATTCAGGTAGAAAAACTTATGTCATGTATGTTGATGAACTACAAACCTATACATCCATGTGATTAATACTAATTGAAGATTAGCCAGAATTGCTAAAAGTGCTCCTTTTCACCAAAATGTGGCTGTGGGGTAAAGTGAGACAAATGGCTTGGGGTACAGTGGGAAACTGTCTCAAAGTTAAGTTCAGTACTTAAACATAGTTTAATCTAATATTGGTTTGATAATCCAATTCGTTTGATAATCTAATATTGGTTTGATTGGTTAAAACTGGTTTGTCTCGGTTGGGGTAAAGTGAGACACCTTCCAATTGTGTAGAGCAAAATGTGCTTAATGACCAATTGCCATGATTCTTTTACTAGTCTGACATTAGTTCTGGAATGTGTGGTTGTCAAGCTAGCTGTCGGTATTCTAACTGTTAGAACATGTGTTTTTATGGTAGTTTTAAACTGAAAAAAGTAAGTGGATCAGTTTAACCCATTGATTTTTCTGGTTTGTCTCGGTTTACCCCAGACCTGGGGTAAAGTGAGACACCAAAAAACTTTTTTAAAAACAATCATATTTTCACTGCCTTTTGTCTTGAATACATTCTGATAATTTCCATTGTTAGGAAACATCCCAAATGTATGGGAAATGTGTACATTTTACTGATATATCATTTTAGCTCACCTAGAGGGGAGAAAATGTAAAAAGTGTCTCACATTACCTCACTCTCCCCAGCTAAAACGTAACCGAATGTAAACCAGTGGAATCGTGTTTTATTATTTTTTGTTGCTGTTGGAAAGCCATTTACTATTTTCAAGAGGATCCTTTTTGAGAGAAGCTCAGGAGGAATATTCTGTTTGGATGGAAATAAAGATTGGACTTTTCAATAAACCCCCTAAAATACACGACGATCTCCGCCATTCCTTGGATGTTGTAAGTTGTCAATATAACGAATAAGTGGAGAATTCTTTAATGATATGAGTACGAGTCAATACTACAGTTCTGCATCAAGATCCTAAATTTGGCTATAACATTGGATAAGTGAAGTCGCCATTATAGTTATGAAAACATGTTTATGCCTTTCTGTGGTGAGAACAGTATTGAGAAAGAGGGTGACGCATGACCCCTCAGAGGTTTGGGAGACAGGGAGATGGCCCGAGTCAGGAGGGAGGGGGATATAGATTCTGGGAGCCCCTGAAACGATATAAATAGTCATGTAAAGGAGAACTTAGAGGGATTCGGATCATTATGCTGCTCACCACGCTGCTTGCTGTATCTTCGTTGCTGTGAACTCTTCTATAATAAACCTTTGTATGATGTATCTTTCACGACTGGACATGCGTTCTTATACCACCTCACCTGAAGATGATGGCGATTACTAGGACCTCGTAAACAAACATCTACAGTATGTTCCCATAATCCATAATTTATAAGAAATTTGCTTCAACAATCCTCTGCCTACAAATAGGGGTAAACATAACTTGCCGAGTAGAGAGGCTGAAAACACAATTCGTGAAGCTGAAAACACAATTTCCTGAGAAGGATTAATAAGGTAATCTTTAAAAATCAAAGAAAAGCTGTTTTATTCCTGTATGAAAAGCCAATCTTTTGTCGTAATTTCCCCAAAAAATGTCTTGATGTGTTCTTTAAATTAAGCTAAACTAAGACACTTAAGACTGGCCCATAGACTGTAAAAAAAGAATGGATAAAGCAACGCCATTGGTTTCTACAGACCGTAAATGAAGCCGATTGTTCAGGAATTTCAAATCCGGCATCTTTCTACATCGCGTCATATCGCATCATATCCTGCGCAATGCAACCAGACCAGTATTGGTTGGGTAGCTTGTCAATCAAGAGCGGGGGCGGGGAATGAATGCTAATTGTTGTGTAGCTTGTCAATCAAATCATCCCGCCCCTCCTAGAGCATATACCCGACTTTATCGTCAATTCTAAAATAAATGTGACCATAATTTACCAAAACGCATATCATGGTGATTGAAAGAAGACTTTAAACTAGCGACTAGAAGCATATAGTATTTATGACAATGTTTATTAAGGTAAGAAAATCAAGTCTAAAGTTTGTCAAAACCCCACCCACTTGCATTGAAAGAAATTCTTTCTGACACCAGCAGGGGTAAAACAGCGAAACTACAGGCCATTCATATGAACTGTCACTTGATCTCACTTCCTATATAGATTCAATTTCAGACCAGGACACTAAACCCTTGGACTGGCCCCAGACACTTAAGATACCCAGACACTCTATAACCAACTGTAAGAATCCACATCAAAGCCAGAGATTAACAATCTTTCTGTAAGTAGAGAATGGTCATGAATATAGTGGCGTCACGCTTCTTACTGTCTAAACCAGAAATCTAATTGTTTTGAACCCAGAGTGAGCAACAGCCTTTTCTGTGTTGTATTTTTTTCATCGTTTTTTCTGTCTCATTGTAGAGTGTCAAGGATGAGAAGGAAACTGTCTCGCACGGTGGAGCGGATGGGCTTCATGCTGGTTGGAGCCGCTGGGGCGTTGTGCTTGGTCGTCCTTCTTAAGCAATGCCATCCTACCAATGATGTGGTAATGGGAGAAGTGACAGCAGGTCTGAGGATTAAGGCAGCCAACCAAAGGACCTCCTCTCAACCTTCATGGCCAACCTGCCAGAGGAACACGTCCATGGCCGACAATGTGGCAAACTTCTCCTCTCTTCCCGCTCACATCCAAGACCACCTGTACTACCGACACTGCCGTCACTTCCCACTGCTGCTGGATGTCCCTGACAAATGTGGGGGGCCGGAACGATCCAATGACGTCTTCCTCCTGCTTGTCATTAAGAGCTCTCCGGGGAACTACGAGCGACGAGAGGTCCTGCGTAAGACCTGGGGAGAGGAGAGGTTGGAGAGGGGCAAGCAGATCCGTACTGTGTTCCTCGTGGGAACAACGGGCAGTGGGTACGAGCATAAGAGGCTGAATCAGATGTTAGAACTGGAACAACACGAGCACAGAGACATCGTGCAGTGGGACTTCAACGACTCCTTCTTCAACCTCACTCTGAAGCAGGTCCTCTTCCTGGAGTGGATGAGCAGGAACTGTCCACATGTCCAATTCCTCCTCAACGGGGATGATGACATCTTCGCCAACACAGACAACATGGTGGAGTACCTCCTGGGCACCATGGATGGCAAGGAAGACAACAGCAAGCACCTCTTCGTAGGAAACCTGAATAGGGGCATGATCCCCATCCGTAATCCGCCATCGAGTAAATACTTTGTTCCTGTTCAGGTACAGGAGTCAAACTCGTACCCTCCATACTGTGGTGGTGGGGGGTTCCTCCTGTCAGGATACACGGCCTCTGTCATATATAACTTTTCCAAAAACATGACTCTTCACCCCATCGATGATGTGTACATGGGAATGTGTTTGGCCAAAGCAGGTCTCAAGCCTGCTCACCATATGGGTGTTATGACTTTAGGGCTGAAGGTCCCATCAAAAAATATAGATCCATATCACCCCTGCTTTTACAGGGAGATTCTGGTGGTACACAGGTTCATGCCGCTTCAGATATACGTCATGTGGCACAAGGTACGAGACCCCAACATAAAATGTGGGTCCTCTGATTTCACAGTTTAGGTCAGGGGTCCGCAAGTACATTTTGTATCGCGCCAACTTTGTGTGTGGCTTTTATGAAATTAATTTAACATAAAAGCATGTCTATATTCAATTAAATCCTTTATTTTAGACCCAGGGGAGACCCATATCACAATAAACTAACAAGAAATTATTTTATACTTTGACTTCTCAAAAATAGCAGATCTACAAGCACAACATGTCATATTGTGATTTTCTATGCTTTGTGAGCTTGTAGGTCTGCTATTTTAACATTTGACACATTTTGAAACATGAGTAATTTTACTTTTGTATTGTAAGTATATTTTGATGCCAATACCAATGTACTTTCACTCAAGCATTTTTTTTTTAAATGCAGGCCTTTAACGTGTAACAGAGTATTTCCACTCTGTGGTATTGATTTTACTGAAGTAAAAAAAAGAAAGAAAGAAAAGAAATATGAGTATTTCTTCCATCTCTGGACCTCAAGAAACAACCTCCTGTGTCTTGACTTCAGATTGTTAAAAACTGTAGATATACAAAAAGCAAAGGGCACAGAGGGGGAACAGACATAACACTTTTGGAACTTTGTTGCACTCTGGTGGCCATCTCTGGTCATTATTGAGGGGCCAAGGCCAAATAAGGGCCGTGGACCCTCTTTGCATCTCTGCACTTTCACTATTATTATTCTTCCAACGTTTTGTCTGTCACGGCCTAACCGTGCGGTAACTTTTTACAAAAAAAACGGCAATATGGTAGAGGGCTATGCCAAACGGCCAAGGCACGAAACTCACAACCATTGGCCAAAGGGTGGCGCTATAGCGATCAATTGAAAAATGCCAACTTTGAACAGGTACAATTCATGCCCTGTTTGACCTACAGCCATGAAACTTCGATACGCACATGAGTCTCCTCATGCCTAACAACTTCCGTGGTCTGACTTTTGACCTCTGACCTTTAGATCTCCCACGATTTTGAATTATATGAAAAGCAGTTAAAATCAAATTCCTCCTGGGACTTTTGTGCAATCTGCCCAAAACCTTTTACACTATGTTTGGACACAATTTGTAGGAGTAATATAAAGATTCATTGTTTTGCAAAAATCGGCCTACTGGTGGCGCTATAATAGGGCAATGTTAAAAGTGTGGCATTTGTTCCTCAACTGCGAGTGTGTGTGCAAAGTTTCACCGCAATCGGACGCTGCGTTCATGATTTGCCAAATCATGACAGGCCATGATTTGGCCTGTCATGGTGCCACCATGAGGCTGATTTAAAAAAAATTAAGTGGCATTTCTTCCTCGGCCTAGTGGGAATGTGCATGCAAAATGTCACGGAAATTGCACGCAGTGTTCATGATTTGAGGCATTTTGTTCAAAACGGAGTACTCCTGCGAATTTTGGAAGACAATCTTGGCCAACCAGGATGGATCTGAAAGACCGGTTTCGTTTAATGACTATAGGGATACTGTGTGATGTTTGGACAAAATCTGTAGGAGTACTGTCAAAAAATGTGTTTTGCAAAAATCTGCCTCCTGGTGGCGCTATAACAGGCACATGTGAAACATTTGGGCCAGAAGTTCTGCTCTGGCAGCCTTTCGGCCTAGCGGAGAAAATGAACAATAAAAGAAGCCTCTGCACACTCAAAGCTGTTCAAATATCAGATTTTATCCACCTGCGCTCTGGACCTACAGTATATGATGCCAGTTGATTTTATAGGATTTTATGATGTTATGATGCATGTTTTATGTTGGTCCAAAGTAGACAAATTACACATCCTGTTTATGACACGTGTATTGTGAAATTTCACTGAAACAGTCCATGCCAAGCAGGAAATACTGTGGTGGGTGAAACCAAACCGTCTCTGCACATAGGTCAGCCTTGGTAATGTATGTTTAATTATTTTGCTGTCTTAAAGATATAGATTATATAAACTTCTACAATTTCAAAAATGCAGGTGCTTTTAAACTTCTAAACAAGTTATTCTAGTATTTTTGGATGATATTTGTTCCATGAATCAAGTACAATATTCATTTCAGCCTTAAAAGTATACTAAAAGGATCTTACATTTTGGCATGTTTAGCTCACTGAAGTCATACTGTATTCTTTACATTACTGCTGACTTCATTCATTTCAGTATGTTATGCACGTGCAAATCAACGTGCATTTTGAAACTTGCTTGATATAGGTAGCCTACATGTCATGTCATGTATTAGTACATTGTAACAGGTTTCTTTTACAGTATCCATTTTTCTATATCATTTGTATATATTGCTGATTATACCCCCCCCCCAGCACATGGTACTCAGTTTACACACATTTGCACTCAAAGGACAACAATGAAAGTACCCCTTTTCGTGTTTTATCCTTTTGACAGATATGTACTGTATATAGTTACATATTTTTGTCAATAAAGACATCAGTCAATTCATCCATTCAACCTTTATTTAAGATCCTCAGATACAGTAATGATGATGACCCTCATTTACAAGGATGCTGAGATTACATTGTAGAAAATACAGACAACATCAACAAATAAAATCAGTTCAAAGGTTATAAAATACAAACAAAACATCAACAGATAAAATAAGTTAAAATCAGATCAACATAAGATTAACAAATTAAATCGGTTGTCACATAACCATACAAATCGAAAAACAGAATCATAAAACAGCTGCAGACCGTTAATGAATGAATTATTAAATACATTCATAAATTGGCCAAGATCTATAATTAAGGACATTCAATTTTAGGCCATGTTACAGGGGATTACATGAGTCTGTCTGATGCCCAAATACTAAAAGCAGTCGTACAAAGACCAGACCTGGCACGAGGTACCTGAAGAACCAGCCAGCCACTGGAGTGAGCTAAAGATTGATGCAACATAGACGTGTTTTTTCATGGTAATATTATGACCTGGGTTTTAAAGATATAGAGACACCAATGATCATGTTTCTAAGAGATGCACAACTGACCTGTTTGTGTACATTGTACTGTATAGTTATCACCAGTAACTAGACGCGTCGCAATTCCGGGGAAATTGCAGAGTGTGGTTGCGCCGACGCGGTCGGGACTCCAGTAATACGCCGGGAGGAATACCGTCGGAGACTGCGCCAATTACATCGTCACGTCACTCCTGAGATCGCCTGCGTTTCATTTTTAGAGGATTGATCCCCCAAAAATCATGTTTTTGCATCAAACGGTTACGTTTCGAGCATTCGTGGCGCCCCCTATGGATCAAAGTAGAAATGCTTTTGGGGATTGGTTTAGTATACCACCCTCGACATGTGATTCAAATTTGGGATTGACCGGACGTTTTGTTCGTGATTTATGGCATTTTTGGTCAAACGGGCCCCTCCCGCTAACTTTGGAAGCCATTTACGGACGGACGGTACGGACTATCAAAATTCCGCTTGGATAGGTTTATCGCATGGGTCCATGGATCACGTGTACCGATTTGTGTGAGATTTGGAAAAAAATTTAAGGAAAAGGAGCAAAAAGTGTGTTTTGAAGAAAATTCAAAATGGCGGAAAATCTATCCTGACGCAAATGGGCGTGGCCTATATGGGAAGATGCGTCGTGACCCAAGGAATCCAGGGAAAAAGAAATTTTGATTTTACGACCTACGGTTCAAGAGTTATAGGCCAAAAGGTAAAGGGGGCTGTTATAGCGCCACCATGTGGCCGACTGGTGTGATTATTTTCTTAATAATTTTTCAAAAAACTATTAACCTCCCCTCCAAGTTTTGTAACTGTAGCCCTTACGGTTTCCGAGAAAAAAATACTTGAATGGGAGTTTTTGCAATTCCCATTAAAGTGGATGGGGAAATTTAATGCAGAAATAAATCAATATCAAAAAATCTATCCTGACGCAAATGGGCGTGGCCTATATGGGGAGATGCGTAGTGACCCAAGGAATCCAGGTGAAAAGAAATTTTGATTTTCGGACCTACGGTTCAAGAGTTACGGGCCAAAACGTAAAGGGGGCTGTTATAGCGCCACCATCAGGCCGAATGGTGTGATATTTTTTTCAATAATTTCGGACAATATTATGAATTATCCCTCCAAATCTGATAACTGTAGCTCTTACGGTTTCTGAGAAAAAAATACTTGAATTTCAGTTTTTTCACTTTTCCATTAAAGCGGATGGGGACATTTAATGGCACTAATAAATTAATATCAATTAAACTATTCAACCAATCTCTTAGCCCTATACACGCGCACGATTCCCGATTTAGACGGTCATTTTGACATATGGCACAACATTGGGGGATAAAAACTGTGGGAGGAGATGCGGTCACAAAAAAGTTTATCTATAAAGAAATAAAGTGTGTAGAGTACTATAGTCTGGTTGCCCTGTTAGGGCAACCACACTAATAAAACTTAGAGCTGAGTGGTAAACGGAATCCAAGTGCATAGGGTGCAGCAGCGTGTCTGTAAAGTATTGTAGGAGCAAGTTTAGTGTTAACAGCGCAGACGCCTCTCCCCGTCGCAATCGGTTGAAGGAGAAGTAAGCGACATGAAACGACAGTAGATACAGAGAACATCAAGTATTGCAGAGATGACCCAGGGGAGCTGAGAGAGAAGGAGAGAAGAGTAGTGACACAGCAGAAACATCTGGAAGCCAGTAACGAAGCAGGGTGTGAGATGAGCATTCCACAAGATAGCGTAAGCCAAGGTATCGGTTAGCGCTAGCGGTTACTCTAGCAGTCCCCAGGGATAGGAAGGGTTAGTTTGCTGCAGTGTCAGCAAATAGGTCTCAAAGAGGACAATTAGAACCCATGGTGATATGAATGCAATAGAGAAGAGGAGGGTGACAAACTAGGCTAAGAGTAAAGCTGATGTCAGGTTTAATTGTTATGAAAGCATGTTTATGCCTTTCTGTGGTGAGAACAGTATTGAGAAAGAGGGTGACGCATGACCCCTCAGAGGTTTGGGAGACAGGGAGATGCCCCGAGTCAGGAGGGAGGGGGAGCCCCTGAAAAGATATAAATATGTCATGTAAAGGAGAACTTAGAGGGATTCGGATCATTATGCTGCTCACCACCCTGCTTGCTGTATCTTCGTTGCTGTGAACTCTTTTATAATAAACCTTTGTATGATGTAACTTTCACGACTGGACATGCGTTCTTATACCACCTCACCTGAAGATGATGGCGATTACTAGGACCTCGTAAACCAACATCTACAGTATGTTCCCATAATCCATAATTTATAAGAAATTTGCTTCTACAATCCTTTGCCTACAAATAGGGGTAAACATAACTTGCCGAGTAGAGAGGCTGTCTGACAATCAGAAGGTCAATTCTTCCCCCTAAGTGCTTACCATAACCTGAGCAGCCCTCACCTTCGTGAAGCTGAAAACACAATTTCCTGAGAAGGATTAATAAGGTAATCTTTAAAAATCAAAGGAAAGCTGTTTTATTCCTGTATGGAAAGCCAATCTTTTGTCGTAATTTCCCCAAAAATGTCTTGATGTGTTCTTTAAATTAAGCTAAACTTAGACACTTAAGACTGGCCCATATACTGTAAAAAAGAATGGACAAAGCAACGCCATTGGTTTCTACAGACCGTAAATGAAGCCGATTGTTCAGGAATTTCAAATCCGGCATCTTTCTATATCGCGTCATATCGCATCATATCCTGCGCAATGCAACCAGACCAGTATTGGTTGTGTAGATTGTCAATCAAATCATCCCGCCCCTCCTAGAGCATATAGCCGACTTTATCGTCAATTCTAAAATAAACGTGACCATAATTTACCAAAACGCATATCATGGTGATTGAAAGAAGACTTTAAACTATCGACTGGAAGCATATAGTATTTATGACAATGTTTATTAAGGTAAGAAAATCAAGTCTAAAGTTTGTCAAAACCCCACCCAATTGCATTGAGAGAAATTCTTTCTGACACCAACAGGGGTAAAACAGCGAAACTACAGGCCATTCATATGAACTGTCACTTGAACTCACTTCCTATATAGATTCAATTTCAGACCAGGAAGCTGCACCCTTGCACTGGCCCCACTCTCACAGAATCAGAATCAGTTTTATTGTCACATCACAGGTTTACAAGATAAAAAAGTGGGTGAAATTAGTTTTTTTACATCATTCCCATCGCAAAGTTAATTTCCATAGAAAGAAGAGGGGGGGAGGGAGAAGAAGAAGGGGGGTAAGTGGGAAGGAGATCAGACAAGAGAACAGCCGAAAGGCCAAACAAGTTATCTACATATTTACAAGAGTACCTGAGATAAGAAACAAGCTAAGGTGGCTGAGCATAGCAGCAATGTATGTATACTGTGCATGATATACTTATGGACGTTAAGGTGCTTAGAGAAAAAAAGAGCACAATAAAAAAAAAGACAAAAGTCAGTGCGTTATACATGGGATTAAGGTGCAAAAGGTCAGTGCGTGTCCCTGAAGGTGGACTGACCCTGGTATAATCCGCAAGTAGCTCCATGAGGGAGAGCAGCAAAAAAAGAAAAGTCATTGTACCTGGTGTAGTCCACAGGTGTGTCCGAGGGGAAGCTAAGTCCAAGTCATGTGTCCCTGGTATAATCCACAGGTGTGTTCAGGAAGAAACAGAAAAAGAAAATCTGCGACCAGCTGGGCGGTACCGCCTGTTGTCAGGCTGCTGGGGCTCATGCCTCATTCAGCATTCTGACAGCAGCCGGGTTAAAACTACTCCAGAACCTAGTGGTGGAACTCTTGATACTGCGGTAGGTCCCCTTGCCCGGCCGCGGTCGTTGTAGGGTTCTGAACAGTCTGTGACTAGGGTGGTGCTTATCCTTGATGATGCGCTTGGCTTTGACCACGCACACTGACGTCTGTCACATAAAGTAGTAGCCTACATCTATAACCAGCTGTAAGAATCCACATCAAAGCCAGAGATTAACAATCTTTCTGTATGGTCATGAATATAGTGGCGTCATGCTGCTTACTGTCTAAACCAGAAATCTAATTGTTTTGAACCCAGAGTGAGCAACAGCCTTTTCTGTGTTGTATTTTTTTCATATTTTTTTCTGTCTCATTGTAGAGTGTCAAGGATGAGAAGGAAACTGTCCCGCACGGTTGAGCGGATGGGCTTCATGCTGGTTGGAGCCGCTGGGGCGTTGTGCTTGGTCGTCCTTCTTAAGCAATGCCATCCTACCAATGATGTGGTTATGGGAGAAGTGACAGCAGGTCTGAGGATTAAGGCAGCCAACCAAAGGACCTCCTCTCAAGCTACATGGCCAACCTGCCAGAGGAACACATCCATGGCCGACAATGTGGCAAACTTCTCCTCTCTTCCCACTCACATCCAAGACCACCTGTACTACCGACACTGCCGTCACTTCCCACTGCTGCTGGATGTCCCTGACAAATGTGGGGGGCCGGAACGATCCAAAGACGTCTTCCTCCTGCTTGTCATTAAGAGCTCTCCGGGGAACTACGAGCGACGAGAGGTCCTGCGTAAGACCTGGGGAGAGGAGAGGTTGGAGAGGGGCAAGCAGATCCGTACGGTGTTCCTCGTGGGAACAACGGGCAGTGGGTACGAGCATAAGAGGCTGAATCAGATGTTAGAACTGGAACAACACGAGCACAGAGACATCGTGCAGTGGGACTTCACGACTCCTTCTTCAACCTCACTCTGAAGCAGGTCCTCTTCCTGGAGTGGATGAGCAGGAACTGTCCACATGTCCAATTCCTCCTCAACGGGGATGATGACATCTTCGCCAACACAAACAACATGGTGGAGTACCTCCTGGGCACCATGGATGGCAAGAAAGACAATAGCAAGCACCTCTTCGTAGGAAACCTGAATAGGGGCATGATCCCCATCCGTAATCCGCCATCGAGTAAATACTTTGTTCCTGTTCAGGTACAGGAGTCAAACTCGTACCCTCCATACTGTGGTGGTGGGGGGTTCCTCCTGTCAGGATACACGGCCTCTGTCATATATAACTTTTCCAAAAACGTGACTCTTCACCCCATCGATGATGTGTACATGGGAATGTGTTTGGCCAAAGCAGGTCTCAAGCCTGCTCACCATATGGGTGTTATGACTTTAGGGCTGAAGGTCCCATCAAAAAATATAGATCCATATCACCCCTGCTTTTACAGGGAGATTCTGGTGGTACACAGGTTCATGCCGCTTCAGATATACGTCATGTGGCACAAGGTACGAGACCCCAACATAAAATGTGGGTCCTCTGATTTCACAGTTTAGGTCAGGGGTCCGCAAGTACATTTTGTATCGGGCCAACTCTGTGTGTGGCTTTTATGAAATTAATTTAACATAAAAGCATGTCTATATTCAATTAAATCCTTTATTTTAGACCCAGGGGAGACCCATATCACAATAAAATAACAAGAACATGATTTTATACTTTGACTTATTGAGATTTTCTATGCTTTGTGAGCTTGTAGGTCTGCTATTTTAACATTTGACACATTTTGAAACATGAGTAATTTTACTTTTGTATTGTAAGTATATTTTGATGCCAATACCAATGTACTTTCACTCACTTTTTAAAAATGCAGGCCTTTAACTTGTAACAGAGTAATTCCACTTTGTGGTATTGATTTTACTGAAGTAAAAAAAAAAGAAAAAAAGAAAGAAATATGAGTATTTCTTCCATCTCTGGACCTCAAGAAACAACCTCCTGTGTCAAGGTTGTTTTATTTTATTTTCCCATTGAGAAACTAGATCTCTTTTACCAGGGAGCCCAGTTCAGAGAAGTAGGGCTACCAGTAAAGAATTATGTATCACCTTGTGTGCAAAAGTAGTGAAAACAGCCCATTTACAAGCTCACAGCGTGTTGTGGTGAGATGTGAGGTGAGATTGTAGATCGGCAGTTCCTGTTTGACTCTGAGGAAGACGCAAGTTGAAACGTCACCTCTGCAAAATAATAAATATGTGCAGACCAGTTGAGTGCTCCAGTCTCTCCTGATGTGCCCAAATGGTTTTGACTTGTGAAATTCTGGCAAAACATTTTTGCTTGGTACAGCAGAGTATATGGTTTTTATATCGAACCTGATGCACTAACTGCACTGTTTGGTTGCTCAGAAGTTGCTCTTGACCTGCCGTACTCTGTCCAGCAGACTCTTATGCTGGGCACACTGGTAGCAAAGAGAATTATCTTAACAGAGTGGAAAACCGCTCCTTGCTTTACCAGATGGCTTAATGAATTTATATCCTTAATACACCTGGAGAGGCTTCGTTGCAACAAACAGGACAGTCTGGCAACATTTGAATATATATGGGGTCCTGTCGTGTCCCACCTCGACTCAGTGCGATTGCTCTGTTCTTGTTCTGTCTTTTCTTTTTTTCTTTTTCTACAAGCTCGATTGTTAATGTGTCCAACTGTATATTGTGGTCTGTTGTACTCTGCCTATATATTTCCTCATTAAGATAGGTTAATTACTCATGCTTACACATTATAGTCTGGTGTTTGTTTGTCTTGTTGTGTCTTGTCTTATAAAAAAATCAATAAAAATTAATATACAAAAAGAAATAGTGCCAAATCATGACAATGTGGTATTGCAGGTGAAAGTTCTTTATAAGCCAGAGAGAAGTTAGTTGGAATGAATATATCTGAGGCTTGATTTAGGCTCAAACCTTTTGAAAAACGTTTGAGGGACATAAACAATATGATATTAAATATAATATATATTTTTAGCGGTGCCAACCGCTCTATATCTGACTTTGTCCGTGTGTCCGTGTGTCTGTCCGGGTGTGTGTCTGTCCAATAAACAAATATTGATGACAACATCAATACGGGGCTCATCAAAGGCACCGCTTCCTTCACACAGGGTGTGATTTTTTTAATTCATGGTGTAGATCCTTTAAAGAAAATAGTAAACTCACACATAGGCTAATTGAAGTGACCAAGAGCCACACACATGTATACTTGACATTACTAGTATACATATACTGTACCCTGTTACAACTCACTACCCAATTCAACAACACAACAAACACAGCCTAGTATATACGTTACGTATACTGTACCCTGTCACAACTGATCACCTACTATGTATACTGTACCCTGTCACAACTCACTACCTTCAACAACACAACATAAACAACCTAGTTACCCAGTCATTAGGTCCTAATTTGACAACAATAGAGCAAGAACTTGAATAGAAAGAAAGAAAGAAAGAAAGAAAGGGGAATAACGTTCATGAGAAAAAGGCCTACATAAACAAGAGATGTTGCCGCCAAGCCAATCATATGAAACAATACATGAAACAAAACTGAATCCATCCTCTTTGGGTCCAGTTCTAACCTCAGGCGCTACTACAATATGACACGTGTCACTGACAGCCGGGATTTTTGACTAATAAAATGTATAGTTGATGGGACACTTTCTAAACATTTTTATATTTGGGCTTGCTGTAAAGTTTTAAGTGACTTCAAAAGACTTGAATTCTCAAGTCAAGAGGGCTCAAGTCAAGTCAATTCACAAGTCTTTGGTGTTCAAGTCAAGTAAAGTCACAAGTCTTTGGCATTCAAGTCCAAGTCAAGGCCAAGTCTATTTTTGATTTGATCAAGCAAGTCTAAAGTCACAAAATCAGGACTCGAGTCCAAGTCGAGTCTCGAGCCCAAGTCCCCACCTCTGCACAACATACACCAGTAAGACTCCCTAATCGGGAGATAAGCGACCGTAGGTCACATGTATACAGAAGAGGGCTGTAACGGCGATTGGTTCCTAGTTGTGTGGGCAATCACAGCCATGTTCAAACAAGGAGGGATACTGCAGTGACGTAGCTAGATGCATGAGTGTGTAGGCTGGGCCCAGGCTAAAAAATGTTAGTGCATGGGGGGGGGGCGTACAGAAAGAGTGGGTGTAATGAAGCAGTTGACCCGTGAAAGAAGGTCCAGCAAAACATATGTAAGAGGGTCAGCTAAACAGGCATGGTGGTGTATGGCAAACACGTGCAAGAGTGTGGTAGAAATGAGGTATAGAAGGAGGCGGCAGTGTCTTACCAGGAATGTTTGTCTGAAGTCCTGAAAGAAAGAAAAGCTGCGGGAAGGTTTCAGCAGTCGTATGGCAGACCAAAAGCAAAGGTGTGCAGGCAAGAGCTGTTGGTGTGTGTGTGTGGTGTGGGAGAGAGAGTATGTTTATAGGGGAAAGGAGGGATTGTTTGTGGGGGGCAAGCCCCCGAGTTACGGCATTTTATGTGAGCTGCAGTGGCAGGGGGTCCTCCACTGGGGGCGCCACCACTTTTGCATCCGTTCTGGAGCACCAGGAGTGGGTGGTCCCCGGGAATGCCCCGTGAGCAGCCCCGTTGGGGTGGTCATTTGGTAATTTGTCCAGATGTGCTCATTTTTTACACTTGGGGGTCCCCGAGGCAGCTGGGGGTCCCTGGAGCTCCGGGGGTCCTTGGAGGGTGTAGTTTGGCAGGTAAGGAGTGTGTGTGCAAAATGTGGCATGGATCGGGGCAATGGGTGCGGAGATATGAGCAGGGCAAAAGTGTGACGTGTGTGACGGAGTGACGGAGTGACGGACGGACACCTGGAGCAGCTTTCTGTAGTAAGTGCGACCTACGGTCGCAATAATCAACACAATCAGCAACAGCAGCAGCAAAGAAAAAAAAACAGGTTCCTACCCTGAGATGTCTTCTTGGCTTCATCAGTTGTATAAGTGATGGCCAGGGTCAAACTTTGGATCCCTCTCCCTAGGTCATCCTCGGATGAGCCCTCCAGTGGCGTCTCTAGTCATCTCCATCCTCCATACACCTGGCTAGCTCGCCAATACTTCCCTCCCCTGCTTCTTTCCTTAGAACGGCAGTGTGATCAATGCCCATGTGTAAGGTCTCATAGCACAGGTTTAATGGCTGGGAGCTCCCAGAGTCGGTGGCAGTAACTGGCCAGCCTCATTCTCCTGGCTGCTATCTTCTCACTCACCCTCAGTAGCCCTCCATGCTGATGCTTGTTGGTAACGTGTTCATCCTGGTTGATGTTTAGAGCTGCACACTGTAGCACCAATCCAGGGACTTCTATATAGGCTATAGAGGGTCCAGCATTAAGACGTATAGGCTTGTAAAGGACTGGCCCAATAAGCAGCTGGAAACAGCACAGAGTCAGGACGTAGATTGCAACCAAAAGTGCTTTTTATTCATCCAAAGTTCACAGACAGGATAAAGGCATCAGCAGCAAAAGGTGGCATGGTGGTCGGTAGCTCCACCATGTCCTAATACTTAACTAAACTGAGTGTGTTTGTTTCTGTACTCAGCTGAGCCAATCAAGTGCGAGTCAATCAAGGATGGGTTCAACCATGTTGCAGGTTACTTCAAACATGCAACAAATCTAAACCACACATTCCATTAAACATCTGAATCAATACCTCTGGTAAATACTTATACGTATGCACCCTATTGCAAAACAAACCATATCACATTATTAGCAGCCTCCAATACACAACACAAAACCCCCCTCTCTCTTCTACTGTGGTCCAGTCCAAACCCATACTGTATATGGTGCTCGGGCACCCTGTGGACTCTTTTTCCCGAACACCCTGGAACAGACAGACATAAGCAGTATTAAAATCACAATCCAACATCACATATATATTGCCAAATATTATATTGCACTGAACATATTGCACATTCCTCTTATGTTATTGCACTGACTATATTGCACTTGCCCTTCATGATCAAACATCTTTGTGTGCAAATATACTGTGCAAAAGAGTAAAGTGTATAATGCTGTGCAAATATAAATAATTCAATAAATACTGGTACAATATATATGTGCAAAATAAGTTGTGTGCAAAATAGTGCCAAATATAAGTAACGGAGGACCTCTTCCTTACAAGGCTGAATGATATGCTGGGGGAGGTTGGAAGTACGCGTGATAGTGTTCATGCCATTCTGAGCCATGCAAGTGATTTCCTAATTTTAAGGCCTTACTCTGTTGTGTTGACCCATGAGCCCAGTATTTAAAGTTAATTACTTCTTCCCTGTTATATATGATAAACTGTTATATATGATAAAACTGGCACACTCTGTCTCCACTCTGGTCAGGACCACCTGTGCCTGCTCCACATGGTCAGATAGCAGCCAGGTGTCATCTGTATAGTCTTAGATCTGGTAAGAGTAGAACAGGGAGTGCTCTCCGGAGAACTACGAGCGACAAGAGGTGAGAGGAGAGGTCAGAGGTCACACTTGTTAATTGCATATTTACTTCAGATTGTTAAAAACTGTAGATATACAAAAAGCCGAGGACACAGAGGGGGAACAGACATAACACTTTTGGGACTTTGTTGCACTCTGGTGGCCATCTCTGGTCATTATTGAGGGGCCAAGGCCAAATAAGGGCCGTGGACCCTCTTTGCATCTCTACACTTTCACTATTATTATTATTCCAACGTTTTTTCTGTCACGGCCTAACCGTGCGGTAACTTTTTACAAAAATCGGCAATATGGTAGAGGGCTATGCCAAACGGCCAAGGCACGAAACTCACAACCATTGGCCAAAGGGTGGCGCTATAGCAATCAATTGAAAAATGCCAACTTTGAACAGGTACAACTCATGCCCTGTTTGACCTACAGCCATGAAACTTTGATACGCACATGAGTCTCCTCATGCCTAACAACTTCCGTGGTCTGACTTTTTACCTCTGACCTTTAGATCTCCCACCATTTTGAATTATATGAAAAGCAGTTAAAATCAAACTCCTCCTGGGACTTTTGTGCAATCTGCCCAAAACCTTTTACACTATGTTTGGACACAATTTGTAGGAGTAATATAAAAATTCATTGTTTTGCAAAAATCGGCCTACTGGTGGCGCTATAATAGGGCAATGTTAAAAGTGTGGCATTTGTTCCTCAACTGCAAGTGTGTGTGCAAAGTTTCACCGCAATCTATCAGTGTGCAAAGTTTCACCGCAATCGGACGCTGCATTCATGATTTGCCAAATCATGACAGGCCATGATTTGGCCTGTCATGGTGCCACCATGAGGCTGATTTAAAAAAAATGAAGTGGCATTTCTTCCTCGGCCGAGGAGACAATGAACAATAAAAGAAGCCTCTGCACACTCAAAGCTGTTCAAATATCAGATTTTATTTTAAATGTTGTATAGCAAGCTTACATAGACCTTCATGCATGAAGCAATTACTGAATATACTGTACTGTCGCATTCACTGATTCCTTTATGCCTGAGGTCTAAAGAATCTGATTATATTCTGTCTGAATAGTTTTATCCACCTGCGCTCTGGACCTATATGATGCCAGTTGATGTTATAGGATTTTATGATGTTATGATGCATGTTTTATGTTGGTCCAAAGTAGACAAATGACACATCCTGTTTATGACACGTGTATCGTGACACTTTCACTTTTGCACTTTCAGTGAAACAGTCCATGCCAAGCAGGAAATACTGTGGTGGGTGAACCCAAACCGTCTCTGCACATCAGGTCAGCCTTAGTAATGTATGTTTAATTATTTTGCTGTCTTAAAGATATATATTATATAAACTTCTACAATTTCCAAAATGCAGGTTCTTTTAAACTTCTAAACAAGTTATTCTAGTATTTTTGGATGATATTTGTTCCATGAATCAAGTAGGCCTACAATATTCATTTCAGCCTTAAAAGTATACTAAAAGGATCTTACATTTTTGCATGTTAAGCTCACTGAAGTCATACTGTATTCTTTACATTACTGCTGACTAATTCCCATCGTCTTGACCTTCATTCATTTCAATATGTTATGCACGTGCAAATCAACGTGCATTTTGAAACTTGCTTGATATAGGTAGCCTACACTGTCTACAGCTACACAGTATGTGTAACTAGGATCGCAACTATCAATTGTTTCCTAGCCATAATTATATTGATTCCTTTTAGATTTTTTTTTTTAAATGATTTTTTTGTATAGAATTTGATCAACTAAATGGATTCATCTGATTGTAGAGTGTCAAGGATGAGATGGAAACTGTCTCGCACGTTTGAGCGGATGGGCTTCATGCTGGTTGGAGCCGCTGGGGCGTTGTGCTTGGTCGTCCTTTTTAAGCAATGCCATCCTACCAACGATGTGGTTATGGGAGATGTGAAAGCACGACTGAGGATTAAGGCAGCCAACCAAAGCACCTCTTCTCAACCTTCATGGCCAACCTGCCAGAGGAACACATCCATGGCAGACAATATGGCAAACTTCTCCTCTCTTCCCGCTCACATCCAAGACTTCCTGTATTACCAACACTGCCGTCTCTTCCCACTGCTGCTGGATGTCCCTGACAAATGTGGGGGGCCGGAACGATCCAAAGACGTCTTCCTCCTGCTTGTCATTAAGAGCTCTCCGGGGAACTACGAGCGACGAGAGGTCCTGCGTAAGACCTGGGGAGAGGAGAGGTTGGAGAGGGGCAAGCAGATCCGTAAGGTGTTCCTTGTGGGTACAACGGGCAGTGGGTACGAGCATAAGAGGCTGAATCATATGCTAGAACTGGAACAACACGAGCACAGAGACATCGTGCAGTGGGACTTCAACGACTCCTTCTTCAACCTCACTCTGAAGCAGGTCCTCTTCCTGGAGTGGATGGACAGGAACTGTCCACATGTCCAATTCCTCCTCAACGGGGATGACGACATCTTCGCCAACACAAACAACATGGTGGAGTACCTCCTGGGCACCATGGATGGCAAGGAAGACAACAGCAAGCACCTCTTCGTTGGGCACTTAATCAGGGGCGTGGGTCCCATCCGGACGCCAGCGAGCAAATACTACATCCCTGTTCAGGTGCAGGAGTCAGAATCGTACCCTCCGTACTGTGGTGGTGGGGGGTTCCTCCTGTCAGGATACACGGCCTCTGTCATATACGACATGTCCAAGACCATTACCTTTCTCCCCATCGACGATGTGTACATGGGAATGTGTTTGGCTAAAGCAGGGCTCAAACCTGCTTCCCATATGGGTGTTAAGACTGCAGGACTACGTGTCCCCTCACAAAGTCCAGATCCATATCACCCCTGCTTTTACAGGGAGACTCTACTGGTACACAGGTTCATGCCACCTCAGATATATGTCATGTGGCACGAAGCACGTGACCCTAACATAAAATGTGGGTTGTATTTCTCTTTTTAAGTGTTCCTTAGTCTCACATGGTCAGACCTACTGTTTTATATCATCAATTCCAGTGACAGAGGGTCTGAATCAAGTCAACATGTCCGGGTTTTACCAGAGAAAAACTCAGGTAAGCCTCTGATTGGCTGCAGGGGTTACATGGCGGCTTTCCGACATGTCGCCTTTCCGACGTTAACGAACCCTATACCTAACCCTCACCCTAACCACCCTCACCCTAACCCTAACCGCACGCGGAAGCCACTAGTCGGAGTGGCGAGATGTCGGCATGGAAGACGGTTACCACTGCAGGGCTGGCTAAATCACTACTTAAAATGCATTTTTATCTAAAGGCCTTTTGAAATGTTTATTTGATTCCCCTGTTTTATTTACTGCACGGTCAATTTATACATGTTTTCATTTTTTATATATATAAATATATTATTTTCCTATTATTTTATTTCTTCACTTTTATGTAAAGCACTTTGTTTGATATGTGCTTTATAAATTGCTATTATTATAATGAATATATAACTGGAATATCAACAGTAATTATAACCTTTTGTGATTTTGTTATAGATCTTGTAGACATGTAAAGATCCATGAAAAGCATTTATTTAGAAAATAAATGAAAGGCACATACAAAGGATGCACTCTAAATTAGGTAAAACTATTCATGTAGATTCTGAATATTACTTTTTTCAATAATATCTTTATAGATCTTTTTCATTTTACGACAAAGACAACACAAACACAGCTCAGCTCAGACATGTTGCAAAACAAAGCACACAGATAGAAATAGAAATACATAGCCTACTTTGTTAGGTGCTTGACAATCTCTAGATGGGTGAATGGTAACAGGATAGGTGGGCACTAGGGACATCTGGGCACACAGAAAGAGAGTGAGTGAGAGAGAGGCAGAGAGAGAGGCAGAGAGGGAGAGAGAGAGAGAGGCAGTGCGAGAGAGAGAGAGAGAGAGAGAGGCAGTGAAAGAGAGAGAGAGAGAGAGGCAGTGAGAGAGAGAGGCAGTGAGAGAGAGAGAGAGGCAGCACGTTTGCATGTTTATTCATTGATACAGTCATGTTGTGTGCAATGCAATTGAGATGAAGTCTGCATGAGGTGGGACTTGAACTGGCGACCCTGTGGTTTCAAGGCAGATGATTAAGCGATCAAGCCATTGGACCAACAGACCTGAACTGGTGAAAAAGGAGCTCAAACATTTGACACAGTTTCACGCAAATTGCTCAGAAATCCTGGGTTTAAATGTTTTTCAAACTGCTCAATATGGCGTAAAATCTAAGGGCGGAGCTTACTGGTCAAAGTGATAGATGTGTTCCTCATGAGTCAAGGCACATGTGTAAGCAAGTTTCACGTCTGTCGGCCAAACTAGGCATGACTTTTGTCTGTTTAAAGTTTGCATTTTCAAAAAATTGAAAATGCCCTTTGACCAATTGGAGATTGGTTTCAGTGATACTTGAAATGACCCTCTACATTACTGCAAAGTTTCAAACAAATGTGAGTCTGCATGTATGTGTTAGGGGCAGATGAATAATTGTCATAAAACTGCAACATTCATTGGCTCATAAAAGCGTAACGTTTTCACTTAGAAAAAATCCACGCCATGTTTTTGTCGGCATAGGTCCAAAGTACATGTGTAGACAGTTTTGTGCAGATTGCTCAAAAATCCCAGGAGGAGTTTGATTTTAACTGCTTTTCATATAATTCAAAATGGTGGGAGATCTAAAGGTCAGAGGTCAAAAGTCAGAGTATGAAAGTTGTTAGGCGTTTCGAAGTTTCATGGCTGTAGGTCAAACAGGGCATGAGTTGTACCTGTTCAAAGTTGGACCTGAGTTTTTGCATGTGATGTAATTTTGTCTGACAAATAAAGTTGACACTTCCTCTATAAATAATTTGTGTCCAAGAACGTCATCTTTCAAAATAAATGTGTAGCCTGTAGGCCATAGGCTATATCAGGTTAATGCCCTGATGATTTAATGGCATACATGGTCATTCTTCAGAAACGAATGAACAGGAGTTATTGTCAAATGCAAGATAATCAAAGCATGTTTTACATGGCATAGCCTAGGCCTACACATTTATTTTCTTTCTTTCTTTCTTTATTCTACCAGTTATATCATTCTGTATATTTCATTTTAACGTTTAAAGTTAATTCACAGTCTGTTGCTCAGCTCACCATTAAGAATGTATAACGTCAATATGACTTTATGTGATTAGATCAATGAATTGAGACATTGTGCATGACAAATAAAAGTCCAGCACTGCCAACACCACATATCTTCCTTTTAACAGACTAAATGATGATGACCAAACATCACCACTAGTTTCACCCCATTATTATTCAAATACATGTACATGACAATCAGGAGCAATAGGGTACAATGCGTCAGACAGGCTAATAGACATTAGACAAATCCCCCTTCCCTGAAACTTAACCTCATACACATAATCACATGTATTATTATCTTTATATTCTGTAGTAGTAGCAGCATGTGTTTTAGAATGTAATAACAGGGGGAAAGTTTACAGTTACAGTTTAGAAAGGCAGCAGAAGCAGTGGACCACATGTGCCTAATATTAAATAATTAAATAATTACATTTAATACCCTACTTTATTAAGACATAGGCATATAGTCCTATACTTAATGATGATTAATTGAATAATTAAACGTAATGTTCAAGACCATATAACCTAAATACATTTGCACAGAGCCCACTTCCCTAAAGATCCAGGCCGACTGACAATGGAAGGCAGGTCCAAGTATCTGTCTGTCTGTCTGTCTGTCTGTCTGTCTGTCTGTCTGTCTGTCTGTCTGTCTGTCTGTCTGTCTGTCTGTCTGTCTGTCTGTCTGTCTGTCTGTCTGTCTGTCTGTCTGTCTTCTTATAACACTAGTTATACATGTTTATAATTATGCATAACATCTTATAACAAATAAACTTTATAACTAACTAAAGTAAGGTAGTTATAATGTGCTGTTCCACTGAGCCTAAATCTCAAATTTTCATAAATATCATGGACACATTTTTGATACAAGGAAGGTACCAATGCCATCTATTTTCACAATATTTCAAAACATTTCCTGTGGACCTGTAATTATGTGATGACCACTCGTGGTCCGTGGACCACTGGTTG
Organism: Gymnoscopelus microlampas; assembly: GCF_963454915.1. Lineage (NCBI taxonomy): Eukaryota > Metazoa > Chordata > Actinopteri > Myctophiformes > Myctophidae > Gymnoscopelus > Gymnoscopelus microlampas. The sequence goes on from NC_139946.1 coordinate 19,047,010, forward strand.
AGAAACTGTTCTAAAATCACTGAAATGTGTTGAACTTTATTCCCTATCACAATAAAGATCTGAGGGTGTTAACTTACTATTTGTGTTTGAATTCCATTTGTATGATTTTACAATGAGTGATAGGCTATATTCACAAACGAGTGGAACAGGAAATCAACCTGGACTCATTTAAATTGTTTATGTTATGTGAGAGTTTCTCTGAGGCATCCATGATGCTGCTCAGTGGTTTCACCGAAAGAACCATCAACAATGACAGCATGTCACTGACAGGAGGCTCCGCCCCTTCCAGGAGGCCCCGCCCCCTTCCAGGCGTTAACGCTATAAGACGCTCATCCCAGTATCCAGATCTTATCCACACATCCTTTGGTCAACTCACAACAACAGAAGCTAACATAACTTATCCCTGGGAAAGAAGAAGGACATTTTGTCACATTTGTGGGATTACAACGCACAGATTAGCAGTGGTGGAAAGTAGGCTAACTATAAGTACATTTACTCAAGTGCTGTACTTAGAAGTGATTTTTTTTGGGGTATTATTTTATTTTACTGGAGTATTTCCAAATTTCAAAACTTTTACTTCTACTCCACTACATCTCAAAGGTAAATATTGTACTTTTTACACCACTACAATTATTTGAAATGTTTAGTTAGTTAGGCCTAGTTTGTAGATTTGGATTATTATTACAAAACTTCAGACCTGTATACTGCAGGCCTATTACTTTGGATTTTTATGCATTTTATAGATTTGAAAATGTGTGAAATGGGACTTTAAGTACATTTTGATACCAATGCTTTTTTACTTGTCACATAGAGTACTATTTATACATTGCAGTATTGATACTTTTACTTCAGTTAAACATTTGAGAAGCCTACCTTTTCCACCACTGCAGATTAGAGATCTCAAGATGATTTTCGACAAGGTGAAAAAGTTCTCCATCGTCTTCGGCTCTCCCCCGGAGTTCGGCAGTGGAGGTGTGGTGTCCGGTAAGGTGGTCCTGGAGCTGAGTGGACAGAGCAGAGTGCAGGCTGTCAAACTGCAGGCAGAGGGCGTTGCGAAAACCCGCTTCATTGTCGCTGCTGATGCCTGTTACTACTGGGAGGACGTGGAGTATCTGAACCTGAGAGAGGAGCTTCTGCAAGCAGGTCACAATCAATGATAATATCATTAAATACGACCAGTGGTGCTTATTGGAGAAAAGAGAAATTTGGACGAAAAGATCTTAAAAATGGGAATTCAGTATCTTGTTTCCTAATTCAAGCATGAATCAGGCGATTAAAATAAACATAAAACATATTTTGTGTATTTAACAGCCTTGGGAAATGATTTTGACATTTACATTGCAGCAATTAGTGTTCATAACGCATGTTGGCTGCATGTCTCAAAACAAACCCATTTAAAAATGTTATTGACAAATGACAGAAATGCATATAGGCTGAAACACTTTGTGGTAGAAAATTGTTGTTTATCCTGTATCCTGTATGAGTTCTCTCTCCTGATTGGTATAACCTGGCCTGAAAATGTATTATCTGTTTACTGAAGAGCAAATGGGGAGACCCCTGTTACTAAGCAAACACTATTTCTAATGATTTGTATCACAATATAGAGCTATTTAACACTTATTTTCAGTGCTAGAGGGAGAAAGAAAAAAAGACTAGGCCATTTGTTCAGGTGTTAAATACTGCATATTTTATTTCACTGTACTTTAGGGTTAGGGTACAAATGTAGCACTAAAAGAACACTGCTGTTGGTGATAAACCATGCTGCAATGTTTTGTTTATACCTGGCAAATACTTCTATATCTGCTGTTATAACTATAATAATAATTATTATATTATGAGAGCATAATAACATGTATTATTTGTTTATTTCCCCCTCAGATAATGGAGAGCTGACAACACTCTCTGCAGGCATACATGAGTTCCCCTTCAGCTTCCAGCTCCCAGAACGTCTGGCGACGTCCTTCGAGGGGAAACACGGCAGCATCCTTTACTGGGTGAAAGTGACGCTCCACCGGCCCTGGGCCACCGCCAAGAAGATCAAGAAAGAGTTTACTGTCATCGAGCCCATCGACATCAACACACCCACCCTACTGGTAGGAAGATACATGCAGTTCAACTGTAGCTGTTTCATATATAGGGCATAGCAGAGGCGGCCATTTTGTGGTGCCACAGATAGAAAACCCATTCATTCCCCCCATAGAGATTTCCGAAAATATTTATATAAAATATTTTAAGCCTAGAACCTTCAACCAAACCACCCAGGCTCTTGGTGAATCATCATGACCATAACACTGACATCGATTCAAAACATTATTTGAATATATAATTATATACTATAAATACCCTTTTTTTTTAAACAGAATCAAATGTTTTATGGTCATGATTCACCAGGAGCCCGGATGGCTTGGTTCCAGGCTTTAAATAATTTACATAAACATTGATAATTTACAGTATTGCTTACTATACTGTATTAGTTGAAGTGGGTTCCAAAATGACATCACTGTCCGTGGTGCTGAACTCTTTCACATGCTTTGAACTTGTATTTTTAAATTGTAGTAAGGTTTGTATCCCTGTTTGGTTTGAAGCAATGTAATGTCTAGCTTTAATGGGATATTATATTGCACAATAAGGCAACAGTATACGGTAGAGCTTCTCTGTCTTTTCCTCTGCGCATAGGACTATAATGCAGAATAGTGGTTGTTGATGTATACAAAATCCATCAAATCAGCTTTATGCTTAATCGGTTTCTATGGAGTTAGTCATTCATGTAAACATGTTTTTGTTTTGCCGATTTCAGGCGCCACATGGTTGCACCAAAGACAAGATGGCACGTGTGTGGTTCCAAGACATTGGACAGGTGTCCATAAGGGCTAAGATCAACCGCACGGGTTACACACCAGGTAAGAGAGCTCTTTTCTAATCAACATCCCATCTCTGTTACAGCTGTCAAAGTGTGTTTTCTTCGTTCAGACTGACATCAGAAGAATGGGACGGGGCACAAGCTAGATTAACGTTTCTGGGGGTGTCGATAGGCCATCTGAGGGTTAAATATGGGTCTGAACCGCTTTAAAATGAAAGAACCACCATCCTCAATCTCTACCCCCCCACAACTCCACTGTGCTTGCAGGCGAGGTGATTCCTGTTTTCGCTGAGTTTAACAACTCCAGCTCTCGCCCAGTGGTGCCCAAGGCCTACATCACCCAGGTGCAGACCTTTATCGGCGAGGGAAACTTGAAAAAGAAGCGAGTCGTGGTGGCGACGCTGCAGGGTGACATGGTCGAAGCGCACCACAGGGAGACGTGGCACGGCCGCGCCATCAAGATCCCCTCTGTTGTACCCTCCATTCTGCAGTGTCGCACCATCAAAGTGGAGTACATGCTCAGGGTAAGCATTTTTCTCTCTGTTCTCAGTGGTTTACACTGAGAGGAAACACACAAAATAGGCCACTTGATGGAAGCTTGAGCACTGTACCGAAATCAGAGAGCATGTAATCAGTTTGTGGTCCAAGTGGGAACGGAACCCTAAATCTTGGCAGTGCTCTGCTGACTGTGATACTCAGCAAATGGAACCTATAGATATATAAAACAAGCATATTCTTCAAAAATAATATAATACATGTTCTCATATACAACCAAGACTTTGTTACATGTCATACTAGAACAGTCCTCTGCCATGGTGCTTTCCTCAGGTTTGTGTGGATGTTCCTGGGACGTCCAAGCTGTGTGTGGAGCTTCCGCTGGTGATGGGAACCAACCCTCTCCACTCGTTTGGCAGCTGCACCTCTTCCAGTGTCATTCATCAGTACAGCGGCAACCAGAAGTGGCTCAACCTCGCCATCCCGGAGCAGCTTGAGTGTAAGAATCCTGTCCTAACTTTCAACATTTATTGCGAACAAAATATGAATAGAAGTTTGGGTGGTGTCCCACAGGGCTCGATGCTTGGACATGCTGTGTTCTGAGTCCGGACAAAAACACTAAATCTCCCCTTTTGATTCTCTTCCCGATCAGCTCCCCCTGATTACAGCTGCGTGGTGACGGGGGGGGAGGCGATGCAACGCACCTCCTCACCACCTCCCGCCTACAACGAGGTTAGTAGTGTCTCCTCACCACGCAAACCACCCTGTTCATCCATTACCCAGTCAGCCTTAGTTTGGGTTAGTTATTGTCATATACCACTGAGATATATAATCAGAGAAAGAAGAGATGAGACTTTGCAATTCGTTTAAGAAATATGAAATGGTAAAACCCTGAGGGACTGAATATATTACAGCATGAAATGTTTAACTATGGGTATCAAAAACATAAAATGTATTCGTCTGCCAAGTGTTTTATTCTAGAAACTCATCCATGTTTTCTCTCCATTATGCATACAGGTTTACCCCATCCCACCTCACTGCATGACGTGTTGAACCATGAACTCCACCCACGCCTCAAGCGGCCGCCTGACTAAAAGAGACAGTGCCATAGTCCCATTTCCTCCAAAATAATGATCAATAGTTATATTATTATTAATACATATGGAGGATTATCAATTTTTTTTTTTTAAAGTAGGGTAATTGTTAAAATGCTGCTTTTTTTCTGTGGACACACGCCACAGTTCATTACGAATTCCGGGTTGGCACTTTAAGACTGCTGCTACTTGCACAAGAGACTGAGGTGTACTCTGCCTTTATTTTGTATTTTATTTATTTATTTATTGGGTACACACCTGTATATTTTATATTGTTTTGGTATTTGATATTTTTTCTTTTTTATACTCTTATGATGATCTATTTTGTAAATGTAATTCGTGGGAGCTTGTAGAAAATAAATGTACCCACGCTTTTATACCGGTAAGCTTGCAATGTGACAATAAACGTTGAAGTTGGAATTGAGTTTTTCAGGGTTTTGCTTGTACGAAATGAGCGCGAGCGCCAGAATTTCACGGGACCGCACTCACTTGCCGCTCCGGCCCTCAACTTCTCTGCGCGTCTCACTCCCAAATAATCGCCCGTCTGACAGACACAGGAACAAGCCATAACAATACTGCAATGAACACCAATAAGTCATCATATACATCATTTTAATGGACATCCAAAACAATTCTTAAAAATATACCTTTCTATCAAATAAGGCATTCACCTTCTTTCTTTCAGGCACAGAGCTAAGAAGCAGTAGAAAAGATAATAATGGGCATGATACAATGCCAAAAGCATTGTAATAAAATGCTATTTCATCAGCAGTGGTTCTCAAACTTTTTAATTTCCCATAACTGAGAGCAAACAAAACGGGTCCAGTTGGTTCCACTTGTACACTCAGATGTACAGACTTGTAAGGGTCCATTAGGAAGCCCCTCAAGAACTTGAGAGTCCCTGGACCCCGCTCACAGCATAAGAGGAATCAGTCCCACTGAGAGACACTTATACAATAAATTGAAATGCACTTGCAGCTCAATGCCAGTATGTGGAAGCCCATAATCACATCACAAGGACTGTCTATCATTAACAATTCTTATGATTCCGCTCAGGAAGCCTATAAGGGGCCGTGTCCACAGAGAGCGTTTTATAAGCGCTTTGGACATCATGTCCAGAGCGATCGTTGCGTTTATTGATGCACTCAACGTTCGAACCAATCAACCGTTGCTGTGGTCAAACGTCCTGTTTTTTCACCAAAAAGCTTAGCTGAAACAATGGTAAACATGGACTATTCATAGTTGTGGTAACGATTCGACGTCGGGTCATAAATGGCCGCGTCGTCAGACACAATTATGAGGATCAAATGACCGGCACTCCTCTCAACAATTGTAACTATTTTCAGCTTGAAGCGCCCAGGGCACTCCGGCAAAAAATGCTGGATGCCGAGAGCTTGGGAAGCGCGATGCTCGGGGCGCTAGGTAGAGGAGCACTTCAGCGCGTCTTTACTATAGAAATGCATGTCAGAAAGATGCTGGCAGCTCAAGAAACGCTTTCTTTGGACATGGACTGATGATTCTTATGACTCTGCACAGGCACACTGGTGATATAGCATGGTGGAAGACGTGACGAATCAAAACTGAATCTTTCCTAGAAATGTAAAAATGTAGTCCAAAAAATACTTTGTGTCTCTGCGTGTCAGCTACTATTTCATCTGTCTTGTTAAATATCAGATAAATACAAATTCAAAACCATCTTTAGACCTGCCATTTCAAACCACTTCAAGTTAAACCCTATATTCTTAGTTGACTGGGGTCTACCTGGGCTCTATACAAGATCGGCTAATATTTCCCTCTACACCAAACCTCTTCGTCGAAAATAGCTTGCAGCTTGTAGATCCGCTATTTTTGGCAACACTCCAATGCACTGTACAAATTCAAAAATATATCGCTTGATCATCACTTCTTTACACCAGTAAAACTGTGATGTGACAATAAAGATTATTCTGATTCTAGTATGACAAATGATAGCAGCCTACGGAACGATATAATAAATTGCATAATGTGCTTGAGGTTGGTGTGAAAGCGTCAACAGTACAATACAGAATTTTGCTTCTAAAAAATGTGTCCTGCATGATCAAACGGGCGAGGAGGATGGTGCTTACATCCTGGCCTATCAGAGGAACACTGCCTGTTCTTGTCCAGTTAGCAGGCGATACGTCGAGGCTGGCATGGTCTTCAAGTGAATCTGTCCAAAGGGAGAGTCTACATTAATATCAACACGAGGGGTGCCACAGTTAATGGAATTAATCGATTTAATAGGTTATAAAGAGATATTCGATAATAATAAAAATTACAGATTTGGGAGGAATAATTAGTTTTTTCTTATACATAAAACAACAAGTGAGCTTGTACATCTGCTATTTTCCCTATTTCTGCAAAACAATGTATAAATTAGGAACTGGCTTAAGTGGTTAATCAGACTAATCCATTAGTCAATTATATAAAAATAAATAAATAAACAAAAATGTGCGTTGATTCATTGATATATTTCAAAGTCCAAAACGCGTTTCTCGATTATTCATTTAATTAAAAAAGTATAATTGAATTGCTAAGAAAACAATCGATGGTTGCAGCCCTCGTCTAAACTGGTTAATATAGCTAGAATCCAATCTCACCTCCCCAATGGCATTGGTCAGAATGTGAATGATCTTCTCGTGGGGTGTGGCTACAACACTCTGCCCGTTTATTTCGATGATGCGGTGTCCCACGCGGATGCCCCCTCTCTCCGCTATCCCTCCCCGCATCAGGCTACAGATCTGATTGGTAGGAAAGGAGAGGAATTCGTTAAAAGTCTGACATGCATAACATCCATTTTAGAAGTCTTTTTGATGACACCTGTGGTCTGTCACGTCTTTGGTCTGTTAGAACTGTGATTCCCAGATTTCATTTGGAAACAAAACCACTGAAGTACCACTCCAGAACAAATGCTGCAGGGCTCACAAAGCTTGTAGATCTGTTACTTTGGCCCCAGAATATTAGTCATATGAATTAGTAACTTTCCTTTCATAGATAGTTACATTTAGTGGGATGAAGGCCAAGTGAGTGTTAGCAAAATTTGTTTTATGTAGATTAAACTCTCTCCGATTACATGAAAAACAAAAATAAAGTTGATTTAACAATATGAACAGTGACGTACAATGCCGTCTTCCACACTGAAACCCAGCTGGTATTTGGGGTCTGGTCTCTTGATAATTGCCATGGTAACAGGAGGACAGTGGACAATGCTGATCTTCACAATAGTTTCGCCTTTCAAGTCCTGTTATGGAAACAAAAAGAACTGGAACACTTAGAGTTTAGTATAACTGTGACAATCCAGAAACTTAAATGACACGTACTGTCATGAGGCACTACTTAATAGTCCTTGTAAATTATTATATTATGCAAACTGACTTTCAATGAGGAAAAATGCTCAGGTAAAATGACTGAACTAAAGAGATGCATCTAAAATCAGCTGGATAAAATAATGCTATAGAAAAGACTTTACTTATGCTCAGCTGTGAACATACTTTCATAGAGAATGGTAAATGGTGCATTTACAGTACTGTATATAGCACCATTATCCAAAGCGCTTTGCACTGTGCATTACATTCACTCATTGACAAACACACATTCACACACCGATGACAGATGAAACCATGCAATGATGCAAGTACTATTATCCCATCTAAATTAAAGGGCCTACACCATGAATTTTAACCTTTTCTTCATTTTTGTGTGTTTTTGGTCTCCCCCACCTGTCTTCTGTTCCAACAAATACCCGACTTCGAGCATGCAGGCTTTCATAGGCTATCTGTGTTTTTTATGTAAAGTGGTCTGAAAACAGTCTAACCAAAAAAAAAAAAAAAAGTTTTTTTTTTTTTTTTTTTTACATTTTTTCATATATATTTTTTTTACTTTTTCCACACAGAACCAGGACATAACATGCATACAAACTGGCTCAATAGCGCCCCGTGCCAAACAGAACAATGTGGTATTGCAGGTGAAAGTGCTTTATAAGCCAGAGAGAAGTTAGTTGGAATGAGTATATCTGAGGCTTGATTTAGGCTCAAACCTTTTGAAAAACGTTTGAGGGACATAAACAATATGATATTAAATATTATTATTATTTCTTAAATTCATGGTGTAGCTCCTTTAAGTACAAAATGATAATACATGCCAGGGCCTAGTAATTTGTCCAGTCACAAGCTTGTAGATATGCTATTTTTGAAAGATCTTGGACATTTTTAAATAATCTTACACAAATCTTCCCTGGGACAAAATATTTTCAAATGGGGGACTGTGGCCAAATACATATCATTTTGGGGGTCCTTGACATGAAAATGTTTGAGAACCACCAGTTCCCTCTGGCAGTGGTTCTCAAAGTGGGGTCCAGGGAGCCTCAGGGTTCCTTGAGAGGGTTCTAAAAGGACCCATACAGGCCTGTAACTCCGGGTCCATTTGGTTCCATTTGTACACTCTGACAGATATTGAGGTGCTTGAAAATAAAATGTTTCAGAACCACTGGCCTATGGCACCTCCCTCACCCTGATGATGCTGTGGCAGGTGGTGATGGGGAGGCCCACCAGACTGGTGCCGTTGACAGACATGATTCGGTCTCCGATGCTGAGGTCTCCACAGCGCTCGGCGGGGCCTCCGTGGAGCATGTTGGCCACCACCACCGTGGGGAGGATGGAACCCCACCCTGACTCCACCACCGCTACGCCCAAGATCTCCCCCGCTGCCTTGGTGATGATCACCTGGGTGCGCGCACACACACACACACACACACACACACACACACACACACACACACACACACACACACACACACACACACACACACACACACACACACACACACACACACACACACACACACACACACACACAAAGTATTCAACCCCAGTAGGCCAGTACTTGAGTCAAAGTATAGATACTCCTAGTGAAATATCACTCAACTAAAAATGAACATTTGTGCTCGAGTTAAAGTACTGGAATACTTGCTTTTAAAAATAGTTAAGTATTCAAAAGTAAATGTGCTTTTAAAGTATTCTAAAGCAGAAATGACAAAGTACATTTTCTTTTTAATATCAGTGCATTGCTGTATAAAATTTTGACATTCTTCAAACTAGTTTAAAAACATATCAGTAATAATGAGAATATCAGATGTACAAGCTTACAACGCATCGCAAAGCTTCAATTATTGTATTTCACTGCACAAATAAAAAAATAAAGAAACATTAACCAAAAATGAACAACAATCACTTAGATTTAATGTACAACAGCCGACTGACTTTAGAGAAGTCTATAACAATGTCAGAAATTGCAACGACGATATCTACAACAAACTCCTCAGTGTTAGATTCACTATCCTCTCTGAGTTAAACAAACAGTAGGTACAGTAGGGTTCTGCTGTGTGTCTACAGCTTACATCTCTGATGTTCTGCGAGTCAGAGAAGTGGACCAGATCTCCGTTGTAGAGCTCCTGGCTTCCCAGGAAGTCACTGTACTCTCCAGGCCTCAGCTGACTGGGCTTGATGCCGTTGGTCTGGAGGAACTGCTGATAGGCGACACCAAACGCCTGGCCTATAGCCTGGGCTATGACCTGGGCCTGAGGAGGAGAGGAGATGGTTGGTTGGTTGGTTGGTTAAGGCAGTGGTTTTCAATCTTTTCAGGCCGCGACTCCCCAAAAGAATCATATTTGAACTGGGGACCCACCCTGACAAGCACTTGGAATTGTAGGAGTTAAGGCATTACGTTTTGTTTGACTCGTTCCATAGATAAATATTGTGAAAATAGCAGATCTACAAGCTAAGCATGTGGATCGGCTATTTTCCAATTTGTTTTCTCTGTCTTATATTATTTATTTTACAATTTGGCCAATATTAGAACAGTTTTTATAGAAGTTTGTTGATTACTTTTGATGCAATAATGGTCTTTTTATGGGGCCAGGCTTCCAGCATGGACCCATATTGTTATTGGCATTATTCCGTTTCTTCTTCTTCTTCTTCTTCTTCTTCTGCCGTTTTTGCCAGTTCTGGCTGAACCGTGCAGTCGCTTTTTATGAAACTCGGCCATATGATAGATGGTCATGAAAAACGATCAAAAAATAAATCTCACAATCTTTCGTCAAAAGGTGGCGCTATAGCACTCAGTTGAAAATGACAACTTTGAACAGGTACAACTCATGCCCTGTTTCACCTACAGCCATGAAACTTCGATGCACACATGCGTCTCCTCATGCTGAACAACTTTCACACTCTGACTTTTGACCTCTGACCTTTAGATCTCCCACCATTTTGAATTATATGAAAAACAGTTAAAACCTATCTCCTCCTGGGATTTTTGAGTAATCTGCACGAAACTTTTTACACATGAACTTTGGACCTATACCAAAAAACGTTTGCAAAATATCTTCCATAAGTGAAAAAATGAAGCTTTAATGAGCCAATGAATATTGCAGTTTTATGACAATTATTCATCTGCCCCTAACACATACATGCAGACTTACCATTCTTTGAAACTTTGCAGAAATGTAAAGGGCCATTCCAAATATCACTGAAACCAATCTTACTCCAATTGGTCAAACGGGGGCGCTATAGCAATTTTTTGAAAATGCAAACTTTAAACAGGCAAAAGTCATGCCTCGTTTGGCCGACAGCCATTAGACCTGCTTACACATGTGCCTTGACTAATGAGGAACACATCTATCACGTTGACCAGTAAGCACCGCCCTTAGATTGTCCGCAATCTTGAGCAGTTTGAAAAACACTTAAACCCAGGATTTTTCAGCTATTTGCGTGAAACTGTATGATCTGTGTGATCTCCTTTTTCACAGGTTCTTGTCTGTTGGTGGCTTCTCGCTTAAATGTGTGCCCCACAACCTGAAGGTCACCAGTTCAAGCCTCACTTGGTGCAGACTTCATCTAAGTTGCATTTCACACAACATGACTATCAATGAATACATCTGCAATTGTTAAAGATAACATGAAATACTTAATTGAGTGTTTTTTACATACAGCTGATCTACAATCTCACAACTTTTCAGATAGCAATGAGAGTATGTTTTTTCAATGTATAACATACTTCATTGTGAAAATAGCCGATGTACAATCTGACAACTTTTAATGGTTTGTGAGCTTGTAGATCGGCTACTTTCACTAGTTTTGCTTCTGAGGAGATGTACAATTTCTTAATTGGTAAATGGTTTGTGAACGAGTGATCTTAGTGTTAGTGAAACAGGGGCTTGGGTCATGACAGAAGGCAAGAGTTTGTGATCCTAAACAGACAATATCAGCCTGGACAAAGCTATAGCACTATAGGTAGTGTTGCAGCTACCTAAGAGTGCCTCACGACTACAAGGTTGCTGGTTCAAGCCTCACTTGATGCACACTCATTTAAGTTGAATTGCAAAAAACATGACTCAATCTATTCCGTTTCCATGTCTTTCTCTTCAATCTATTCCGTTTCCATGTCTCTCTCTCTGTCTCTTCGATCTATTCCGTTTCTATCTTCAATCTATTCCGTTTTTCTCTCTCTCTCTCTCTCTCTCTCTCTCTCTCTCTCTCTCTCTCTCTCTCTCTCTCTCTCTCTCTCTCTCTCTCTCTCTCTCTCTCTCTCTCTCTCTCTCTCTCTCTCTCTCTCTCTCTCTCTCTCTCTCTCTCTCTCTCTCTCTCTCTCTCTCTCTCTCTCTCTCTCTCTCTCTCTCTCTCTCTCTCTCTCTCTCTCTCTCTCTGAGGGTCGGCCATAGCTGAGTGGTTAGTGAGCCCGCCTAGGGAGCCAGAGGCTCTGGTTGCCCCAGGTACGATTCCAGGCGAGGTCAGCAAATGTGTCGATGACATGAAATTTGTCCCTGAGCAAGACTCTTAACCCCTAATTGCTCACAGGCCCTCATTGGAAACAAGACCGCAAGGACTTTCATGAACTGACCTGTTAAAGGAATTATCATTTCTCTTTCTCTCTCCTGGCCCCGTATTATCGCTGCTTGCAGCTATATTTTCTTTTCTTTTTGTCTTCTTTTGTTGAGGTATTAAAAAGGTCTTAAAAGTCCTTCAGTTGTCACTTCACTGTCATCTGGGGGAATCATGTGGGGACCCTCCTGGGGCTCCCGACCCACAGATTGAGAACCACTGGGTTAAGGTGCATACCACATAGGCTCTGATGCCTGACAGCGAGTCCCAGATTTGAATCCCGAGCATGGCGGACCATTGCTGCCTGTCACTCCACGACACTCTCTCCCCGTTTCCTGTTTCTCCACGCTGTGGACTATCAAATAAAGGCAAAAAAAGCCCTAAACAAAAAAGTAAAATAGAATACTACTTTATGAATTAAAATAGAATAGAATACTACAGACTAGAATAGTATGATACTTGAGCCTGAGGGCACAAAGGTATGTAGGAGCTGGCATCTGATCTGGACTGCCTCTTGAAGTAAACTGTGAGGCCTTCTCTGTCTAGGGACTCAACGCAACTATTGATTATTTTCTTAGCGATTATTCTATCAATTACTTTTCTGGGTTTTCATTTTAAAATGCATTTATTCATCAACAAAATATTCGAATTGATTTTTTATAATCGACAATTTGTCTGATTATCCACTTAAAGGACTTATTTTCTATCAATTACACACCTCATGAAGCCTTGAATTCATGGAGATTTTGTTTTGTTTTTGTCGCATTCCTAAACCAATAATTTGATGACCGGCAGAGTCTCAATTGAGACTCCTACTGATGACCTGGTCAGTGGTCATTGAATTATTGGCTCAGGAATGTGACAAAAACAAATCTCCATGAATTCAAGGCTTCATGGGGTGAGTGATTGATAGAAAATAAGTGATTTTTTGGGTGAACTACTCCTTTAAGCCCTACTTCATACTTAAGTGTCCTGCAAAAATAGCCAGGGTCACAACGTTAAAATCGATTAGTTTGATCAACTGTTGCACCCCTACTCACATCCTCCGAGGAAAAGACGTGGCAGATCATGCAGTATTTCTTTTGCGGTGCAGAGGAGGACGAAGAGGAGTTGGAAGCCGGCTCAGCGTCTTGTCCCTTACGGCCAGGCTGTTTCCTGCGAGCCATCAGCACAAGGATGCTGCCAATGTCGGCGATGTAGGAGATCATCTGGAGAGAATGGTCCATCATTGCCTCCTGGGGGGAGACCAGACACATGAGGAGCTGATGACAGAACAACGGTAAGCAACAGAGAGGATGGGGAATTTTCTACACAATACAAGTGTTTTTTTTACCTAATAAGTTCTGGAGGTCGTACATAACACATTGCACCCACTGTCCATTCAATGCAGTAGATTCACTGCTAGACACAGAAGTGGACTGGTGCACCCAGCCTTCTTTGTTAAGGTACTTCCTTACCTCTCAGGCAGCACTTTTAGTCCCAAGCTGTGTACCACCCCCAGTGCCCCAAACCAATCAAATGGTTGTGTTTAGGTTAGAGATGGTTACGGTCTGTCAATTTGATTCCTAACAAAGAAGTCAGGATTTGTACCAGCATGAGAAGAAATGCAGCCGAAGCGCAGCATATATCTAATTTATATGAAGTGAACATTTTCAACTATCACAAGCTGTCGAATTTTGTTTACATTCAACTCATGGACATGTACACTGCAATGGACACTGAATGTTACAGATAAAGGTAACTTTCATTTTAGCAACACTGATATAAATGTATGGATTCATATTAAGTTCATTTGAATCCATTGAGTTAAATATTTTGATTTTAGTCTTTCTCAGATAAAAGTGCTGTGCACAGATTAGGATTTAGGACTTAGATTAGGTGTTGGAAGGATGGCAGAAACATCAACATCCTTAGAGACGCATTGCAAGGCTAAAAATAATCTTGCCAAAAGTTCAATGTATTCTTTAGTTTGTTTGTTCCCTTCTGTATCCTCCTGTCATTATTTGAACCAAACACGATTACCAGAGCAAAATAACAGGCTGCCTCCTTGGCAGGTCTGGAGTCAGTCTACTGAGCGTTCATGTTCCATCCATCCTCATTGACTCTTTAAAAACGAGTGATGTTTAAACTACTTGAACCCTAAACCTTCATTATAGTTGAACATTTCTTTAAAAACACCTTATCTACAGACTTGTAAATAAATCAATGGAAGTATATAGGCTTTAGGAAGTTAAGGATTGTGACAAACTGGATATATCAGCAAATCAAGTACAGCTAATTAAAGAGATAAAAAAATGTCACTGAGAAAAGATAGGACAATATGTACAGTACCCCATCTACAAACATTCAATAAAGCAATGCATGCATTTGTATGTATTATTACAGTATTTATTTACAAACATTTTGGCAAATTCCCAAGATCATGTATCACATTACCATGCACAGAGTGATATTTTTTGATTACAAGTTTAGATTTAGAACAGTGGTTTAGAACAGTGGTTCTCAAAAATAGAAAATATACAAGCTCACAGCTGCAAGCTTGTACATCTGCTATTTTTTTACATTTTCGGAAAAATCTTGAAAGTGTTTTTTTTTTAATAATGAAGACTTTGGCACAAAAAGGGTTAAGTTCCCGATAGGCCCGGGGTGTCCCAATGAACAAAACTGGATCACAGGATGGAAGCCGGGCGGGGATAGTGATCTCGCTGCACTAGTGCACTAGTAACAACTGCTACAGGTTGGTCAGAGTGACTGTTCAGTGGGGTGTGGAACTGGGAAGAACAGCATACATGCGTTACGTCCTCCTGGTGAAACTCCTCACCGTTAGGAGAAAAGAAGCAGCTGGTGACTTCATGTGCCCGTCCACACCCTCCTTAAACCAAACAGCACCAACAAGGGACTACAGTACAAGGTGGATTGGGAATTAAATAAAAGTCAGATGAAATTTCAATCAATCAGCTGGGCGGTTGGTCCTTCTTCACTTTGGTCTCGGGAAGGGTGTAAACTGTGATATTGATATCGGTGTGTTCGAAAACATCTTTCAATATCTCACACACTCTATCCCATTTCAGGCGATCAAGGCCGCAACCAATTCTATCAGATCAGAGAGAGAGACAAAAACAAAATTAATACTAATCATGCTAACATATTGCCTGGAACTCAAATCTCTACTGTACATTTTGAGGTTCTCTCATGGACTTGGTTTGTCAATGCTCTGCTGTCATAAATTGTACAAACCTTGGCATTGATATTTTGGTCACGCCGTTCTTTATACAGTGAGACTTCATGCCCTCCAGGCTCTGTCTGAGGCTGTCATACGTGGGTTTGTGGCAGTACTTTTTCTTTGTGATCTGCAAAACAGTTGGAATACAATAATATTAATGAAATACATACAGTACATACAATATACGTGCATTCATACAGACAGTACATGGATAAATAGAAAATGATTGCTGCAGACCCCAATTTCAAAAGATCTGATGCCAAGGAAGAGAAGATCTTAATTGTTAGATTACATTAAATACAGAATTCTATACCGTAGATGGAGAGAGAGAGAGAAACCTATGATCTGTATACTCTTATAGAGTACATTCTCTGATTGGATTATCTAGCTAGTGAAATGAAAGTGAAATTAACCACTTTCAACCTGGCATCCCTATTTTATCCATGTCATAGGCAAAGAATTTCCCCCAAAAAACTGTCGACCTTAAGAGCCTGTTGATCCGCTACTTTAGCTATTTTTGAAGTGGTTCAACTGTTCCTGAAGGACCCATGGGGGTCCCCAGAGCCCACTTTTAGAACCACTGTAATAACACCATTTGTGAATTCAATCTTTACCAGATAGTAGACAAAACGTCCTTCTCTTCTCAGTACAGCACATTGTCCAGAGATCTTTTCTGTGTGGGTGAAAAGACAATACGTGAACACAACAAATGTTATCAGGGTTCCCAACAGGCTTATTCAAAAACAAGAGAAATTGTCCAGAATTCCCACTAGCAGCTGTTCTACCACCTTGTTTGCCAAAGGGTGGCACTAGATTAACCACTTAAACCCTATATACAGTGTACTTCATTGAGCGGGCCTCCCCAGGCGTCTGTCCTTTGCCCCCTTTCTTTATTCCCTCTACACCAAATCTCTTCGACCAAAAATTGCCACAGAAAGCATTGCATGGTGGGCTTTTAAACAGGCAGTGCAAAATAGGAGGTGGCCTAGTATAGAGCCTTGGGGGGGATCCTGGCCAGGTCAAGTAAGTACTCTATATAAGGATTAATCACAATTCTAAAAACGTTTTCTAAAAAAAATAATGTGGCTATGTATCATCTCTGTCAGGTGGAAACCTCATGTCCAAAACTGTTACTTTTCAGGATTTGAATTTAAATGTATAAAAAGTAGCAGATCTACAAGCTCAAAATGTGTTGCTGCACGCCGCGTTTCGCACTTGCGGATCTTCTACTCTTGATGCTTTTGTGTGACACTGTAGTATGAAAACACAAAAAGTTAAAATATGGAGATAAGAGGTGTATGCCCAACAACAGCGATATATAGCAACAACTAAAATGACACAGAGGCGTTCCAGCTTGGAAGGTATAAACAACGTATAGGTGTAACAGGTCTAAATGGGTTAAACCCTAGTTCACCCCTATTTCTGGGGTGAACATTCGTCAAAAAATAGCCCTTCATCATGTTACACGTGAACTTGCAGATTGCCACTACCATCGATCACCACGATTGAGGCAAAAAAAACTACTGTGTGTGGAATAAAACAATACCTCAATAGCAAACCCCTTTGAATGTTTTATCAAGGAGTGACTCACTCTGTTCCTTCAGCTCGTCCACGCCACCAAACTTCTTCTTGAACAGCACGGCGACGCCTGCGCCCATGCGGCAGTCCTCACTAATGCAGTGGGCTAGAGACTCATCCTCTGGACAACAGAACAGATCCCCACTCAGGTGGTTCAGCCTCCAGCTGTCTTCTGAAGACTAGGATTCACAAGAACGACAGTCAGGGGTGAGGTCACAGACAGTGGTGGAAAAGGTACTCACATTTTTTACTTAAGCAAAAGTATCAATACTGCTATGTAGAAATACTCTGTTACAAGTAAGTAGTTAAGTCTGGAATTTAAAATTTACTTGGGTAAAAGTTCAGTACAAAAGTATTGGTATCAAAATGTACTGAAAGTACAAAGCACTCTTTATTTCACAAGTTTTCAAATGCATACAAATCTTTTGAAAATAGAATACAAGTTCTAGGTTCAGGCTATTTATTTGTTGCTCGTCTCCAAACATGTGAGCACTGTAAAGCTAAGAAACACGACAATTCATATTTACAACAGCAAAATCATCTTCAATCCACTACACTACAGTAACTAAAGCTCAGCCCAGCCTGTTAGCTCGATGCTAACACATAAGGGACATAACAATCAACATGCTAACCTAAATTAGCATCGCTAACAAACAACGAGCCATAACAGCCGTTATACTTGACATGCTTAACATACGACACGTGTGTGTTCATACTTACAGGCATATCTTCCCTATGCCCTGTAGAAACTAACTAATGACTTGCTTTACTTCACATCGTGAGCTCAAAGCCTCAAACTGCTAACGTACATAACAACCCCATGATAACTCTATGAACACACTGACAGCTACAGCAACCTCAGAGGGTCAAAGTCAACCTGCCCAATAGGTTATACATACAACCACCACTAGGTGGAGACATGCACAAACAGGACATGGAACTACTACAACTTAGATGTAAAAATGAAAAGAGAAAATGGCTCTAACCAGGCTATGACTGAATAGAACTTACTTACAACACTTTGACTGACGGTCCAACATGAGGAAAAGAAACAGGGATCATCGCCATGCCAGCTGGTGATGAACATTTACAATTATTATCAGGATACACCTAGACCTAAATGTACATTGGTGCAGTGGTTCTCAAACATTTTCATGTCAAGGACCCCCAAATAAATATGTATTTGGCCATGGCCCCCGTATGAAAACATTTTGAGCCAGGGACCCCGTTGCAAGATTTGTGTTGCTTAAATGTTTCAAAAACATTTGATCTAATTTTTCTAAGTTAAAAAAAAAAATAGATCTACAAGAGCTTGTACATCGTAGGGTAAAGTGGTTGAACCTATTTTAATATAGATTATCTCATTTTGTTGGGGACCGCCGGAACCCCCTCAAGGACCTCTGGGGGTTCCTGGATCCCACTTTGAGAACCACTGCACCAGTGGACTCCTAATGTGCCATAGTGTGTATACACACATTTTTAAAATAATTTATGTATTTCTGCATTTAGTTAAATTTGTATACAACCGACAACCGATTCTGAAGAAAACCTGGAGACTGGCAAGTCAGCCTCTGTATACTGGCTGTAAACAAGCATCAATGCAGCATGGCCCGCCCAAGTCTATTCCATGTTTGGGATTTCAATATTTGGGATAATAACTGTACTGGACACATTGATGATCCCTGGATAGAAATCAGTGCCTTTAATAACACATTAGGAGTTTATAAAGTTACCTGGGAAAGCGCCATGGGAGTCCACTGAGGCTGCATGTCCATCCTTGAAGTGGTTAGAACCCGGAATTCAGCCTGTTTTTGTCCAAATACTTAAATACTTCTCCAGAAATGAACCAGGCCTATGAGTGTGGTGGAGAAAGATGCCTTGTGTGGGATGGGGGATTGCAGTCCCAGCTGGCCTGAGTCAAACCAATTGGACACAGAGCTAGGTGTGACTGCACACAAGATAAGTTCAGAGCTTCTAGATTGGCAATTTTCTCTATTTGAATTAATTGAAATGAAATGTCACACTTTCTTTTCCAATTTACCAAAATGTTTGTAAATGTATAAAAATAATCTGTTATTTGTTTTGTGCATAACTTTGCAAGTTCGTTATATAGCATCTTTGGAGGTAGCCTATTGTTTGTCACAGTACATTCGGATAATTTGATTTGTTTTACACTAGAACCAAAATCCAGTGTTTAATTGGCCATGCAGTCAGGACTCTGGTATGTACTGTACCATGGTTCAAATACGACAGAGGAGGACACAGAACAATATTGAACTTTTGGAAAGAAGATGGTGTTACAGTTTTCTGAAAATAGTTTTCTGAAACATTGTCAACTTTCTTATGTATAATTCACACATGACAAGACACGGTGCAGCACAATAACAATAATAAATTGATCAAATACAGTGATAAGACAACATAGTGATATGGAGGTAGGAATTACATGAATAAATAAACTCAGTAATTGCACAACTTTAATCTAAGTCAGCCTTGTGCAAGATTAACATGACAAAATTGAGTACTGTGCAAATTTAGCAAGGTAGATGTAAGTGTATTAAGATGAGTTGTTTGCATCTGTGGCTCTTTAACCTAAAACCTCTGTCCTAAAGAATGACAAATTCCTCTTGTTAGAGAGGGTACTGTTATCATTCTATGATTGGCCTATAGATATAGTTGTGTGGACAACATGCAACATACATGAACATTTTGTAGAGAGTGAGCAGGGATTAGAAAAATGTCCTATAAAACATTTCCATCATCCACATTACATACACACAATCTCAGTCAACAAGGTTTACTCAATCCATGATTGTGGCAAGAGTAGAGAACTAATACTTCCACATTTCTATAAATATACTTGCTTTTTGAGTGAAAGAAGCAGAAAACCTTGTGGTGCTGTGAGTAAATGAGTTGTGTGTCGCATGGGGCTTTAAGACAGTTTTAATAACTTTGTCATTCATGGCAATTGGACTAACATTTGAGAAGATAACTTTAACTCTATTTTCACTAGAAGAGAGTAAACAGAGAATTAAGTGTGGGAAGTATCATATCTGTTCTATGTAAAACACATACAGTAGGTGGTACAGCATTGGAAGTGAAGGGCAGGTGTATAAATTACACAGAAGCTGTAAACAAAGAGGTTATGTCATCCTGGAAAACAGCAGATGGCCGCTGTAACCCTACAAGTCATGCACCACTGATTGTTGCAAAATAATACTAGATACAAGAAAGTAACTTGAACCCAAAGTGGGTTTAAGAAAGGCATGGACACCCTATGTTTAGGCCTGTCACAACTATGACATAATCGCCTGATCGCAATTATTTGAGATACCTACTATTATACAGTATTATCTACTATTGTGGCCAATACCTGAGAGCAGAATTACGGAATGTGGTTGTTGTACGTCAGATAAAATTACCGGTTAGTTCAGACTCTCTCTCTCTCTCTCTCTCTCTCTCTCTCTCTCTCTCTCTCTCTCTCTCTCTCTCTCTCTCTCTCTCTCTCTCTCTCTCTCTCTCTCTCTCTCTCTCTCTCTCTCTCTCTCTCTCTCTCTCTCTCTCTCTCTCTCTACTGTCTCTCTGCGACACGTTGTGAGCTTGTAGGTCGGCTATTTTCGGTATGTATCAGGCTTGATGGTTCTTACCTGTGTGTCAGCGGTGAGGACTTTGATACGCTGTGTAGAGATGAACAAATCCACCTCCGTCTCTGGTTGAGTCTCACCCTCTGGAGCCTGCACACAAGACAACTTACTACTAGTAATCATCATTTTACTATATATTACATAATTAAATAAATCATAAATCAATTATTCCAATTGCTCTCTCTCTCATTTCTACATTTATCTTGGTCTCCTTCCATCCATCATTTATACATTTATCTCGCTCTCCTTCCATCCATCCATCCATCTCTCTCTCTCTCTACCTCTCTATATCTACATCTTAACCCATTAAAACCGGGAAAGCATCTGTGTCATTTTAGATTTTAGCGTTGGCTTGATAGGTAGATATAGAAGCTCACAGCTGCGAGCTTGTACATCTATTTTTGAAAAATGTTGAAAGAACTACTGGTTTAAAAGGCAGCAATCTGGGAACCCATCGCCAAATAAAAAGGAAAAACAGCGCCCTCTGCTGTTTTTTACTCTTTCATTTGGCTCTGGGCCGAGTGAATGGAGCACCTGTGCGCAAGGAAACCAGGGTTTTGGTCTGCCCTCATCGCTCCACTTCCGGTGGTGTGCTTATGTTTTCATTCCCACTAACACAATTTCTACACGGAACACTAACACCACTTCTCCCAGAGAACATGGATGGTTTTGGTTATAAGCCCACTTGTTTCTATGATGAAAGAGCAAGTTAAAATGTGAATATCTTTCCGTGGTTTTGTCTGCTTCAAGGACGCTATTGTTAAATGAGTTTCGGCTTGTTTTCAGTGGGAAGGGAGCGCACAGACAGTAAATCCTGCCCACTACATTTGATTGGGTAAAGCGCGGCCTGCTTCCTGATCTGAAGGCACGCCCACTTGTAAGCTAACGCGCACACGTTCTGAACGGGGCTCTCAACAGATTCAGTAGCGTAGCTCTGAATCTGTTCTTGAGAGATTAAAAAGGCAGTTGTAGAATCAATGAATGGGTTAAAATATGAAAGTGCTATGACAGAAAAAAGGACAATCAAAGGTGCACAGCATCAGGTGGAGGCGGCCCACACCTTTATCCTGTCCACGGCTTCCTGAGCCTGGGCCATACGTGCGTTGGTGGACGGGTTCTTCTCCGACTTCAGCTGAGTGGAACCCAGATACTTGGCACCGAATACAACCCCGTCCAACAAGTCGTCTGGGTCACAAGGACCAGGCACTGGGAGAGACAATGTCAACAAACACACTGTAAATACTTAAAATGCAAAATGTCAGGTGTATGCATTTAACCACTGTATTATGACAGCCAAATTAAATGTGCACTGAAGTGACTCTTACCATCTTTATAGGCTGGGTGGTCGTCAGCACTCTGCAATGAAATCAAAATGATTCTGGTAATATGGTTCATAATGTACCAAAAACACACAAGAACAAGGAGCGTCAAAACTATGCTGTTCCAATAACTGTCAAGAAGAAAAAGTCCTGTGACCATAAACACAGAAAAGAAAAATAAACCGTGATCTACCTTTAGAAATGTATACTGCCTCCAAAAAGAGGAAGTCAATGCCTGCTCCCAACTTTACTTAAAAAGGCCAAAATAGATAAAGCTACAAAGAAACTACTCGAATGCAGAAGTACTGATGAACGGAAGCACCTGAAGCCTATTTGTGTTCTATGTCCTTTAAGCATCATCTTTGTGCTACTGTTGAGCCCGATTCATACTTTGTTGCATTACAGTGTTGCTGACAACTTGACAATTCACGACACGTTGTGAGCTTGTAAATCTGCAATTCTCTGCCGTTCTAGGCGTCCAACACCATCGCACGACGGAGCATAAATTAGGCTTTAACATTACGCATACAGTACTTCTGCATGTAAAGTGACTTCCTGCCTTTATTTATTTATGACAATAGAAGACAACAAGGATGGCTCACTAAGGATTATTTTCTTTTTTTTAATTATTATTATTATTATTTAATGAATCAATGCAATATTTTTAGACCATGCTCACACATAAAATTGCTTCATATCCAGTAGTCATTTCAACTTTATATAGAACAGAGATGCGCATTAAAATTGTGGTGATGTTGTTAAAGACACAGCATAAGAAATGTTGTTAACATGACAAATATTTGATTAGAAAATGTTTAAATGATAAATATTCTGTTGATCGATTATTAAATTCATGGCTTCATGTTTACTGCACATCATAGATTACTCGTCAATCCAACCCACCTGATCGCCCTCTCGGGCGGCTTCCTCTTCCTCTCGCGGAGGCTCCTCGCCCCTCTTCATCCACACAGGTTCGGGGTACTCGTCTTCCTCAGTAAGAGAACCTATCGAATCATCCCGGGACCGCTGCGGCTCCTGCTGCTGGCCGTTGCCAGTATGACAACCCCAGAACCTCTGGGCATCCTCCTGGTTGTAGGACACAGACACCACCGCGTCCACATCCCCTGTGGGTTGGGATGGTTATCGTTAGGATTTCATTGATTCCGATTATGATTATCGATTCGGTTTCATCTCAGCGATTCCCCGTTTTTGTTCCATAATGGTATAAAAAAGAGGTCAAATTACATAAAAAAAAATATCTTCCGTTAATTGAAGCATAAACTGAAGTAAATAGTATTTACTATTACAACAAACTGTGTATATTACCCAAGATATAGCCAATGCTGAAACGTTTTCTCCTGAAAATACTGTGTTAGGAAACCTACTGGACCCTTAACCCATTAAGACATCTGGGAAAGCATCTGTGTCATAGATTTTAGCGTTGGCTTTTCAAAAATAGCAGATGTACAAGCTCGCAGCACGGCACGAAGTGACGCGCTATGAGCTTGAATATCTGCTATTTTGAGTGTGAGAGCGTGAGTATGAGAACTACAGATTTAGAAGGCATTCGTAGAATCGGCATCAGGTCTTAATGGGTTAAATGATTTTATCCATTCCGGTTCCTTAATTTTTATGGGTACCTGGCAATTTGGAATTGGGTTCCTACTTGTAACATAACTTCGTCACCCAACCCTACTGTGGAAACCAGACCAATCTGCCACAGCTAAAAAAAAAAAGCTAAATGGTCTAGCAGTTTTCTCGGTTTGAATTACATTTCGCTCATTTCCAGATTTTCTGGTGACCAATCAGAGCCCACTATTCAAAGTGGGAAATGTTTTGCTGTAACGTTTGAATCTGTTTGTAATCTCGCCCCTTGGAAATTAATCTTCCACACCTAAGTTCCAGATTAATATCTACGCAGTCATATTAGTCTAGCCATGCCAGGTTAACCCAACCCTACCTGTGGGGACGCGCTGGTAGGAGCCCTGGGGCTTGGATCGATGCCGCGGAGGAGGTCCGATTTCCGTGCACTCCAACAGTCCTAGGAGGAGGGGTGCAGTTAATCAAACTAATGATTTAATTGAGTGGTATAATAATAATTAAGTGGTATAACAAGACGATTTAGTCAATCATAAAAAGTCAATTATAATTTGTCACATCGATTTGTTGATGTATACATGTTTTTCTTTAATGTCAAATTATTCGATTAACTGAAATAGTAATCGATTGAATAATCGCTAGGAAGATAAATCGATTGTTGCAGCCCTACCTAGGAGGTCTCTCTGGTGGCTCTCGGAGAAGAGCAGGCCTGTGGTTTCGGTAGGTGGTTCTTCGTGCAAAGTGCTGATGTCTGCTGTGCGGTCCAGCTCTGTAGGGCTATGGTGGTGGGGGTGGGGAAAGGGTTTCAGGGTTTCAGGGTAAGGGTCCTCTTCTTCTCCCATCAGCTGGAGGCGGTTCAGGAGGGCGTGAATACGGGTGTGGTCTTCGTCGTCCGGCCTCTTGTTCATGATCGCGACCTCCTCCTCCTCGACAGTTTGCCTCTCGACCCCAACAACGGGAGCCTCTTCATCTTCAATTTACAATTTAGGCATTTAGGCAGACGCTCTTATCCAGAGCGACTTACAAGCACAAGGTCAGAATAAGCAGAGTAAGCATGAACTCTAGTCAATAAATATGGTGAATAATCACATAAATAGAGTGCAGAGAGAACAGCGTGGTGCCTCAAGGAAACTAGGATACCAGTAAACAATGAACCTAGCAAGCATCTATCTAAATACCTTTCGCTACAATTGAAAACTATAGGATACCAAGTCATCAATGAACCTAGCATTTGTCTAAATAACATGCGGTACATTTGTGGTCGAGAAGAACATCAGCCCCCTCACCCTTCTCTAGCTCCAGTGCCTTCTCATCTTCAACTGCCAGATCTTTTTCCTCCAGCTGGACTGGCAGTGTCTTCTCTTTGCCCGCCAGCTCCAGTTGCCCGTCTACGGGCGAAGCAGCAGGAGGGTCGCTCACATCCGGAGTGGAAGCCATCTCACCCAGCCCTGCCGTCTCGTCCTCCTGCGGGTACGGTTGTCACCATCATGACATTTGACTTGTGACACTTGAATAAATGTTATATTTCTGTTCTCCTCTTATATAGAGCAATTTAACACTCATTTTAACAAAACAAAACAAAAACTTACCCAACCTTTAAAATGCAGTAACATTTTTCAACATATTTGTTTATACAGGTGAATGTAAAAACATCTGACAATTATGCAAAATATTATCTCAAATAATTGCAATCAGGTCTCTGTCGGTGGAAACCTCATATGTCCAATTTTTTTGGACAGGATTTTCAGGATTCAAATAAAAAAATAGCAAAATTAGCAGATCTACAAGCTCAAAACGTGTCGCTTTGCGCCGCGTTTCGAGCTTAAGGATCTACTACTTTTGATGTTTTTGTGTGACGCTGTAGTATGATCAAGTAGGGCGACAAAAAAAACACAAAGTTAAAATATGGCGATAAGAGGTTTCTGCCCGACAGCAAAGGATGTAATAATTGTGACAGGCCTACCGCCTTCTCCTCGTCCGCCAGCTCCGGCTGCCCGTCTACAGGTGAAGTGGCGTGGTCACTCACATCCGGAGTCTGGGCCATGATGTCACCCTGGCCCGCTGCCTCGCCCACAGAAGGAGGGAGGCTGGGGTCATCGCTGGCCCCCAGGGACCCGGCCTCGCTCGACGTATCGGACCTCCAGTCCAACGGAGGAGGTTCGATCAGATTGAAGGAGTCCAGGTCCTCCGCTTCAGAGCCGGGCAGAGGTTCTGCATTTTGTGGGTTGCCCCCTCCAGGTGGGATTGGAGGTTCTGTATTTTGTGGGCTGGCCCCGCCAATTGGGATTGGTTCATCAGAGGGGCACAATTCTGATTCCATTTCGTGCGATGGTCAGAGACAGCGAGGCATCGCTCTGTGTTTTAAGATGTCTTCTTTTCAAATCCAGTCACCTTTGCTGCAGTGGGCTATGAACTGTAAAAAGTCACTGTAACAACACATTCACATACAAAATAAATGACATTCTATAACAGTCGTTCTCTAACATTGATTTGTATTTGGCCATGGATGCCAATATTTTACTAATTCTGCTGGAACCCCGTCAAGGAACCCGTGGGGATTCCCGAACCCCACTTTGAGAACCACTGTTATATAACAATACAGAGTTTTCTCTATTCCTCTGCTATGAAAATTCAGGTTCCTCAAGAGAATCGATAAAGTCTGGTCTGTGTCATTTTCAAAGTCCCATCAGTACAGGGACAGCATGGTGAGCTTTTAGTTAGAAGAAATGTGACTATCCTATAGCGTTATGTGACATCACAGGTTCAACCCCCACAAAACTAATGAATTGTACATCAACAGCTACATAGGTATGCAGTCAAAGTGCCCTTGAGCAACAAACTGTACCAAATGCCTTCACGGCAATATTCAAGTAATATTGCCCTGCGAGCATGTCAATTGGAGCTTGTTCTCTAACAGTTAGGCTAGTACAAAATTATGTCTCGCATAGACAGACAATCAGAGATCTCTGCCTAATGATACATCTGGTGACATCTTTATTAATGATGTACCGATATACCACTTTTTCCTTCGCGATACTGATAACTTGCATATCGGTCGATAACGAATACCGATCCGATTAGCAGTGTGTAATTTAAAAAGAGGACAGCGGTTCTCAAAGTGGGGTCCAGGGACTCTCCGGGGTCCTTGAGGGGGTTCCAAATGGACCCTTACAGGTCTGTAACTCTGACAGTGTACAAATACGGGTCCATTTGGTTCCATTTCTCAGAGTTATGGGGGTCCTTGAAATAAAAACGTTTATTTGATCTAGGAATAAATACAAATTCCCATTAATAGTTGTTAAAGTGCAGCTGCAAGTTAGTAAAATAATAATGTAAATACCGGTAGTACAGTACAAGTATAAAACAGCGGTGCAACATCAACTGAAGCATTCAAAATATACTTGATTACTGTAAATGAAACCTCATCATTGGATACATTATGTGGTATCAGAATGGAATAGACGCATAATCGCCGATACCAGTATTTTAGGCAGTATCTGCAGCTTTTCCGATACTGGTATCGGCATCGGAACAACTCTAATCTTAATTCAATGTAGGTGCTAAAACTGTGTGGAAACAAATCAGGAATTTAAAAAATAACTGCCTTGAAGAACCAATCCCAAGTGTTCAGGTTGGTGCTTCATATTGGGACGGTGATATGATTTGTCATCAAAGCACTGGACGTACATTAGGTTTGTAAGGGGCCATTCTAGCCCATATATTGAATTCAGATGTACCCAGAGTAGATGGATCAGTAGGCATAGATCTCTGATGGCCTCACTTGGCTATGTGAGATCAGAAAAAGGACATATGGTGGCCAGTTTATTAGGCACACCTAATAAGTATCAGGCAGGTGTCATCATCCAGTCACCTCTGTCGTTAAGAGGGTGACTGGACGTTGCTTTGATTTATTCTCAGTAAACTCTACACAATGTACAGCAAAATGATTATTAATCCATTTAATCTCAAGGACTCACACTTTGTCCTTTTTATTCATCTTCATCTCTGGGACCCCAATCAACACCGTAAAATCCAATGGTAATCTACCCATAAGGGTCGTAACTCTCAATCATTTAGCTGGGGAACCGCTGGAACCCCCTCAAGGACACCTATGAGTCCCCAGACCCCATGTTGAGAGCCGGTGTACAGGAGGGTAGATCTATCTGAGATGCTGGAACCACCCCTAACAATCATACCACATCCAAAATCACTTAGAGTCTTAGATCAGGTCAACCTGCTCACTTTTCTCCCCTCTTTTTTAAAATTGGGCCACACTTGTCACTGTATATTGCACATACGTGAAATGTGTCCTCTGCATTTACCCATTCTATAATCACTCGGAGCAGTGAGCAGCCATTGTGCGGCGGGTTAAGATTAGGGGTTACTTGCTCAGGGACACACATCGACACATTGCTGGCCTGGCCTGGAATCGTACCTGGGACAACCAGGGGTCACTAACCACTCAGCTATGGCTGCCCGATGATGTTGGGTGGAATTGTAGCTGCACCTCTTGGCCCTTTCTGCATACAATACGTTATAGTACTGTATAGTGAGTGGCAGCCACACCACTCTCTGTTTAGAATAGGTTGTTTGCATCAATGAACCTAGTAAAGCAGCCACTGGGTGTACAGAGATGTCATACACACTGGGCCTGTCGTTTCCCCACAGATAGGGGACATATAATGACATCCATAATATGCCCTCATTGCCTTATGACCATCAAGATAAGGCAGATAGTTCTTCAGAGTCTAAAGATCGAAGTACATGTGTGCACATCATCGTGTATTAAACTAAACGTGTGTACACATCATACACCCCTCAGGACAGTGGTTCTCAATGTGGGGGTCCAGGGACCCCTAGAGGTCCTTGAGGGGGTTCCAGGGGTCCCTAGCAAAATGATTTGAGTTATGTTATGTGCAAGTAATTATTTACTTAATACAAGTAAATACAACTACAAAATTCTGAAACGTGTCTGACCAAATCTTAACAAAATCTTAGCTTGGGGTTCCCAGAGATAATAAATCGTATCAAATAGGCTCTGTCTGTGCAGTCAGTGGCCTAATTCATATCAAATTGGGGCACCTTGGCTTGAAATGATCCGTGCCCTCAATACAGCCACATATAGAATCCAGCTACAGCATCATTCTGTAAAATGTTGGGTTGTGTCTCACCATGAGCAAACAAGTAAAGCTAAATGGCCCGTGGCTTGATGGCTTAGTTGGTGTGTGCAGAATACATAATGAATCAGCACAGAGAAAGAAAGACTTTCATTTAGAAGATTGTAACACATGTATTAACCAGGGTTAGAGAGGAGCTAATGCATCTGCAGTACAAAAGTAAGTGTCTATATGTGTTGCTGGCATATCTTAATTTCCAGAAACAAATTAAGGGCTCCCAACCTGGTATCAATCAGTGGCGTAAAGTAAGTACATTTACAGTACTCAAGTACTGTACTTAAGTACAAGATTGAGGTATTTTTTACTTTGCTGGAGTATTTCCAATTTTCTGTACTTTTACTTCTACTCCACTACAGCATTAGATCAAGACTCTCGTAGATGTATTTTATCGATTTTGACATGTTTACATCTACTAGAGTCTTAGCGACCACCCCCCAGTTTGGCCTGGAATGTCACCGGTAAAGCCCGTATTTATCCGAACATGTACAAATGCAAAATATAAGGTGCTTACCCACTTGCCCAAAATGTTAACTAGGTGTCCGAAGTATTTGTGCAATGTATTAGTCCATATTTTTCAATAAAGTGTTTTAATCACGTCTGTGGCCGAACGCCATTCCCCCGTTTACTTCCCGTTTACATTGCGTGTAATTCCGGGTTTCACCGGATGCGTCCAGCCACTACCACCATTGGGAACTTCCGACAAAATCGGCCACAGACGGGATAAAAACACTTCTTTATTGAAGAATATGGACTAATACATTGCACAAATACTCCGGACACCTAGTTAACATTTGGGGCAAGCGGGTAAGCACCTTATATTTTGCATTTGTACATGTCATTTGTTGTACATGTTACATTTGTACATTTCAGGGCAAACTGGGGGTGTGGTCGCTAAGACTCTCGTAGATACGAAAGACTCGTCAGACTCGATTAAATACATACGATAGTCTTGATAAGGCTAACTCCACTACAGAGGAAAATATTGTACTCTTACTCCACTACAATTACATGAAAACTTGTTTAGTTACTTACTGTAGATTTGGATTATTATTACAAAACATGTACATTAACCAATTCAGCCCTATATATATATTTCGGGCCATTTGAAAATAGCCGATCTACAAGCTCACAGATCTGTTATTTTCAAAAGATCTTTTTACATTTTATACATTGAGAACTTGTGAAATGGGACATTCTGCATAATGAGTACTTTTGGTACATTTTGATACCAATATTTTGGTACTTTTGGTCAATTTGAATTCCAGACTTTTACTTGTAACACAGTATTTCTACATTGCAGTATTGATACTTTTACTCAAGTAAAACATGAGAGTACTTTTCCCACCACTGGTATCTAGCTCTCTCACCTGGTATCTTAGATATAGGTTGCTGGTTTTCTTTCTTTGTGGGTCGAGGAAGAATCTCTAATGTGACATCTGCTGCTGAACTATAATAAACTTATCTAAGTGCCACGACAGCGCACACAGTTGACGGCTTTTGACGACTGTTTGCGAACAGTCGGCTGCATTCCGTTCTAAACACGCGGTCACAACTAATGACAGCCGTTCCGTGACAACATAGTGTCAATTAAATGGTTACATTGTATCATGTTTGGATGCGACCGACCGGATTTGTTCTTCTGGCTGTGGTTAGAAGGCTAATGAAGTGCGCATGCACCAGGGATACACAGCAAAAAAAAAAAAAAAAAAATCCTTTTGGAAGCAAGTCACGCTCAATCGAATGTCGAGGAGGAACAGCGTTGCCACGTCTGCTTATTATAAGCGACTTTGGGCTTGTTTTTCTGTGGAAAAAAAAACAAGACAGGTGGGCACTAGAGACATCTGAGCACCATATTTTCTAGATGACTGGGCACCTGGACGAGTGGGCACCTGAAGAGGTGGGCACCAAAACCATCTGGGCACCATGGACACTTGGGCACCTGGACGCGTGGGCACCTGAATTATGATTATGATTATGAATTAGGATTTGAATTATGTTTTTGTGTTATTATATTTGTGTCCACAAGTGTTTTTTTTTTAACTTTACATAGCTTGCTGCTTTGTTTGTTGGTAAGTGATATTTAAGTTAACCACTGTTCTTTAAACCCCCAAAGACAACACAACAAGGCCAAAAGTACAATATAAGATTGTATTTGCATTGTATTTGCCAAAATAGAACGTGTGTAAACAAGCTTAGTGCTTTATGAGTCTTCCAGTTTAGTAGACCTTGTATTGTGAATTTGTACTTCCATGTACTGTTGTTCTCATCTCTTACTAAATAAAGTCCCCCAAATTAATATGTATTTGTCCACATACCCCCATCTGAAAATATTTTGTGCCAGCGACTCCCATATTAAGATTTGTGTTGTTAAAATGTTTCAAAAAGATTCCACATTTTGTCACTTTTTCACATTTTTTTTTTTTAAACAGTCACCCAGTCGCTTCTTTTGGGCTTGTTTTCATAGACCCGGTTGCTTGTTTCTCTCGCAAAATCTGGCAACACTGAGGAGGAACAGTGTGATAGTCATGTGATGTGACTTTCATTCCAGGAAGCGGTCGGCGAAGAGAAGACACGGAGCCAGTTTGTTGCTGTTTTGTTTGTTTTAATCAAAACAAACTGTTTAAAAACTCATTAATTATCCTTATTAATTAGTAGTTAATGAGGGCAGGATGAGTGGGGAACATTATTTATCGTTGTGTGAGAACCCAGTGCAGTTTGAGAACGCCTCCGGTGTCAACAATGTGTTCTTCGATGAAGCCAACAAACAAGTGTTTGCAGTGCGGTCAGGAGGGGCTACGGGTGTGGTGGTGAAGGGTCCTGACGACAAGAGCTCTGTGGCCTTCAGGATGGACGACAAAGGAGAGGTGAAGTGCATCAAGTTCTCCATAGGCAACAAGATCCTGGCCGTACAGAGGACGTCCAAGTCTGTGGATTTCATCAACTTCGTCCCAGACTATCCTCACATCGAGTTCTCTCAAGAGTGTAAGACGAAGAACGCCAGCGTGCTGGGCTTCTGCTGGACCAACTGGAACGAGATAGTCTTCGTCACGGACCAGGGCATCGAGTTCTACCAGGTGTACCCGGACAAGCGCAGCGCCAAGCTGCTGAAGAGTCAGAGCATCAACGTGAACTGGTACCAGTACTGTCCCGACACCTCTGTCATCCTGCTGTCCTCCACCGTCCAGGGCAACGTGCTGCAGCCCTTTGCCTTCAAGAACGGCGCCATGTCCAAGATGTCAAAGTTCGAGATCGAACTTCCCGTCGTTCCCAAGCCCGCCAAACTTAGTCTGTCCGAGAGAGACATCGCTATGGCGACCATTTACGGTCAGTTGTACGTGATGTACCTGAAGCATCACTGCAGGTCGGCCAACAGTCCCAGCGCTGAGGTCGTCCTGTACCACCTGCCCAGGGAGGGAACATGCAAGAAGAGTCACGTGTTGACGTTGAATACGACAGGGAAGTTTGCTCTGAATGTTGTCGACAACCTGGTGGTGGTCCATCACCAGAGTTCACAGACCTCTCTCATATTTGACATCAGGTTGAGGGATCCAGACTCTGCCGTCAACACACACCAACCTGTCCTCCCTGCCGGCTCCATACAGCCTTACACCATGTGCGTGACGGGCCCAGCGGTTGTAGCGGTGCAGCCTCCGGTACCGTGTGAACTGTACTCTTCGTCCTGGAGCGTGTTCCAACCTGACATCATCATCAGCGCTAGTGAAGGTTACCTGTGGTATCTCCAGGTAGGGCTGTCTTGACGATAATCATTATTATCGTTTATCGTGATTAAAAAAACGCTCATAATAATCGTATTGCAGTGATTTTGATTTAGCGTGACATTGTCCTCCGTCATACACTAGGATGAATTTGCTTTTGAGCGTACCAAATGCGCTCTTTCACTCTACACAAATCGATTCGTCAAAAATAGCAGATCTACAAGTTTGTTGCAATGCGTTGTGAGCTTGTAGATCGGCTCTTTTTGGCAAGCGTTCCCCCCAGAATAGGGACTGTTTTAAGCATATTTTGATTAGTGCAATGTCGTAAATGTAATCGTGACATGTAATTTTCATATCGTCCCATCCCTATCTCCAGGTGAAGTTGGCTCCTACGGTAGGCCTCCTGCAGGACAAAGGCAAGTTGATGGACTTCCTGCTACGCAGACGAGACTGTAAGATGGTCATCCTGTCTGTCTGCTCCCAGATATTGGATAGGTCTTCGGACAGCAGCAGTCTACCAGTCGTAGCCACAGTGTTTGACAAGCTAAACCAGGTATACAAGGAATACCTGGAGGCCGAGCACACTTACTCTGTGGCAATGGAGGCGGGTTCGAGCCGGGGGAGCGCGGCCAATCAGAAGCGTCCGGTCAGAACGCAGGCCGTTGTCGACCAATCGGACATGTACACGCACGTCCTATCGTCTTTCACTGAGAGGAAGGGCGTGTGCCACAAGTTCATCATCGCCGTGTTGATGGAATACATCCGATCTCTCAACCAGTTCCAGATCACTGTTCAGCATTACCTGTACGAGCTGGTGATAAAGACCCTGGTTCAACACAACCTGTTCTACATGTTGCATCAGTTCCTGCAATACCACGTGCTGAGCGACTCCAAACCTCTGGCCTGCTTACTGTTGTCCCTGGAGAGTACCTACCCTCCCGCTCACCAGCTGTCACTGGACATGCTGAAGCGTTTGTCCACGGCCAACGACGAGATCGTAGAGGTTCTGTTGTCCAAGCAGCAGGTTCTGGGAGCGCTGCGCTTCATCAGGAGCGTCGGTAGCCACGACAACGTGTCGGCCAGGAAGTTCTTGGACGCGGCACGTCAAACCGCAAACGACATGTTGTTTTATACGGTGTTCAGGTCCTTCCAACAACGGAACCACAGGCTGAGAGGGAACCCTGCCTTTAACCCCGGGGAACATTGTGAGGAGCATGTGGTTTATTTCAAGCAGCTGTTTGGAGAGCAAGCTCTGATGAAAGCTGCTACCGTCTGACTGACTGACACACACACACACACACACACACACACACACACACACACACACACACACACACACACACACACACACACACACACACACACACACACAGAACTAATACGAAATAAATAAATTAATTAAGGATGTTGGATACAGACAGAAAAAAACTATTTCTGCAATGTGGCCTGCATATTAAATGTTTTCTATTTTAGTGACTGAAGACTAATGCACTAATATTTTATGACTTACTGTTATTTGGATTAGATAACGGTATGACAATATGCATCTCTGATTAAACCAAGTATCCTGGATCCATAACTCCATGTCTGGCATTTGTTACAAATGTAACCGCTTAAAAATCGGTTGAGTTATGATTTGAATAGTGGAGAGACTTCCTGCTTCAGTGGACATACATGGACTCGTACTGTATGCATTAGAACATTAGTTCTAGAACATTGGTTCTCAAACTAGGTCGGGACCCCCAGGGGGGTCCCCACATGATTTTGGGGGGACCCCAGATGATTAGCTTAATGTGCAACATTGTGTATACAGGGTATCTGCCCATTTCTAAAGTGACAATTTAAGGACTTTTAAAGACCCTTTTAATATATATAAAAGGAATTATGCAAATACAAAATGGCTAAAAACAAATAAATACAACAAAATATTTTTTTTTGCCAAATATCACCTATGAAAGAGCCAAAATGTGATTATTTTGGGGGGTCACGGCCTGAAAAGTTTGGGAACCACTGCATTAGAAGGCTCGGCTCCCTCTTCCTAATATGGTGGCCGCAGTCACATGAACTGCAGCGGCCAATGAGGCATACCATCTACCTTTCTATATCTATGTCTCCATACAGGATTGAAGTTATATTGTGTTGAAACTTCTATGTTTTGAATCAAATCAAATCTGCCATGACCGAACAAGATTTAGCCTACATCAGTGGTTTAATATGTAAAATGTTCTACAATATAATCTATCTACTATGATCTACAATACAATAATAAATCTACTTTTGACAGTTCATGCAGTACCTGTTTCAGAAAGAAAACCAAACTATGTGTTGCCCCAAGACCCATAGAGTTACAACACGCTTTGATCTCGCCGCAAAGCGGGCCGCTGTGGGCTATAGTTCCAAACATTGGAACTTCCTCATTGAGATTTCAACATTCCATTCTTACAATGAGGGTCAAAGCTAGTGTCGTCACTCTCTTATTAGATCACGCCGGTTGCCTCCAGGGTCAAGGTGGTATTGGCCATATTAATTTAGCTATATTAGTAGATGATGGCATCCTCTTCACCAATGTTCGCCTGGTATGTGTACAGAAGGGGATCTAAGGTCATTGGTTCTCAACCTGTGGGCTGCGAGGATATTGCAAGTGGGCCACCAAATAATTGTCAAAACACTAAGATTCTAATATGACATTACATAAAAATATGTAACAACAATTTCATGGTATTGTTTCTTTAAAACTTTGAAAAAAATGGTTCCTTAATAGGAGCTTAAAGTATGCTAAATTAGTTCCATTGATCCAAGCCGGAACACAATCCATTGATCATTAAAATAAACATGCTCTGACAATGCATATGGCCCACCCATCTGATCACCTAACACGGCTGCCGGCTTAAGTGGACAGATGGGTGGGCTGCGAAGGCTTTGCGAATACTGCGAGATTTTCAAGTGCACCCTGATTTAAAAAAGGTTGTGAACCACTAGTCTAGGTAGTAGTCACCATGGTTTTTCCCCATAAAATGTAAAAACATTAAAGTATGCTTCGGAAAATGGTCGGAAATAATGTACACAGGATTTCAACATGCAGGGTACATATCAGACCTACGTAAATGTACCCTTCAGCTTCTTGTTTGTCCAAAATTACTGGCTATCACAGGTTTTGTAGCATTTGTTGAAATATTGAGTCTAAAATGGTGCCCAGTGTTCTCAGGGGCCCACTGTTCCGGTTAAGTGCTACACAGTAGCACTTGAAGCGCCAATGAAGTGTGCATGTGTCCGCCTAGCCTACACAGTAAAAAATCACACCCTGTGTGAAGGAAGCGGTGCCTTTGGGGCGGGCCTTAACTCATTTCAGTTCGTCCCTATTGGTGGTCTGAGTCCACTTACCAAATTTGTACTTGGTAGCATGCTGCAAACTGGAATGATGGCTGTTTAAAGCCCAGCCAATGGGCAGACAGAGGGGGCGGGGCTTAAGTAATGACAGTTAGTCCCTATTGCTGGCTTTAGTCCATGTACAAAATTTGTACTCCATAGCATGCTGCGAACTTCAGTTATGGCTGTTTAAAGGCCAGCCAATGGGAAGACAGAGGGGGCGGGGCTTCAGCAATTCATGCTGGTCCCTATTGGTGGTCTAAGTCCACATACCAAATGTGGACTTGGTGGCATGCTGCAAACTGGAGTTATAGCTGTTTAAAGTCCCGTGCTCATCCCGTGCTCATACGGGCGCTGGGGGTCCCTGGACCCCTCTTTGATAACGTCATCAATTCATGCTCGTCCCTATTGGTGGTCTAAGTCCTCCACATACCAAATTTGGACTTGGTGGCATGCTGCAAACTGAAGTTATAGCTGTTTGCTTCTTTGCCGTGCTCATCCCGTGCTCAAACAAACGGACACGCAGACAGAGTCAAACGTAGAGCGGTTGGCACCGCTAAAAACTCTGTTGGTGTAAGCAAGTCACACTCAATGAAATGTCGCAAGGAAAGATCTGCAAAGACAATACAAGATTTTAATTTTTTTATTTTAAAAATAGAATCATGTTATTCATTTTGTGGGATGTTTTACAATATAATCAATAATCTACAATAGTCTACAGCCTACTACACGAGAGCCTCGCGCCAGCGACTAGACGGAAGGGTCGCGTAGCGACCCGCACCTCTAGTCTACAATACATTTTATTTTTGACAGTTCATGCAGCAACTGTTTCAGCAAAAAAAAAAAAAGTTTCTCAATACTTATCCTAAAGAGTTAAAGGGATATTCCACCACGCCTCAAGCCGAAATCAGGCTGATCCAGTGAATCTCAGGAGTGGACACGTATAACTGAATAAAGACGGCGCTGGAGCAATCTCGGACGATTGGAGCCTTTTTATTTCGATTTTAGATATTGATTAACAAATTAAAAAGGCTCCAATCGTCCTTTCTCCAAAAGAGTATTTGCATAAAAAATAAGATTGCTAGATTTCCGCTTGATTATGACTGCTGTGGAGGGCAATAATCTTTAATACTGTATTAATAATATGGAGAAAACCAACTTAATTTGATTCCCTCGAAAAAACAATTTTCTGATGATTAATAAGGATTGTGACATTTAAATCACAGACTGTCTGGAGTGTATAACAAAAGTTTACCTGAACTTAGCATGAGTTGCAAAGTGTTCCACTTAACATTATTATTGTTATTTGATTGTCATTTTGGAAAGCTTAAATCAGTGGTTCAATGACCCATAACTCTGGGATTGTACAAATGGAACCAAATTGACCCATACGGTTCCATTTGTAAATTAAGAGTTACAGACCTGTAAGGGTCCATTTGGAACTCCCTCAAGGGTCCCTGGACCCCACTTTGAAAACCACTGGCTTAGTAACACAACCAAACCCTAACCCAAAATAGGGATAGATTATACATTTTTTATAAACGGTTAAATCGATTGGTTCCATTAACTGTTGCATGCCTACACACATGCACAGCATGTTTTATTATATGATCTAAAGACTAATAGATCCTCTAAGACAGCCTTCCTGTAAAATGGTTTTAAGATCCTCCTGCTGTATTTACATACTTTATGAAACCTACAGTATATACAAACTATTTCATCATTTTAAGGCTTCTGGTTGCGTGTTCCACCAAACAATCTCTATCTCTATGTAATTAGACATTTCTGCATACATTATTGAGGTGATTATGCCAGAACACACTAAGCTGATCCGTTTATAAGTCTGAGGTCTCAATGAATATTGTTTGATATTCAAATAATACGCTGGCATAGAGTGTTAGCTGACTAGAATCTAAAACATCACTAGTCGGCTACGTCTAAATCTATGCACTGCTACTGCTGCTGCTGTCATTCATCTGGATCAAGCCAATCAGAGACGAGACGGTGCCCATCAGGCCCACCATCCAGACGGGAAACCGTCCCGCCCACAGGAAGCCGGGCGGCATCCAATGGACGGCGTTGCTGAGGTCGGCCATGCTGCTGATGACACTGAGGACCTCCCTTCTCATCTGTCCATGGAGCTGAGAGCGGCTCGCTGCACTGGCCTCACTGTGGAGACCAGAGGTACACATCTTGTCAGTGTGTCTCAAGTTCATTCATCCTGAAGCCTACATAATCATTCACACGTTATAACCCATTCATTACTACTGGGTAGATCTTTAACCACACTTAACCCATTAAAACCGGGAACGCATCTGTGTCATTTTAGATTTTAACCACTTTAACGATTATTCTATACTTTGCCTATTCAAAAATAGCAGATATACAAGCTAGATCTGCTATTTTCTAAAATTATTTTTAAAGTGAAACATTTTCACTAAAGTTTTTTCTTCTGGGGGTCCCTGGAACAAAATATTTTGAGATAGGGGTCCAAGGCCAAATACATATAATGTTGGGGGTAAAGGTAAAGGTTTTGAGAACCACTGATATTGCAACATAAGTTTTTCAGAAAACTCTTAGTATTTAGAAGACATTTGTAGAATCGGCCTCAGGTCTTAATGGGTTAAACCCTACAGATTAGCTATTTTCAGCCAAGAGATTTGATGTTGAGGGAAATACTAACAGACCTAGTATAGAGCCCTGGGAGTCCCCGGCAACTACGTACTGTATATAGGGTTTAAGTGAGTAAATACAGTATACACTACAGCTCATGACCCACATGGAATCCACAACATTCTGGGTAAAAATAATCTACAGCAAAGGCAATCGGGAGTCATTCACACATTCCCCTTCTTTTACTGTTCCCACATTAGATGACAGTTATGAATACCGTATGTAATGCTCGTGCGAGAGGTGTCTAAAAAGCAAGCAAGACTAGACAATACAGGATATTACATATACAGTAATGTACAAGATGGTAGATTGTAAGGTAGCGACATGCTGGTGGATGTAGGTGATGGGTTTCAGTGACAAGTGGGAAAGGAGCTCTGATGTTGCCACAATGTACAGAAACAGCATGTCAGTGATGTGAAAGGACACACAGTACAGTACCTGCTGTGAGCTCTGTCTGTCTCACATCTCTTCAGCCTCTTCCTCAGCTTCATGACAACCCTGACTGACCTGGAGACAAGGAAAAACCTTTTTATCGTCATTTGCTCCACATTCCCAACCTGTGGGGTGGAAATTGCACCAAAGACCCAAAGGTCGGGGCCGGGGGCTGTTCTTAGTTTTCTTTGATAACATGTGGGCCTGTAAAGCCCTTTAAGACTTTAACAGTGGCTAAGAGCCAACGCTATACAAATGAAGTTGAGCTGAGTTGAGTTTTCTGTCCTCTAAATCTAAATCCCTGTTGTAAGTAACAAGACCAAGCACACTGTTGTTCCAGCAGGACTCAACGACTAGTTGTGTTCTTAACCACTTAAGCCCCATTTTGTACTTTGGCTATTCAAAAATAGCGATCTACAACCTCAGCCTTGTAGATCTGCTATTTTTGAAACATTTTGAAAAATGTAGGACAACCTTTAGAAATGTTGTGAGCTCAGGGCTTAAGGAATCGACCTGAGCCTTACCTAAGGATTCCCAGCAGCAGGGAGGTTCCCCACAGCACAGTGCTGAGCAGCCACCACTTGTCAGACTTGGTTTTGATGAGCTCTGCGTCTGCGGCCCAGGCCATGTGTTCACAGGGATAGTACAACTGATCAGCCACGTTGTTCAGCACTGAGATCCACCGCACGCCGCAGTCCTCCTCCTAAGAACAAAACCAAAAAGTTAAAATAAGAACTCCATGTTACCGTTTAGATTGGGAGTGTTAAAAAACTCATTTTTGGTCATGGGCCAGACAGGGACAAAATGCGACATCATGCGGGCCGGACCTGTTATGCATGTAGAACAGTGGTTCCCAACCTTTTCTGGATCAGGGCCCACTTGAAAAACCTGAAAATGCACACGGCCCGCCCATCTGACTGCTTAACACGGCAGCCGAACGGCTGTCGTGTTAAGTGGTCAGATGGGTGGGCCGCATGCATTTTATTTAATGATCAATCAATCAATTGTGTTCCAGCTTGGATCAATGAATCTAACATAGTATACTTTTAAGTTACTATCTATTTTCGGTGCACAACACTACGCGCAACAACTAAATCACCCTTGTTGAGCTCACCCCTGCACCCAGCCTGTAGCTGTGGGAGTAGGTCAACATGAGAACTCACCCTTGCACCCAGTCCGTAGCTGTGGGAGTAGGCCAACATGGAGAGGTCGTCAAAGAGGCGGAGCACCGTCCTGCAGTGGCTTAGCTGAGCAGACAGTAGCAGCAGGCTGTTACCCAGCTGAGACGAGTTCTTCTCCGTCCCCCGCGACAGAACCCCACCGACCAGCTGGGACCCATAACACACTGTTCTGATCTAGATGCCCCCGTTCCACAGACACCAGCAGGAAGAATTAGACAAATACACGTGTTATTGGAATATATAAGAACTCTCACATGAGGGTTCAAGTTGGTCTTTATTAGGGATGCACCGACATGAAAATTCTATCGAGGCCCATACTAACCTATCAAGACAGATTCAGAGCTCCGCAGCTGAATCGGTCGTCAACTACCATTACAACGTGTAGAGTTGGTTGTTAGTAGGAATGAAAACACAGACGCACCACCGGAAGAGGAGGGCTGAAGTCGAGTGAACGGAACGACATCCGGTCTCTACACGGGAACGTGGGCGGTGCCCCCAGAGGCAAATTCAAAGAAAGAAAAAATATATTTTTTGCCAGTGGGTTCCCAGATTGGGCCCATACTGATGCTAAAAATGACAATTTTGGCGATGGCCGATGCTATACCAAATCTGTTCATTTTGTTTTTGTTATTTTTTCATCCTTAGAGCCAGGGAAACAAATCAACTTTTTTATACACCACCATAATGCATCACAACAACAGATTAACATCGGCTACTGCCATCAGTGAATGTCAAATTATTTGCGGATATGCCGATGGCAGTCAACGAGGCGAATATCGTCCGATACCAATACGCGGACGATATATTGGTGCATCCCTAGTCTTTATTATTACGTCTTGTCCTGTAGAGGTACATAAGAGTAAAATGTATTTTTGGTCAGCTCCTCAGACATTGTCACTATTAGTAAGAGTAATTGAAATATATATATATATAATTAATTTTAAAAGCAAACGTGTATATACAACAGGAGAACTATTTTGTCCCATTGTCCTAGTGCTTAAGGTGCTTGAAGGTGCTGTACTCCCAGGTTATCAACATCTTACGTAAACACATTGTGAGCATGCAGATGCTGTAAAGTGACCAGTGTCCTTGGCCTTTGTTTCTTACACAGGCTTGCAGGGTTGTTATGTTGTCTTGTTATGTATTTATGTATTTCTATTGCTGCAAAAAAAAAAGTGGAATCACAACCATTTCTTTCTACTCTTGAATCTTGAGGTGACACTTAGAAGACTAGTGTCTTGATCTACAGTAGATGACTTGTTTCCGACTAGGAATCTACTAATAATTACTAACTACTAATATTTTACACTAGCCTACTGATGATTACTGACAATTATAATGATCATAATGTGTTAAAAGTTACAGTACTTACAGTACTTACTAAAAGATATAAAAGTGTCTGAGCAGTATTCTTTTTTATTTGACCTTACTGAAACCAAGGTCTCTTTAACCGAGACCCATGCTTACATAGTCAAATCAATTAACACGATCAGAATATATTGTACTTAGTTGACTGGGGTCCCCTAGCACTGGTCCATAGCGTGAGTTTCTAACAGTCTGTACCAGAGCTAGGGGTCCCCCAGGGCTCTATACTAAGTATGCTCCTTCTTTCCCTCCACATCACCAAATCTCTTCGCCAAATATAGCAAATCTACAAGGCGACGCGTTGTGAGCTTGTAGATCTGCAATTTTCTCCGAATTGGTCGCCCCCCAGAATATGGACGCTACATATATTATGGTTAAGAATTATATAATGATGAAATACTCACAATTTTATCTCTTCCTCTATATGATTCCAGCACACCGACCAGAGCCTCCAGTGACTCCTGCATGTCTGATGGACAGATGTCCTACTGGGTGATGTCACAGTCTGAAGGACAAGATGTCCTACTGGATGATGTCACAGTCTGATGGACAGATGTCCTACTGATGTCACAGAGGTCGCAGGACAGTAGAGAGGTCCTACTGCACAATGTGAGATTGCTCAGGTCTTCTGACTCACAAATAAGAGTCAATGAGCCTCCACAGTTGTAGACCCTACTCTCTGGAACGTCCTCACCCTTGCATTAAGGAAAACTCCTTTAAAAAGCTGCTAAAACTCACATTTCACATGAATCTCAGTTAGTTTTATCTGTGTTGTATTTATTATTACTGTCTTGTTATTGTCATGTTTTAGCTTCCCATTTCAGTTACTTTGTTTTGTTGTTATGATTTCATTCTTCATACAGCCTTTATTCATTTGTAACACATGTTTCGCAAAGGTCTTAAACTTTACCATACCATATGTCTCAGGCTGCAACAGGACAGCTGTCCCAATTGATCTCTACTGTAGATGGATCTGTCTCTGCATGAAAATGTACAGGTCTCAGTTTCCCAACGAGAAAATAAAAGCATGATAAAGATCCATTAAAAGCAAGTTCATGAATGCCAGTGACAACATAACGTCTCCGTGAATCCAAACACAAAACAACACACACAACACTGATCCATTACACTACAGCTGGACTTTGTAACAGGAAGTACTATTCAGACGGTAGTAGT
Organism: Gymnoscopelus microlampas; assembly: GCF_963454915.1. NCBI lineage: Eukaryota > Metazoa > Chordata > Actinopteri > Myctophiformes > Myctophidae > Gymnoscopelus > Gymnoscopelus microlampas. The sequence continues at coordinate 19,089,800 of NC_139946.1, forward strand.
CAATCCCCGACAAGATGCAAGAGATTCATTAATACATTGTGATCAAACTATGGTCCAGTTTGACAGTACTGTGTTTATACATTTGTGTTGTTCTTAATCTTTCCTGTACTTCTTTGATGTTATCTAAGACCAGAACACACACACGCACGCGCGCGCGCACACACACACACACACACACACACACACACACACACACACACACACACACATTGAGTGATCTGGTATCTTGGTGTATTTGACATGCCTAGGCAAAATGTATTTGCTTATATACTGTAGGCCTATACTGTCCTTTACTGTTGAGCACCGAATCCTTTCACGTTTGAGAAACATGCACATTTATTTGTTTATTATTCCAAATTAGCCAAGACATGCACATACTTGAGCTTGTAGATCTGCTATTTTAGCCTAGGATATTTAGTGTAGAGTTAAAACAGGAGGGGGCCCAGTATAGCGCCCTGGAGGACTCTGATCCATAGGGTTTAACAGTGGTTAACACTTAGGAGTTGACTCTGTCGAGGACAGGGCATGAACTTGATCTAAAATGTACAGTAATTCCAATGTTGACCTGTTATTATCATAATTCAATATCACTGTAGACATTTCCATTAAAATAACAAATATAGCTAAGAAAATTAGCTTATTAAAACATATGTTCTGTTCTGTTATCAGTAACAATATAAAATCAAGACACAATCAAATAACAAAAAGATATTTTATTTATTTACATTATAAACTCGACAGACCATAGGCAATAGACAAAGCAAATAGTGTATTACTGTAAATTGATCTACAAGCATCAAACGTCAATTTGCAATGTTTACCACTATTCTCAGCATTTGGGTCCTCCCCTTAAGACTTAATGAGAGAGTGAGTGTGTGTAACCGGCTGTTTTCCTATTATCTGACTGCAGTGGCAGTGTTTATGTCCTTTGTACAAGGCATTCTTGTACTTGTGTTTATGTGGACATAAATACATATTGTGTGTGTGTGTGTGTGTGTGTGTGTGTGTGTGTGTGTGTGTGTGTGTGTGTGTGTGTGTGTGTGTGTGTGTGTGTGTTGTTTTGACAATAGCTTAATAGTCATTCCATTACAGACAGTTTCTGTAGACCAGTAGTTCTCAAAGTCGCCTACTTTAGTAAACGCATTAGGCCACAGACCCCCATAACTCTGAGAGTGTACAAATGGAACCAAATGGACCTGCAAGGGTCCATTTGGTTCCATTTGTATACTCTCAGAGTTACAGACCTACGGCTACAGACCTACGGCTCCATTTAGTTCAATAATTTACCTAGGAACCCCCTGGAACCCCCCAAAGGACCCCTGGGGGTCCCCGGACACCACTTTAAGAAGCAGTGCTGTAGTAGACAGTGATGGACGGATGGTTCTATCAGAACAGGTTGTCATTGTCATAGATGCTCGAGTCATCTTCTGCAAAGAGACCAGATCAAAACAGATGAGAAATAAAAGCTTCATTTGTACCCCAACGGAGGGTAGGAGACAGACTTCATGTCCTAGTTGCGGGGATTCTCAAACCTTTTCATTTCAAGGACCCCCAGTGTATTATGTATTATAGGCCACGGACCCCCCATAACTCAGAAAATAGATTGTGGAAGCAAATGGACTCTTACAGGTCAATTTCGTTCCATTTGTACACTCTCTTTTACCCGTTATGTGGATTTTACCTGTGGAATTTACCTTCCTATGTGGACCTACCGATGCTATTTATTTTTTTTACCTCATGTGGACTATGTCATTTGCACATAAGACAATAATTCTATACCGTTCCAGCACTGTACTGCTTTCCCCCCTTTTGTTTTACCTGCACCTCATGTTTAACCCGTCTAATGTTTTTAACTCAGAAGCTTTACCTGTATGTAGGCTACAGTACTCAGTGATGGAACTCACATTGTTTACTTAAGTACAACTATCAATACAGCAATGTGGAAATACTCTGTTCAAAGTCATTTGTCAAAATGTACTTGGGTAAAAGTACAAAAGTATTGGCATCAAAATGTACTTAAAGTACCAAAAGTAAATGTACTCGTACACAGAATGTCCCATTTCTGAGGTCATTGAAAATAGCAGATCTACAAGCTCACAACGCTCGCGGCATGTGAGCTTGTAGGTCGGCTAATTTCAAATAACCGAAGTATAGGACTGAAGTGGTTAACGTATATTTGTTAATAATAATGAAAATCTACAAAGTAACTAATAGCTAAAGTTTTCAAATAATTGTAGTGGAGTAAAAGTACAATATTTGCCTCTGAGATGTAGTGGAGTAGAAGTAAAAGTAGAGAAAATTGCTCTCCCTCTCTCTGCTCTCTGTTCTTATCTCCAAAAATGTAAATGTGTAAACCTGTATGAAACCATAACCATTTACTGTCACCAAGCATAATTTATATTAAATAATAATAGCTGAAATGGATTTGTATCAGCATTACACATGAAACCTTTTCTCTGGATACAAAAAGTAAAAACAACTAATAACAAATTAGTTGCGAGTTGAAGGAACAATGAAGTGTATTTAGCACATTAATATTAGTATCACAAAAATGTTGTGTTAACATGTAAATGATGAGCGTGGGAGGACATACCGTTAAAAGCGTCCACGTCATCATAAATATCGTCCCCTTCCCTGTAAAAGAACATTGAAACTTGAATGGACGACAAAAACAACTTTGCACACAGAGACACCAAATTCGGTGCAGCTTTTTAGTCAAATATTAGTTGTACTACAAACAGGCGGAGGAGACTTACATTGGGAGAAGTAGAGCCCTGGAGACATATCCATCTGTATGCAGGAAGACAAGATGAAGACTTCAAATAACAATGCATTAACTATGACTTGATGACTGACCATGCAGACTTATGCAAAGGTTAAAATGTAATTTAGATTTAGACAGATGCTGGGTTCATGATTAACCTGGTATCCTATAGTTTCTATAGTTTCAATGTACAGATATTTGTTTTGTGTTTCATTTTCAACAACGCTATGCATCCAAAAATATATAAAATGATGAGTCAAACATTCTCTTCTGGATGAACACTACTTTCAGTATTATGTGAATGTTTTATTTCAACATTTATCTGTTTTTCTATACCTAATTACTCTGGTCTGTAGGCAGAGTAGACGTTCATAACCAAATGATCCCTGCCACAAGAGGGCGCTATGGACCTACTGGGCGTGAAGTACTGGCTGCTGAAATGTTCAGGCCATTAAAGTGACCGTAATGTAACAGCTATAACTGATGACCGATGTTATTATTTGTTAATTTTACCGTCATACACTTGTTATTTCTTTGTCAATTCCTATTCATTCTGACTGAGTGATCAATCAGTTCCTGTACTCGCCCCCTGTACAAATGGTAATTATGAGTATACCTTGAATAGGGCTGCAACTATCAATCACTTTTTCAATTAATCAAATAATCTTTTAACCATTTCTTTTTTAATTTTATGTTTTATAGCCTTTATCAACACAAAAAACATTAAATTAAATGTTTTATAATGGACAACCGGTAAATCAATTAGTCCGATTAACCATCTAAGGCCTACTCCATACTTCATCATACAACAATAACCAACCTACAAGCTCCCAAGCTTCACTTTAGATCACTAAAATCAATTATTGTTTATTAAAATCATTATTTTTTCAGAATCGTTTAAATCGATTAGTTCAACTGTTCCACCGCTAATATTGAATTTGTAATTAGATGGTGTGTGTATTAAACATAACAAGCTGACAACAGTGATTCTCAACCTTTTGAGAGCCCCAGCTTGATATACATTAGACCTCGGACCGCCATTTAATTCATTTTGTTTTGTTTCGTTTTTTGCTGTAGGTCCCCAATCTACACTGCAAAATGCTCAGCGTTAATTTAACTCTGAGAGTTACAGATCCTCCAAAGTGTCTATTTGGACCCCTGGTGGTGCCCGGACCCTACGCTGAGAAACAGTGATATAAAATAAAGTAAGACTTTTCAGACAGGAAGTGGTGTGTGAACCTACATCTTCTGTACTGGTTCCGACACAGGGCTTTCTTGTCAGTGGTCAGTTGGATGACGTCCAGAATCTCTCCTTGTGCGATGGCCAAATCCTTCCCCCCCGGCTTCTTGATGATGGCGTTGGGGTCCACCATCATGGTGTGCAGCACCGTCAGAGGTCCCTCATACTGGGAAGAGTAACATTCAGGTTTAAAACCAGTGTAGGGCTGAAACCATACATTATTTTCTTAGCGATGAGTCTATCGATCACTTTTTGATTAATCGAATAATGAAGAGCATTTTATATGTGTCTTATACGTTATATTTTCAGGCAATATTAGGCCTTCAAATCCAGTCCTATATTGTGCTGATCAGAGCAATGGTCACAAAGTGATTGCAAATGGAAGTGTGAAACACTGTAACACTGCTATAGGGCCACAGCCACATACAATATGTGTGCAATTTAGTTTTCTTGGTGTGACTATTCTCATGCCAGGTGCCTGAACTGTGTTCCAAGTTTGGTGCGGATTGGAGTAACGGTGCACCTGTGGCCTCATTTCGGCATCGGCCTAGTGTAAATAAATTAAGTGTAGGAGATATTTACCTTAAACCTTTTTCTCAGCTCCTTTTCCACTTTAGGATCTATCCTGAAACAAAATGGCAACAACACAAGCTTTAACAGTGTTGCTTGCCGAAAAGAACAATCAGTTATTTTAGTAGTAGTAAGGACTAGGGAGAGAACCTCCAACCACTGCAGATGTGCTAGTCATATTGTATTAACAATCTAACATACATATTGGTTAAAATACAAATGTATTCATTAAACTAAGTTCCAAATGGCAGCTTTAATATCTACATTCAAATGCTTCTTAGCATTCTGTTAAACATTTAGGCTAAATGAGAACAGTGGGTTTCTGCTCTACTGTATAAACAGTCTTAAGACATTTTGTTGTGAATTGAATTGAATTGAATTGAATTGAATTGAATTGAATTGAATTGAATTGAATTGAATTGAATTGAATTGAATTGAATTGAATTGAATTGAATTGAATTGAATTGAATTGAGACATGATGAAAGATGCTGGCTGCTCAACATCATTTGGACTGATACCTGATTTCATGAGGAGGTGGGGGAAAATCCACTGGCACTGATGGACCCATAACATCGTAGAGAAACAGAGACACAGAGAGAGAGATGATTCATTTAGTCTTCATCTATCATAAACATCACGAATATGAACCATTCTGACGCAGTCAGCACTCACCGTTTTCCTGTGCCCAGCTGCTGCTGAAAAGACAAATCAGAAAAACATTAAAGAACTCAACTTAGACAGGATACTGTACAGAATGTACAGTGCTTAATAGCTATTTATATCACCTCATAGAACTGCGTCAGAGCTAGGTAGCCTTTTTAGGAAACGAGATAATGTATAAGAATGACTACTCAGATCATAGCGTTCATTCTCTCCACCTACAGTATAGACAGTTGTAGAAGTCTGTGCTAAATATATATATATATATTTTAAACAAACTCCTCGATTATTCAATTAATCAAAAAGGTAATTAACAGAATAATAGCTAAGAAAATACTTATGATCTTCACCTGTCCATGTGGTCACCTGACTCCACATCGTAGTAGATGTCGTCAGTCAGAGGGGGGTCGGGGGGAGGTGGTGGTAGGCGGGGGTCGGGGGGAGGTGGTGGTAGGCGGGGATCATGGGGAGGTGGTGGTAGGCGGGGGTCGTGGGGAGGTGGTGGTAGGCGGGGATCATGGGGAGGTGGTGGTAGGCGGGGGTCGTGGGGAGGTGGTGGTAGGCGGGGGTCAGATGGAGTTGGTGGTAGCGGAGATGCATCCAACCCTTTGGCTTTAAGAACTTTACGTTTCACCTCCTCATAGTCCACATCCACACAGGTGTTACTGATATAACCATCTGCAAGAGGACAAGACTAATAAACTTCCATAAGCATTTAAGCCCCATGTACTTTTTAGTACATTTAACAATGATATTAGCTGATCTACAAGCTCACAGCAGCATTGTGACACATTCTGAGCTTGTAGCTCAGGTATTTTTCTAAACTAGATTTTCAGACCTCTAGTTCTATATCGTGCTGATCAGAGCGATGGTCAATGATCACCAAGTTATGGCCATTTGTGTGTGTGTGTGGGGGGGGGGGGGTGACTACGTGAGGCCCCTGTGGGTCCCTGGCAGCAGTAAGCTGGGTTGTACAACGTGGCCCCTGACACAGCAAACTGGACCGTACAATGTGGCACCTGGTGTGACTATTCTCAAGCCATACTCCTGAACAGTGTTTGTGCCAAGTTTGGTGCGGATCGGAGCAACGATGCGCCTTGACAATACAAATAGTTTGGGAAAAAATGCTACTATTTGTCCCAAAGTGACTGCAAAGGATTGCTGCTATTTGTTTCAAAAAGCTTACATTTATACCCTGTATATACCGTGTATATAACAACGCAATGTGACATAGCTCTGTTTACCACAATGCTGTACCCCCTCCAACTGTATATACTTTCCCCATTTTCTTAAACTGTTTTTATTATATTTTGACACTTGCTTTGGCAATGTAAACATCGGTTTTCTCATGCCAATAAAGCTCCTTTGAATTGAATTGAATTGACAGCATGTGGCCGCTGGGGGCCCCTGACACAGTAGGCTAGGTTGTACATGGCTCATGGTGTGAGTACTGTCATGTCAGACCCCTGAACAGTGTCTGTGCCAAGTTTGGAGCCGGATCGGAGCAACGGTGCACCTCACACAAGTCCAGTCCTCATCTGAAAAGTGTGGTTTTGTAACGTTTTGTTTAATTTTTGTTTTTGGATGCCAGATGTTATGTATATGTATGATTGCTATGTGATGTCTTTTTGCTCTGTTTTTGTTTGTTGATTTGTTATAGACATTTACTACAAATGCCATATTGTTGTGTTATATACCTGAAAATGCAAATAAATATATTGTTAAAAAAAAAAAAAAAAAAGTGTGGTATATAGGGCAGCCATAACTGAATGGGCTGTCTGGGAAAACAGAAGGTCCCCAGTTTGCATCCCAGCCTCAGTCTATGTGGCGAAGGGCTCCTGTGGCTTCCACTGTTCCTGATACGTAGGATGGGTTAAATGCAGAGGACACATTTCACCGTATGTGCAAATATAAAGTGACAAATAGGAGGACCATACATGTAAATATACTGTATAGCTTTCTTACTTACGTTGAACTGCAGCTGGACCTGCACTAACAGACCCGTTTCAAATGTTTATAATAAATTAGATTTGCCATGGTTGGTTGTGGCTTTCTTATTACAGAAAGGGGAAATGGCACGGTGTCTCCAAACGTACAAAAATATTACTTGGCTATATTATATTCTCATACTATTTTAGATAGAGTTTGGTCACCCCCCCAAAAAAGGACATATTTTTTCTTTTCAGTTTGGGGTGGGCCCACAACTCACAGTTTCCATTGAGGGTGCGAGCGAGCCACCTGCCGAACGGGTTGTTCTTCACCCGGAGGATCTCCACTCTATCTCCCTGGTGCACGTTCAGGTCCAGTTTGCCACCCTGCCAGTCCTCTCGCACCTGAGCTACGTAGAGAACCTCCACTTCCCCTTTGATCTGTAGCAGGAGAGACAAACACTGCATGTTAACACTACACAGTACAATCCTGAGTGTTACTGTTAACTTAGTCTGGGAGGGTTAGCGTCGGAGCTTGGACAGCAGGGGCGCGGCCACTGCGTTGTGATTCAAATCAACAGCCAATGAAGAAAAGGGGGCGGGATCCACATGCAGTGGGTGATGCATCTAAATAGGATCGACGGGAAGCAATTTCCCCTTGAGAAATTTCGGCCGCCATTGTTGTGTACTGCTGTTTGCCTCTCGTCGGACTTTTTAGACGAGTTGCACAGCTCTCAGACCGGTAAGAGGCGTGTCCGCTCAGATTCAGAGCGTGACGTACATCCCGCCCACAAATACCAGGGCTGTGGCCCAGAAGTTCCTCGCCAGAGCTGGCGAAAACTTCTGGGAACTCAGATTACTGTTAACTCAACTCTGAGGGTTTACAAATGAACCCTTTTGAGTCCATTTCTATACTCTGAGTTAACACTCAGTATTTTACATTTATACATTGATGATCTCCTGCACCATGACATTTTCATGTCATGGACCCCCAAAGTGATATGCATTTGGAATAAATGTAAATAGCCACTATATAGTCTCACTGAATGCATAGATTCATGTGTCGCTTGGATGAGTCTGTATAAGTAACCCTGTAAAGAGCTGCACTACATAGATACTCCTCTAGTCTTAAGAGACATTGGCTTAAAAGCCTGTTACAAATGGCCCGTCTAACATGTTCATTGTCTCCGCACGCCAGGTTGAAGGCATGGCCGAGACTATATTTTTGCACCCTGTTTGTCCGCCCGTCCGTTCGTCTGTGTCTAAAACACATGTTTGATATTACTCCTTCAGATTTTATCCAAATTTCACGCAAATCGATACACATGATCTCTATAGTCATGTGATCAAGGCGGATCTGTTATATTTTACATATTCCATCCTGATTGGCTAAGATGGACATCTACATTTTGCAGGAGTGACCCGTTTTGAACAGAATGCCACAATTCATGAACGCAGCATGACCACATCATCACAATTGTGGTGAAACTTTGCGTGCACATTCCCACTACATTGAGGAACAAATACCACCCTTTTCCCTTTTAAAATTGCCCTATTATAGCGCCACCAGGAGGCAGATTTTTGCAAAACATTTTCTTTTTATAATAGGCCTACTCCTATAATTTTTTTCCAAACATCACGCAAATCGGTACACATTATCTCTATAGTCAAGTGATCAAGACGGATCCGTCCAATTTTTCATATTCCATCCTGATTGGCGTATTCCGTACATTGCTGGCCCACAATAACCTACCTGACCTGACGGCGACCTGTGCTCCGAGGAGCACTTTTTGTAGTTTGGACTGTTTTCATTAAAGCTGCTATAAGCGCTTTTTGGTGATTTTTATATGTTTGATATGTATGGTAGGCCTATGTTATATGTTACATATTTAATTTGTCTATTGTTGTATGTAATCGTATGTTTTTCTATGGACCATGAGTCTGCAATAAAGACATTCATTCATTCACAATCCCATCGTGACGTGTTGTGAGCTTGTAGATCGTCTATTTTCGATTAGCCAAGAAATATAATACTGTAGGGCTAATGTGTTTAAACGGTTCCTCCTTTTGCCGGGGACAAACTGGGAGCCACTCAGGGAACCCTAGGGGTCTCCAGACCTCACTTTTAGAATGACAAAAGTGTCCTAGAGTTCTCACTGGTTACTGTTCATGGACAGATGGACATGCAGGTGTTTGAAGCAGATGGACATTTCCACATCCTACCTGGAATTTCTTCTTCAACTCGCTCTCCCTTTTCTGTCGTTCCTTTTGTTGTCTCTTGTCCTCCTGCTGTGGTTGTGTTAATTGTTGTCTCTTGTCCTCCTGCTGTGGTTGTGCTATCACCTCTGTCTTCTTCTCAGGGAATCCCTTCTTCAGCAGTTCCAGTTGGCTTCTTTCAGGATATGAAGAGAAACATATCACACTGAGCATACAAAAACATTGCTAAATAGCACTAAAAGTGGTTCTTTGACAGGTAATCATAGGGGAACCTATTTTGGATATACATTATAGCAGGGTGCTATATAGCAGAGGTTCTCAAATGTTTTCATGTCAAGAACCCCCAAATTGATTTGTATTTGGCCATGGGGGTCCCTGGACCACACTTTGAGAACCACTGAGCTACAGGGTGTTGTTAGGGGTGGGTGTCCGGGGCTACAGCCACGGATGTTTTTTTAATAGCCCCAGATCTCAAAAAGAAATCAGAATAATTAAAAAATATACTAGCCTTAATCTGTCATAACATTGATGCATTAAAACCCTTGAGAATAATATGATACTGCTGATCAAAAAAGTGTTTGGGTCCTCCCTGTGCCATTCCTAAGAGGTCTACTTCAGTCCACATTACTGGCACCTGCACATTTTGTGTGGGCGAGAGCGCAAGAGAGAAAAAGCTAAAGTCTGTGGCTAAAATAGTTTTCTAGGCGTTTCAAATTATGTAAATTTAACTTATCTATATATTTTTGGATAAGACGTAGTCTTTGTATTAGTATTACACTTACTCATCAATCATGTCATACACCTCACTGTCGTCACTCCCCTGAAAGAGAAAACGTTAAAGGTTAAAGCTGTAAAGATAATCATTATTCAATGATTGAGGCTTACTTTAAACACGCCTGCCTAGTCTAGTTTACCTCAACCCACTTCTGTAAACCTTTTTAGCAAAGCACATCTATCTACATGTATACTGTAAATAACAACACACTCTAATCTGCTATTCTGTCATTATAGAATTTGTCATCCTCCTCTTACATTCACGTACACATAGTTATTCTAAACACTAAAAACAACTTGTCTTCCTGATTCAGTGTACTGTTTTGCCTTTTATGTGGGCCATGAGCAATAGTGCAGTGGTTCTCAACCTGTGGGTCGGGACCCCCAGGGGGATCCCCACATGATTTTTGGGGGGCCCCCAGATGACAGTAAAGTGACAATTTAAGGACGTTTAATTATGACCTTGTTAATGCCTTAAAAAAAAAAAAGACTTACTGCATCAAAAGTAATCAACAAACTATACTATAAAAACACTGGCCAAATTGTCAAATATTATAAGAGGCAAAAATTGTGAAAATAGCCAATCTACAGGCTCTCAACGCCTTGCATTGCAAGGTGTTGTGAGCTTGTAGATCTGCATTTTTCACTATATTTATCTGTGGTACAGAGTCAACCAAAATTCAATGCCTCAACTCCTACATTCCGAATGCTTGTCGGGGTGGGGAGGGTCCCCAGTTCAAATATGATTATTTGGGATGGTCACAGCCTGGAAAGGTTGAGAATGCACTGGGCTAGTGCATGTTCAACATGAAATTGTCCTAGATAAACCTAGCTTGTGCATTTATCTCTTCTCTTATTTTGAGATTTTGAGCCTAATCTTTCGACAGTTTTGCTTCATTTCGATAGGAGAGAGTAGAGAGAAAGGAAACTGAGGGCAGAGAGAGTGAGTCAGATTTTAAATAGTATTCTTGCGAATAAGGAGCATGATGTGGTCAATACAATCACTGGCTGTGCCACCATGCAACCGCTTCTGCCCATCAAAACGTGTTAAGGGTTTTACTGTCGAGAGCAGCAGTGCTTCTTGAAATGGGGTCTGGGGTCCCCGGGTGGCCTTGAGGGGGTTCCACGGGGACCCCAGCGAAATGTGTTAAAATAGCATCATAATCAGTTTAACCACTTTTATTATTTTGGCTATTCAAAAATAACCGATCTACAAGCTCACAACGTGTGACATTGCGACATATTCTGAGCTTATAGATTTTGTTTTACATTTTGAATAATTCTGAAAATCTTCTCTAAAAATTGTGATGTTTTAATATCTGGCATTATGTTTAATATGTTGTCCTCACTCCAGTCAAATGCTGTGAACTGCTGTCCTCCCAGGAATCTGTGGATGGAAAAAAATAAAACAGAAACTATATTGATGCTTCATTGCGAGATTTTAAATGTTAGATTGTCACAGCTGCAAATAAGATAATAAAAAAAGGAGGTAGAAGATTAAAGAAAACAAGAGTTTAATGGACTAAAGAAAAGTTGACAATCCTACATTTTTGTTTATATGCATATATCTAGATTCTAGAATATTGTTTCTGTCAGTGTCGGGCATAAACCTCCTATCTCCATATTCTAACTTTTCGTGTTTTTCCTTAAATGAAGGCCCTACTTGATCATACTGCAGCGTCACACAAAAGTATCAAAAATAGCAGATCCACAAGCTCGAAACGTGGCGCGAAGCGATGCATTTTGTGCTTGTAGATCTGCTACCTTTGCTATTTTTGAATTTGAATCCTGAAAAGTTACAGTTTTGGACATACTGTATGAGGAGACGATATATAATGTAGCCTACTGTATACAGTAACACTATATAAACATGGTATCATGTGCCTTTATTGAAATGATTTAGGAAAAAGTCTTGCAACTCCCTTTTTTTATTGCTTTAAACTTTATTCAGACAGGGCAACAGTGTTTGAATAAAGTTTTGGAGAAATAAACAATTGAGTTGCGAGCCTTTTTCTAAATTATTTCACTGTCCTCGCAGTTCAGCTTATGGGCTGTTAAACTGATCTTTTGAACATGTCTTGAAAGAATACATGGATGTAGAATATGTTAACCAGGAACAAAGAGTTGGGTCCTAATAATCTACTGACACTACTCTTCTAAAAAGAGTTAAAAAAAGATTGAACTTCAGTATAAGACACTCGTTTGGTTGTTTGGTCTCTTGGCAGTTTGATCACGGACATGCTTGTGTAAATAATAATATAGACTGAGAGTTAGAGTTTTCAATAATAGGAAGTCTGATTTGTAGATTTGCTAATTGTTGGCACATGACATGACAGTGGGTCCAATTTTAAAGAGAAATCTTTAATCTCTGGTCGGAAATTACAACATATACTATTATGTAAGTGAAGCAACAATAGATATTAATAATAAGAAGCAATCAAAATAAAAGTCAAGCAGGTTGAATTCTAAGAAGCAGAAGAGCTGATGTCACATACCATTCCTCTCCAAGGTATCTATGTCATCATAGGTGTCCTGGTCAGCTTCAATTTGACTTTAGTCCATGGAAAAAAGAAGAAGTGAATTAAAACAAACACAATAATACATACAAATATGACCATGCATTGTTGCAATAATTGCTGTCTTTTTCATTTGCATTTGTAAAGTCAACAGCTTGACTTTACAAAACTATTACATTCATCTGTTATTCTTTTTTACTGTCTATGCTTGCACACATCTCTTTGATTAGTGTCAGATGTGTTGCTTACCAGCCAGACATGTTTTGCTGTAGTTTTTAACGTGAACTGGGGGGGGGGGGGAAGCCCAGGGTTTCATTCCCCTTCTGGAGGGCTCATTTAAGCCCTCCAGATGTGCAGGGGAGAGAGAAAGATGGAATTGTGAGTGTTTGACGGCACTCACAGAGGTGGAAGTGAAAGTAGCAATACCACACTTTTACTTGAGTAAAAGTGCAGCACGATTGCCATCTAAATATACTTACAGTACCAAAGTAAAATAACTCAAATCTTTTGAAATGTGTCAATGTCACACTTTGTGAACAATTGCTTAAGGGCTTATTTTGAATAGACAAAGTAAAACAGGGATTAAGTGATTAATGTACTGTATACTGTATGTTTTGTATTAATAATCAAAATCTGCAAAGTAACAAGTCAAATGTCAAATATTTGCCTCTGAGTTGTAGTGAAGTGTAAAGTATTAAAAAATGGAAATACCCAAGTAAAGTGAAAGTGACTCATAATTGTACATAAGTTCAGTACTTGAGTAAATGTGCTTAGTTACTTTCCACCAGGGTTACTCACATAGAGGTGCGCTGGCGCGGAAGGCTGCTGGGTTTGTAGGGGGGTCTTGGGGGTCCAGCAGGACTGACTAACCCAGGTAGAGACAGATTACTGCCTCCAGATGACAGCGAACCTGGACAGGAACCACACGATCATCACCGTTCTGTTTTAGGACTTTCATTTTTATGTAAACAGTATCTTATCTGGGAGATGCTTCCATGTAGTGGAATCTTTTTCTACAGCACCCTGTTTCACTCATGCACACATTCACATCTGGAAGCTGCCCGGTACAACCACAGCCTGTGGCTGTTGGTCACTGGGAGCTGCCCGGTACAACCACAGCCTGCTACTGTTCATCACTGGGAGCTGCCCTGTACAACCACAGCCTGCTATTGTCCATCACTGGGAGCTGCCCGGCACAACCTCAGCCTGCTACTGTTGGTCACTGAGACCTGCCTGCTACAACCACAGCCTGCTGCTGTTGGTCACTGAGACCTGCCTGCTATAACCACAGCCTGCTGCTGTAGGTCACTGAGAGCTGCCCGGTACAACTACAGCCTGCTACTGTTGGTCACTGAGACCTGCCTGCTACAACCACAGCCTGCTGCTGTAGGTCACTGAGAGCTGCCCGGTACAACTACAGCCTGCTACTGTAGGTCACTGAGACCTGCCTGCTACAACCACAGCCTGCTGCTGTTGGTCACTGAGACCTGCCTGCTACAACCACAGCCTGCTACTGTTGGTCACTGAGACCTGCCTGCTACAACCACAGCCTGCTGCTGTAGGTCACTGGGAGCTGCCCGGTACAACCACAGCCTGCTACTGTTGGTCACTGGGAGCTGCCCGGTACAACCACTACTGTTAGCCACTGGGAGCTTTGAGTTGACCCGTACAACCACTATGTAATTAAGCGTTCAAGTGTGCCTTCATGATATACCACAAACAAAAGGGAGATAGGAGGGGTGCTCAACCACAGTGACAAACGTATGCAAAAACAGGATGAGGTTGGCACTTGCACTTGCATTTTGTTTTTGTCTTGTTTACATCTTGTCTCTCCGTTTTGATTGTCCTGTCTGTCAGTAACTTTGTATGATTGTTGCTGGCCAAACGTGTCTCTTGAGAATGACAGATTACCTTATTATTGTCTAAATAAAGAAACTTGTTCATTCTTTAGTCCGGGTTCCTATACAGTTCAACCCAGCCTATAGCCTATTTGAATCAAATGCACTGCATGGTTGGATTGGAACACTATTTTTTTTTTTACTACATTTCAGTCTGGCAGTCAATTGGACATACAGTAGGCTTAATACAAAGCTGTTCAACACATTACATAACAGTCCACATGGATAACAAGCTCAAACAACCAAATACCTTAAACCAAATACCATAATAACACAGAGATCTAGTTCCAACCATGAGCATTACAACAATATAAAAAAAACAATGGTAATGCTTTACCTTAAGGTCCTAAGTGTTAATTAAAGGGTAATATGGCCCTCATAAAATCCTTATAAGATGCTTATTAACATTATTATGTGTTAATAAGACTATAGACTGTAAGTGTTAACAATAGTGTAACAATCATGTTTATTGTTAGATTATAAGACAGCATTAATAAGAAACTTTTAACAGTTTAAATACTGCTTAAGAACGTTAATCAAAGTTAATGCAACACTTATTAAAAGGACCTTAAAATAAAAAACACAACCCCAAACGATTGTTGCCATGGTAGTTATTAGGATTACTGATGAATCTATCATGGATGAAAGCTATGAAATCATGCAATATCATTGTCATCAACAGATTAGACAATAACCAAGATTACAGAGTAAATTTCGAAATCATCTCCTTCATCTCGCTTCCTTCTGTTCACGCAAGTGCAACTGCCAAATGATTGAGCTAGCTGAGGCCATGGATTGGCAGAATCATAATTCACATCATGTAAATAAGAAGCCGACCCATCAGTGCAGTGTGTGCATTACCTACATCAGAGAGTTGGAACTTTTTGAAGGGATCACTGCCAAAGAGTGCCGTTCATTGTCGACTCTACAGGTAGGTAACTACTCTAGGAACCACTTACAGTATATGATTTCATATCTGATTTGTTTACCGGTGTCCCCCAGGGGTCTGTATAGGAGCCAGCCTTTTTTCTAAATCTACAAGCTCACAATGCAACGTATTTCAGTACAACTTAAGCACCAACAAAGCTGAAGTAGCGTTGGCAAAGACAAAATAGCACATATGGAAGCAAAACTATATCAAGCTTCAAAAATCAAAGCATCATAGTTGAGAAAAGCTCAACCTTGACTCTTCCAGACAGAGCGACAAGCCAATCAGAAGCGTACTGTGCTCTGATAGGCGTGGAGGAATATACACTCCAAACTACAGAAAAAGATGACTTCATAGCGAATATGTATACTGTATATATACATATTTTTTTAAACTAGCAGTTGATTAATTAAGATTGAGCAACTACAGTGCATGGCCTATTTCTTACCTAAAATGTATAAATCCTTTACAATCAAGCTGCCAGTGATGAGCATCAAGTGTGTGCACTTTCTCCTTGAGCTCCCCAGCCGGTTGCAGCTGCTGCTCTGATCCTCTCGGATCGCTGGAGCTCTCACTGGAGCACAGCTCACTTATTTACGAGAGTGTCATTCATAACCTCGGTCATGCTAAATTTATTGCATTTTGCGAATGTTCACAATATGTGAACATCCGCTCAACGCTGCTGGTATGAATTCAGTGTAATATGGCCCCAGGGTCAGATGGCTTTCCAGTTAAGTATTTTAACTGGAAAGTCAACCTTTTCTCTCTCTTGAATTAACTTTTCAGTTTTGCTTGTTGATGTTCACTTCAGACACCTTTCAGAGAGGTGGTATAGTACATAAATAATAAATACTTACTGCACTTCCTATAAGTGACTAGTAAATATATTCACCAGCCATTTTTATCTCTAGTCCCAGAAAAGTGCAACATTTACTGTATCTCTACTGAATCCAAAACGGAGAAGTTCCTCCATGACCTTATTAACTCATAGTTCTCAATGAAGAGACCCTCCATTTCAGACAAAAAACTAAGAAAAACTACTTCTGAAAGTGAATTACCATCGTTGTTCTTGAGGCGGGCAGAATGTGCAGGTGACTGCGGAAGTGGCCCTCGTACGGTCCTCTGATAGGGTTCCAGGTTGACATGTGGGGGCCGTTTGGGTTTGGGTGGCTGGGGTCCCTCGGGGGGCAGGGGCTTCCTAAGTGGCGCCACCTCCGCCTGGCTCCTCTGGCTGGCTGGTAGTGGCCGGACGGCGGTCAGGGGTTTGAAAGCCGGCTGGGTGGAGGAGGAGGGGGGCCTCTGGTGCTTCAGCATGATGTTCTGAAGCAGCTCCCCGGACGGCCTGATCCGGCCACAGTCTGCTGGCTGGGGAGGAGCGGCCCTGATGATGCCTCCAGGGGCCGGTGGTCGAGGGAACACGCCCACCGGCAAGAGCGGTCGAGGTCCGCAGCTTCCTGTTTCTGTCCTCAGGGGCCCAGAGAACCTGGGTAGCCCATGAAAGGGGGAAGGGCTTGACCCTCCTAAAGGGAAAGGGGAAGGAACCGTAGGGGACAGTTTTTGACGGGCCACCCCGTTTTGTGAAACACCTGCGTGTCCAGGTCGCAGGACCTCTCTCCCAAATCCAGGTAGAGGAAATCTTGCGGGTCCGGTGTCCCGGCTGCTGTGGGCCATCTGAGCACTGGCGTGGAGTTTGGCTCTCAGGGCCTTGACGTCCACGCTCTCCCCCTGAATGAGACGAGACGAGAGGTGAAACTCATGCAGCTGCTGCTCTATTCTCTTGTTGTAGAACGGAAGTTAGCAATATAACAGTGCAAGGCAACCCCCAACTCTTTCCGATACACAACACATCACACACACCACAAACACACATCTCTCTCACACCACAAACACACATCTCTCTCACACGCACACACACACACACACACACACACACACACACACACACACACACACACACACACACACACACACACACACACACACACACACACACACACACACACACACACACACACACACACACACACACACATATAAGTTTGTATTTGTAGATTTGTGAGGACATGCATGTTTTAGGACGCTGGTTTTTTGAATGCCATAAAAAGAAATGTGGTCATTTTTAACCCTAACCCTAAAGCCCAAAATAGCCAATCAGCTTACAACGCTGGGGTGCATTGTGAACTTGTTGATCTGCTCTTTTCGGTGCACAAAAAGGGTGCGCAACAGTGCCTACACACACAGAAACATCATCACTATTTTGCAGAATGATAATACACAGTGCAACAATAGTTTCCTGCTTGGAGGAACTAAACTGAGTGATTCTATCACAGCCTTGAGTTCCATTCATTTGATTTTACAGCAGGTCTCTGTTTTATGTTATTATCCTCTCCAGGAGGCCGGAGCGGCCGAAGGCCGAGGATTATGTTTTCGCCCCTGTGAGTCAGTCAGTCTGTGCGTGTCTGTGAACAGCTAATCTCCGGCGCCGTTGGACCGATCCGCGTGAAACTGTGCACGCCCAGTACACTCCCAGTAGGTCAAGGAAGAACCTCTGCCCCACATTTTTCAAATTGGCCTGATGGTGGAGCTATAACAGGCCAATTTGTGTTTTGGCCCATAATTCTAGAACCATAAATCAAATGTATTTTTTCTCTGCAGTCCTTGGATCATGGCGCAACTTCCCATATAGGCCACGCCCATTTCTGACTGACAGGATTTTTTGCCATTTTTTCCAGATTTCCTTCTGATTGGCTACGATTTGGCTTTCAACGTTTGCGGGA
The DNA here is from genome assembly GCF_963454915.1 of Gymnoscopelus microlampas. Taxonomy (NCBI): domain Eukaryota; kingdom Metazoa; phylum Chordata; class Actinopteri; order Myctophiformes; family Myctophidae; genus Gymnoscopelus; species Gymnoscopelus microlampas. The sequence continues at coordinate 19,108,073 of NC_139946.1, forward strand.
GGGCCCGCTTTGCACAATGTTTTTGATAATGTGGATTGTGGAAGGTAAATGCTGGATTTGTGGATAGGACTCTATATGAAAGAACTTATATCAACAAAACGCATCACATTCTGTTTGTGTGACATGCATGATGCAAAGGTTTTGAAAGTGAAACTGGTCAAAGTCACTGGCCACCTACTGTAATGCCACAAATCATGAACGCAGCATCTGATTGCCAAGACACTTTGCACACAAAAAGGAAGAGCCTTCACCGCAACTTTTTAAAATCAGCCAGGCGCTATAACAACTACTTCACGTTTTGGCCTATAACTCTTGAACCATTGGTCGTACAATCAAAATGTTTTTCCCCCCTGGATTCCTTGGATCAAGACGCAACTCTAAGTCCACACATACAGGCCCAGACTAGATTCTCTGCAGCACTTTTTGGTACTACTCCTACAAATTCTGACCAAACCTCAAACTAATTGGTACATATTATCTCTGCTGTCATGTAATCAAGATGAACTAGTCAGATTTCGCAGGTTCCATTCCAATTGACTGCCTTCCAAACTTTGCGGGGCCTGGGTGGGCACATTTTTAAAGATTGTTTTGAAAATAGCAGATCTATAAGCTCACAGTGCATTACATATTCGTGACGCGTTGTGAGCTTGTAGAGCAGCTATTTTCAAATTGCCGATGTACAGTACTGTACATGGGTTTAAAGTGGTTAAACTGATTTTGATTCTATGTTAACTAATTTTGCCGGGGACCCCCTGGAACCCTCTCAAGGACCCCACTTTGAGAACCACTGCTCTATAACAATTTGTCATTGTGAATGCAACCATATCAAACCCACGGTGACAACAGAAGATGACGGGATGAGCAGGAAGTGCAGTGTGACCACACACCTAGTGTGCTCTGCACCTGTAACCATGGTAACGGCCCTCGCTGTCACACTTTGGACCAATGAGCTTCATGCGCTGCTAAGGAAGGTTGCTCTGATCACAGAAGACAAAGGAAGTAGATGGAACCTGTGTGTCTGCTCTGTACCACAACGCACAATACATAGCAATATAGACTGAAAGTGGTGTGATTATGTGTGTGTGTACTTGGGCCAAATGTCCCCATAAGTATAGTAGAATTTGGGAAGCAGACTTTGTGAGGTGGTTGTTTTATGGTTAAAAAAAGAAAGATTTTTCGAGTAGGCTTAAAATTTGAAAAAGATTCGGTTGGGGTTAGGATTAGACATTTAGAGGTTATAGGGTTGGAGTTTTGCCTGATTTAAAATGGCGTTCATAAAATTGCCCTCTTAAAATGTTGTCCTCACACACTTTGAAAAGTAAGGTTTGATAGTGTTCCAAAAACATTGTGCAAAGAACACCAGGCAAACACGCCTCAACATTCACACGCACGCACGCACGCACACACACACACACACACACACACACACACACACGCACGCACGCACGCACGCACGCACGCACACACACACACACACACACACACACACACACACACACACACACACACACACACACACACACACACACACACACACACACACACACACACACACACACACACACACACACGGTTGACTATTATAAGAGATAAGAGGCTTTTAGGGAGGCTATAAAGAATGCTGCACAGTAGCGCAGCAAGTCAATGAATAACACCTGGATAAAGCTTCCTTTTAGCAGTGCTATTCTTCACACAAGTTACTTTCTAACGTCACAGTTACTTGCTTCACCGCAGCTGAAATGAGCCAAGAACACTATTTTTACTGAAGCAAACCACGTTTTCTTTTATCCAATAACAGGGCACAGGCTGGCGAACCTGAAGAATCACCACCCAACTGCAGTTTTACATGACAATATGAATGTGTTACCTGCCAAAACAGAATAATAACAAATGTATTATCATATCTAAAAGTTCACAACACAATGTCCTGTGATCCAGTAGAGCTGCAATTTTTGCCAAATCAGTTTGCCTATTATGACAGGCTTAGAAGAGGGCTGCTATGGGTTTATTTATCCAGGGAAGGATCTCTGAACATGAGAACTACTTTTCTCAGCCTGCTTCACACACTCACACTCATTCACACCTGCTAGCCCTGTGGTCCAACTGTTTCACAGCCAGTCAACTATTAACCACTTAACCCATTAAGACCTGAGGCCGATTCTACAAATGCCTTCTAAATCAGTAGTAGGCCTACACAGATAGCAGATGTACAAGCTTGCAGCACGGTACTAAGTGACGCCTTGTGATCTGCTATTTTTTAATAGCCAACGCAAAAAATCTAAAATGACAGATGTTCTCAAAGTGGGACCACAGGGGTCAGCGACCGGGTTCCAGGGGGTCCTAAGCTAAATTATTGATAGTTAGGAACCAAAAGGACCCTGGCCTTGCCGATCGGTAACTCTGGCAGTATACACATTTTGTACACTCTCAAGAGTCAAATTGGGGGTCCTTGAAAGTAAAATGTTTTGAGAACCACTGTACTACTGTAGGTCCTCTACACGCAGAAAACTAATTTACATTATGTAATCTAGTTACACAATTTTATACCATGAGTCTTAAACCAGGCCCCCTCTGGTTTTGACCTTTACCATTACATGGTTATGGCGCGTATACAAGACTTCTCAGTGTCTAAATTGGGACTGAAGAACACTAAAGTGTTTACTCAACGTGTGGCGAGAGGCATTACATTTTCATAACTCACGCCAAGTTATTATTAGGCTACACACCTTGTTGATAACACCAAACTGCTATTTTAAAACAGACTACATTACAATACAGAGAGAGAGAGAGAGAGAGAGCAGAACAAGACAAAGAACTTAGGGAGATATGCATAACGTTTCACAACCTGATTAAATAAAAGAGAATGAGATGGATACAAAATAGATGTACTTACCATATTTGCAATAGGATTATTATTCTACCAAAGTTTACTGTAAATGAATGTCTCCATGTTCAGCACAGCATGTTGTAACCCTGTAGACTGATGTGCCCTGGTTAGCTAGAGTACGCTCACTGTAAATGAGGAAATAGTGTACTTTATAAATGACTGTGCGGCAGACACAGTGACATACTGTGATAGTGTTTACTTTACCTCTTTCAGCAACAATAGAGGAACTGTTTAATGGAGGTCAGTAAGGAAGTACATTTACTTGAGTACTGTACTTAAGTACACTTTTTTTAGTATCTGTACTTTACTTGAGTATTTTTTTTAGATTTTTTTGGAAGCTTGTGACTTTCAGTCCACTACAAAGATAAATATTCACTTTGTTTCTAGGAAGGCAAGTTTGGATCTAGGGATCCAAACTTATTTATTTTTTAAAATGTAATAATCATTTGAAAATGTTCTTTGTAATTTGTACTTTTGTACTTTTGAATACACACAATGGGGCGAACGTGCAAATGAACCAATATGCATCTAATATGCATATGTGTATTTTAATTATAAAGCGTCATCTAGGTTCAAATCCATGCTAGTGTTTGTGTGGGAGAAACCAAGAACCACCTGCCAGTATATGTATATTTATTAGGATAAAATCTTTACAATTAAAATGATCATTACTGGTTAATCAGTTTACTGATTTAATCAGATACAGACAAATAATGACAATCTAACTGTACCTGACTTACTGTCAACTTATGTCAGTTCTATCATTTTCCGGTGTTCTTGGCCGGTTATTCTTGGTACATGTGTTAATTAACGTGCTCTGTCCATAACAAATACAACAATAAAAAAGCAGATAAAAGTCCTTTTTCATTTTCAGTTTGTTGTCTTTAACTATGTTTGATGATAATATCTTTACAAAACAACCATACAGCAGCCTAATTGTTTGTACACACTGAAGCAGGCAAAGATTTAGATTTTTACATAAGAAAGAAGTAAAACACACAATACAAGGAAACAGAACCACCAGATCTCTAGACCACTAGAACAACTCATTTTAAATTAAAAAACAAACAAAACAAAAATAAAAACGTTTTAGAGTAAATGTATAAAACTGGACCACACAGATATTTGTTCTTCTGAGCAAAAAGAAAGCAAACTCATCCTCTCATCATCCCAGGAAGGATTGGTGGAGTGTGGTGGCGGGGGCCACTGGCTGCTGGGGCCCGGGGGGGCCTCCGGATGGAACATGCATGGTGGGTAGAGAAGTAGCAGGGGTGGGGGGACCCCACAGGACCCCGGGATTACCAAAAGCCTGGATAGGGACGCCTCCTGGGGGCATCATGCTAACTCCTGGGGGCATCATGCCACCTCCTGGGGGCATCATGCCACCTCCTGGGGGCATCATGCTAACTCCTGAGGGCATCATGCCACCTCCTGGGGGCATCATGCCACCTCCTGGGGGCATCATGCTAACTCCTGGGGGCATCATGCTAACTCCTGGGGGCATCATGCCACCTCCTGGGGGCATCATGCTAACTCCTGAGGGCATCATGCCACCTCCTGGGGGCATCATGCCACCTCCTGGGGGCATCATGCTAACTCCTGGGGGCATCATGCCACCTGCCGGAGGCATCATGCCACCACCTCCTGGCGCCCACGCCGCCATGCCTCCCCCAGGCTGGGCGGGCCACGGTGACACAGGGCTGAGCCACGGGCTGGTGGAGCCGGGAGGCTGGCTGGTGAACGGGCCCTGCTGTCCCCAGGGCATGTTGGTAGGAGATGAATATGGAGAGCCCCCTGCTGGTTGGCTGGAGTAGTTGGCGAGGATCTGAGAGTTGGACAGGGTCGGCCGAGGGGGACCTTGGTAGAGAAGAGACAGGAAACACAAGAAGAGCTGGGAGGTTTATCTATCCTTGTCTCCTCTCCTCCTTCCTATCTCCTTCATTCCTTGGCAGAGGGACACACTGGGGTTCATTACGTTTTCTCTGTTCTTGCACTTTGTATGTTGCTCCGTATAAAATGTTCTGCAAAATGCCTAAATTGTTTTTGTAAATGTGTTTACAGGCTTGGTCAAACATACACAGTATTGTGGGACATGTTGCTGTAGTGGGGAGCAGCGGCAGAACAGTGTCACAGTCTTTTAATACAGGAAGCGACTGACACACCTACTAACGTCATGGATTCAATCCCAGTAACAGCCATGATGCTGTGTGACCTGAACCCCAACCTGACTAACTGATCAATTATGATGCCAAAACAGTCGTGCGTGTGTGTGTAATGTATACAGATGAATAAGCTGAATTGCCTTGCATTTTAGGAAAAGGGGAAAGGGAGTATTTTCTAGTGGAAAATTGCTTTAACAGCTTCCCCCAGCTGATGGCTGCTCAAATGGTCATGATGAGTGCATGGGGGGCAGGAGCAGTTAGGGGTTAAGTGTCTTGCTCAGGGACACGTATGCTGAGCGGGCCAGGGAGTCGAACCGGCGACCTCCAGATTCCCAGAAGGCCCACTCAGCTATAGGCGCCCCAAAATAAAACTGTAAAATCATTTATTATGACAGCTAAATATTTGAGATGGGTTCCCTCATGGGCTGCCAGAAGAGGGATCATGTGCTGTTCTTCCATGGGGGGTGGAGGGGGGTCTTTGTAAATAAAGCCTCTGTGCAGTGTAACGTGGGAAACAGGGAGCTTCCTGAGACTAATCTGATGGATGCCCAGTAAACACTGACACTGTCCAAGAGCCATGATACCATACTGGACCATGCGCATGGCTTGGACCTGATCCATGTGGTCATGGGAATATGCTGTGTGTGTGTGTGTGTGTGTGTGTGTGTGTGTGTGTGTGTGTGTGTGTGTGTGTGTGTGTGTGTGTGTGTGTGTGTGTGTGTGTGTGTGTGTGTGTGTGTGTGTGTGTGTGTGTGTGTGTGTGTGTGTGTGTGTGTGTGTGTGTGTGTGTGTGTGCGTTGTTTAACCACACACACACAATGGGGGCGAACATTCAGTGAAGATAGGCGATCTACAAGTTCAAAACCATACAACCTATAAACTCACAACCGAAAATGTCACACACTCGCAGAGGTTATGTGAGGACGTGAGTCACAATTAAATGTTTGCAGTGTGATGACTTCCTGCATGGTAATGATAATATTGACATTGAGGTATGTTGTTCTATTCATTATTAGATGTTATTCCAGGCAGATCAGAGTACAATGTCAACTAACTGGTATACCACTTGGAACACTTGGGGAACAATTTTTTTATTGTGGGTGCAGGTTTGGAAGGTAACCATGGTAAATGGTGCATTCATATAGCGCTTTTATCCAAAGCGCTTTACATACTGTAGATTGTGCATTACATTCACCCATTCACACACACATTCATACACCGATGGCGGAGGAAACCATGCAAGGCACCAACCTGCTCATCGGGAACAATTAGGGGTTCAGTGTCTTGCTCAAGGACACTTCAACACTAACTCTGGGGGAGCCCCCCAGCCCGGGATCATGGGAACTTTGCGGTTTCCAGTTCACTTTACCCGGCCACTCTACCCCTGAGCCACTGCCGCCCCATCCATGTTCTTTTCTATTCCTTAATTTAAAAAAAAAAAAATCCTTCCACATAAATGTGACAACTTCTCAGAACACGGCATCGGAAATGTACTGGAGCGCTGCAGCATTGGTTTTGGAGTGGTACTTCTGGTTTTGTTTCCAACTGAATTCTGGGAATCTCAATTCTAACAGACAACGGAGTGGCCAAAAAGACTACTAAAATGAATGTTGCACAGTATCATTTGAACAAAATCTCTAGCAAAATGAAGTACAGTAGGTGCTGAGTTCTGGAATTCACAGCTATTGCAGGTTATGAAATTACCCATCATACTGCTAGTTAATTGCTCTGTCTGTGTTCTAGATACTAACTCACCTGTCACCTGCTGATTATGACTCATGTGTTTGATTCACTAGTAACTAACTAAACTGTTTTTGCCAGACCCAAGGGGTCGGCCTACATGAGGCTTTGTCCGTCCCCATTTCGTCCATACATGGGCAAAAAAGACCTCGTCTGTCCCCCTTTCGTCCATACATGGGCAAAAAAGACCTCGTCTGTCCCCCTTTTGTCCATACATGGGCATAAAAGGGACCTCGGTCTGTCCCTTTCTTCTCCATACATGGGCATAAAAGGGACACAGGCTGACACGTCATGCGAAGTCCAGCTTAGCCGTGACGTAGTGCTCTGATCTTATAAAGTACTAGGAATTTATTCTGGTTCTGGCAGAACCAGGTCTCCTGGTCTTGTTTTGCTATAGCTCACCATGTACCAACTCACCTTGTGGACCATTGGGTGAGGTGGGAGGGGTGGTGATGCCTGGCTGTAGTTCTTCCTCCTTCGGCTCAGAAACACTGAAGATGTCCATCAGTTCATCTCTGGATGATGTCTGTAAGGACACAACAGGTATGTGGTGATTTACATTTACTAGAGCAGGGGTCTTCAACGTTTTTCAGGCCAAGGACCCCCTAGCTGAGAGAGAGATGAAGCATGGACCCCCCACTACATATTGTATAAAATTGTGTTGCAAATCATTTCCATAGAGCTTCATAGACTTGTTTGACATACATTATCTTTTCGATGAATATGTTGGATTCGTGCTAATGTGTATTTTTAGACAGCTAACCTTTTAAACCCTCAATATTGTTAGTCACCTTGACTCTTGCCTCTGTACTGGGTCTGCTCTTTTTCCCTCTGCACCAACTCTCCGAAAATAGCTCACAACGTGTATGTTATTATGCTATGTTGCATTACATTGCGTTGTGATGTGCTGCGGTCCGATATGGTAAGGTGCCACTAGCCTGATTAGCAGACTGAAGCGTGCAGTCCACTCAGAGAGTGGGTGGGGTCTATGGTCTGGAGCCAGGCTATATAGTAAGGTACAATAGGGCATAGCAGTGGCGGACATTTTGTGTTCCACAGATCATTCATTTTTTTCCCCATAGAGATTTCCGAAAATATTTATATTACATATTTTAAGCTAGCCATCCAGGCTCCTGGTGAACCATGACCATAGACATTTGATTCAAATTGTGTCAAATTAATTTTGAAAACGGCAAAGAATTGTATTAGTTATATAATATAATATAATTAAATATTCTTTGACACAGAATCAAATGTTTTATGGTCATGATTCACCATGCAGCAACCTGGATGGCTTGGTTAATGGGCTTTGTATCTGTGGAACCACAAAATGGCTGGCACTGCTACAGTATGCCCTACATGTTACGTTATGTCATGGTACATTGCGTTATATTTAATAAATATTACCTGCATTGGTGGTCCTGTTGGGGAGTTGGGCAGTGGGCTGAACATGTCTACACCATCTGGGACCTTTATAAACATAAAGACACAAAATCACAAAATGCAATACATGTTTATTTCAGAATGATTTATTTCCATGTGTTGTCATGTTTGATTGTTTTACACCGAGGACCACTTTGGAAATAAGTATTTTTTGTTTTAAGTGCTATCCTCTGGATTCTCTTTTTTCAATCAATAAATCAATCAATCTATATACTGTATAATTTTTACCATGTTGGAAACGTTTTTATTTATGGGTTTCTTTTTTTAAGAACTGAAGTCTTCAGGTGACAAAGTGGAGGCTCTACACTGGATCAACCATCCACCCCTCAACAAATGGGTTGGACAGGTTTAGTTCTAGACCGCATGTTTATTGAAGCTTTGTTTAAAAATGAGGCACAGGGCTGATCCAGGCTGAGGTTAAATTACTTCTCAAGCCTTCACTCTCACTTTGTTTATCTTATTAATATTCCTCTATTCTCTTCTCCATTTCTTCCCTTGCCCCTGACCCCCCCCCCCCCCCCCCCCCCCCTTACCTTTGGCTGAGAATCTGTGTCGTCCTCCAGAAGTAATAAGGAACTGTTCTGAGGGTTCTGAGGGGATTAAAGTTTAGTATTGGAAACAGATATTTCTCCTTTAAAGCAAAGACATTAAACGTTAATATATTTACATTGAATGTTATATTTACATTGAAAGTGATATTTACATTGTCTTGTGTTTCTTCTGTCTGGATGTCTGTGTCTGTTATCCTAGCTGTCTCCTGGTCCAGACTTTGGCAGACCGCCGTGATGTCGTCCAGGACTGGGTCTGCCTGTTCAACAGCAAAACAAACCTCACTTAGTTTGGACACGCTGAACATTGCTCCAGTACAGTACCATACTGTCCCAGTTCAACAGCAACAGTACATGTTCCAGTAGCGCACACAGGTCCTGCCAGGAACAGTCCCATTGCTTTGGTCGACACGCATTTTCCCATGCAGCCACCACTGTACACCCCACAGGATTCAAACTAGCAACCCTTGCATCATAAGCCCATTTCTGTAACCTCCAAGCAGCCTTAAGCCCCTGTCCCACCTGCACTGACAATGTTTCATACTAGCATAATAAAGGGCCTGGTGATCATTTGCGAAAGATTTCGTTCCTAAGTAAGTCTAAGGGCAGCAGGTACACACTGTAGGACTTTTAAAGTGGTCGGGGAGTCATCTGATCGTTAAGCATTTCACACTACATAAGTCTCTTTCTTGAAATCGGCTGTCATATATCATTGTGGTTTTCACTCTATACGATTGATCGCCGACAAGGGATCACACACTGCAGGACTCAAAGCCAAGAGTAGAGCCCTCTCCCCCTCTCCCTCTCTCTCTCATGTGTTCCACTTCTACGTGCGCAGCAGCTCCTCGCAATATAAACAAACTATTTCTCTCTGTGTGCAATTCCTCTCTAATAAACAGTGCCCCCCCCCCCCCACCCCAGCTCGCGCACAGCTCTCTCACTCTCTCACGCTCTCATTCTGTTTAATAATGTTTTTAGACCTCAATGGAGATATTGCAGGCTTATACAGGACTGGACGGTAATATTGCGGTAATATTGCGGTACTATGCGGGACAAGACATTTTCTGTTGCGGGCAGCAGCAGTGGTCAGGTCCAGCCACCCTCCCCTCGCCATCTGGCTGTATGCGCTCTCATTGGCTGTAGCACGGATCTCCTCGCAGAGTGATCATAACTCATTCATACTGTATGATGTCCAACGCCAAATATCAAACCTGCTAGATATCTAAAAACCCTCTGGAACAACTTTAATTTCCTTGTAGAGGCAAGAAGATAAATGCATGTGAAATTAGGAAATCATTACAGTTGTTTAGAATTATGTTTGTTAGCCTACTTGTTCACATGTTATTTATTTGTTCTGACTGCTAATGTAAAAAATATTATTGTTTAGACAGATACCAGGTTCGATGTTTACCTGGTATCCTAGTTACAATGAAGCACTATACGTTGTTCTCTTTGCACTCTACTTATGTGACTATCTAGCTTGTTGTTTAGAGTTCATGCTCACTCTGCTTACTTTGATCTCGCACTTGTCAGTCACTCTGGATAAGAGTGTCTGCTGAACAAAGCGTTCATACAGAAAATGTGTAAATGGAGGATGTGAGCATGTTTCAATGTTGTGTTACCAGGTTGGTTGTCTTGATGTAGAATAGACAGTAGCCTTGAGGCTGGTGGTAAATGTACGCTAGCGCTCTGGGGTCAGACTCGTCCTTCCTTAGAGAGCTGATCCTGTCACTGTCATGGTCGTGCTCCACCACCTGACGGAGACAGAGATGTCATGTCACGAAACAATGTCCAACAGATGTCTCCCTTTAACACCTTAAATACGTTAACAAAGGTCATGTTCACACTGTCAGCCCAAATCAGATTTTTGGCCTATATCTTGATTAATAATAATAATAATGATAATAATAATAATAACTTGAATTTATATAGCGCCTTTCTGAAACCCAAGGACGCTTAAATTTGATTAGAACCAGATTGGTTTTAGCAAGTCTGAACACGAACAGCAAAGACACGCGCACACACGCACACACACACACACACACACACACACACACACACACACACACACACACACACACACACACACACACACACACACACACACACACACACACACACACACACACACACACACTGATCTTAGCTAAACAGATTTGAAACACATTCGCAGGTGGTATGAAATGTGATTCAAATCTGATTGCTATGTGTCTCAGTCTGGCCACTGAAGCGCGATTCATATTTTTTGTATGATCTAGTGGCTCACCGAAAATAGCAGATCTACAAGCTCACAATGCGTCGCAATGCAACACGTTGTGGGCTTGTAGATCAGCTATTTACTGCAAATGACACCATTGTACAACAGAGTATTGTTTAACATTACTCACAACTGTTGTTACGTCATTACCACAGCAACCAGTGCAGGTTGATGACGTCTGAAATGTACACACATCTTATCTGATGACTTGCATACAACACTGGTCTATGTTCACACTGGCACAGCCCAAATCAGATTTTTGGCCGACCCAGATTGGAATCCGATTGTTTTTATCAAGACTAAACAGCAGAAGAAAAGTATCAATCAGGCTTCAGTGTCCAAGTGTCCAGACTGTGACACATGAATCTCATTTCAAACCACACGGGAATATTGTTCAAAACAGATCGCTTTCCGTGTGGTTGTTTGGTGTCATTTGGACTGGACATGATAGCTGATAGCTCAATCCTAAAGAAATCAGAGTTGCCTGCAGTCTGAACAAATGCTTGAGATACATGATTGTGAGGATTGTATTTTCCACCCTCTTCTGTTCAGAGTGACTTGAGGGGACAGTAAGCGGGCAGAGTGCATCATTGAGATGGCAAGAGAGACGGACAAGGTGCAGACTCTGCAGAGAAGACACTAGGGTGATGTTTCTACTTTAACCCATTAAAACCGGGAAAGCATCTGTGTCATTTTAGATTTTAACCAAATATTTTATACTTTGGCTATTCAAAAATAGAAAAAATAAACTTTGTACAAATCTTTGAATATATATATATATATATATTTTAAAGTGCTTTCTTTTTTCTCAAATCTTCTGGGGGTCCCTGAGATGGGGTCTGTGGCCAAATCTTACTTCTTACTACTATATAATTGACAAAAGCTCTGAAAGTTTGTCAGGGATTCGCAAGCACAGGATCACTCCACATGCCTCCAAGACCTGCCACAGACTGTTGATCAGAGCTATGGCTATGTTTTAGGCATTTTACCCCACCTCAATCAGTGATTAGACTCTCGGTTTGATTGATTCTCTGATTTGCCTATCAGACCCTCAGCCTGATGTGGCAGGTTGCCATAGCAACCAGATACAGGAAGTCTGACCTCTTTATCACATGACCGAGGTTGGGAGGTTGGGAGGATGGGAGGACGGGACTATAGAGGTTAGGGCCGCAAAGTTATTTTTTGAAAATATGAACGCAAGTGAACTCCAAGGGCAGGTCAACATAACATGACAACAAAGGTCAACCCCAAAGGTTTAAAAAACCCACTCCCAGCCCTGGAGAGCAGCTTTACAGCAGAAATGCAGATCAAACACTATATTTCCCAAAGGAACCTTGAAAAACATGCCATGGTGGATTTTCTGTAGAACTAAATTAACTTCAGGGAATTTAAATGTAAAGTTGAATTTTGACTCATGCTACTTTCTAAGAAGAAGACAAAAATAGGAGAATGACGTCACATCCTCATGTCTGAGGACAAAACAAACATCTGTTGGACATCAGAGCTGCTAGACAGACAGACAGACAGACAGACAGACAGACAGACAGACAGACAGACAGACAGACAGACAGACAGACAGACAGACAGTCCATGTTGTGAGTCATCACGTATTGCCTCCCTGGATAATAAATAATGTGATAGGTGAGGGCAGGTTGATAATAATAATACAAAAACACAAATCAACCTAATATGTGTATTGATATGCTGTTTTTTTAATGGGGTGGGAGAGATGCAGAGTGTGTGTGTGTAGCCTTCTGTGTAACTACTGTATGTGTTGCTTTTGGCTGTAGTCTCTAAACAAGGGTTCATGGCCTCGGGGCTCAGGGGAAGTCCGGGGGGCCGTGAGGCACTGGGACGTGTTTGGCAATGAGGGACTGGGAGGAACTGGGAGGGAAATGGGTTCCATGTAAGACTGAGTCACTCACCCCAGTCCTCTCATCCACGATCTTCAGCCCGCTGGTGGAAATCTTCAGCCAGACTCTCTGCTTGTGCTTCCCTTGGCTTCTACCAGCTAGCTCTAGACCCTGAGAAAACACACAGCATTGATTGGTTGATTGGTTGCAGTTTATGTGTCATTAGGGAATTTATTTTGTGCGTGCGTGCGTGCGTGCGTGCGTGCGTGCGTGCGTACGTGCGTGCGTGCGTGCGTGCGTGCGTGCGTGCGTGCGTGCGTGCGTGCGTGCGTGCGTGCGTGTGTGCGTGCGTGCACATGAGTAAAAATACATAGTATGCTCACATACTCAGAATCAGAATCAGAATCAGGTTTATTGTCACATCACAGGTTTACAAGGTAAAAAAGTGGGTGAAATTCGTTTTTGTACAACACTCCCATCGCAACGTTAAATTCCGTAGAAAGAAGAGTGGGGAGAGAGAAAAAGAAGAGGGGTAGGGGGTTAAGTGGGAAGGAGATCAACAGAGAACAATAGAAGGCCAAAAACAAGTTATCTACATATTTACAAAGTACCTGAGATAAGAGACAAACTAGGTGCCTGAGCATAGCAGCAATGTATGTATACTGTGCATGATATACTTATAGACGCTAAGGTGCTTAGAGAGAAAAGAGCGCAGTAATAAAAAATAAAAATAAAAAAAAGATTGTGCGTTATACATGGGGATTAAGGTGCAGAGGGTCAGTGCGTGTTCACCTAAGGTGGACTGACCCTGGTATAATCCGCAAGTAGCTCCATGAAGGAGAGCAACAAAAAGTAATCTTTAGCATTGACTAAAGCTTTTGCCACAAAGAGTACAATTAAAGCCCTTTCTCCTGTGTGTATCAACATGTGTTTCTTAAGATTAGCATTGACTAAAGCTTTTGTCACAAACTGTACACTTAAAGGGTTTTTTTTTTTTTTTTTTTTTTTTTTTTTTTTTTTTTCGCTGGTATGATTCCTCATAAGTCCAAGTCATTTCCTGGTATGATAATCCACAGGTGTGTTCAGGAAGAGCCAGAAAAGTCTGCAGCCAGCTGGGCAGTACCGCCTATTGTCAGGCTGCTGGAAAGGGGCTCATGCTTCATTCAGCATTCTGACAGCAGCCGGGTTAAAACTATTCCAGAACCTGGTGGTGGAACTCTTGATACTGCGATAGGTCCCCTTGCCCGGTCGCGGTCGTTGTAGGGTTCTGAACAGTGCTCATGCACACAGGTGCCTATATTTGTCTTTAATTCTATCTAACTACATATCTAAATCTGCAATTATTGAACGATGTTATTGTTGAGACCTACATACTGTACTATAAGCACTATACATCCATTTTACTGGTGATAGATTGCACATACTATTTACAGTATGTTCAGTCAGTCCAATTGCAGACTGCAAGGTCAGTCCACTAGGTATTTAAGACAATTTGATTGATTATTATTATTATTTTTGGTTATGGAATGCACATGATACCTCTGCCTTTGTTTACACCTACTGATGACCTATACACTATGCACACCTGTGCACACCTGACCAACCTAGGTGCAGAAGGCCAGGTCAGATGTTAAACTGACATACTAGTGTTAATGCTTATAGGCAATAATGTACTTGTTTTCTACCCTTAACTGTATCTTTGTGTCATCCTTACTGCAGTGTTGATATGACAAACTGTGAATTTCCCTCACGATCAATAATGTATCTATCCAACCATCTATACATCTATCCACCTATCCATCCATCCATGCATACTCACACACACACACACACACACACACACACACACACACACACACACACACACACACACACACACACACACACACACACACACACACACACACACACACACACACACACACACACAGACAAATGGCAATCGGCAATCTGTGTACATTGCTCATATGTCTCCCTGTATCCATTCTTGCCACCTTTTCTTTTGATTGATATTCTTATGCAGACCTATCTTGGACATTTGTTCTCATGTTTTTGTTTCATTTTTGTTTTTGTTTTTTTGTCGACCACAGATGTAGAATTTAATTTAGATTAGTTTCAATGTACAGAATGTTACTTAGATAGCATGTTGTTTAAACAGATGTTATGTTTATTGTTTACCTGGTAACCTAGTTTCTTAGAGCCACTACATTGGTCTTTCTGCACTCCATTTATGTGATTGTTTACCTTTTTGTTGTGGACTAGAGTTCATGTTTACTCTGCTCATTTTCCGATCTCAAACTTGTAAGCCGCTCTGAATAAGAGCATCTTCTAAATGCCTAAATTGTAAATTATGTGAGCACATGCATGACCATACACACATGCACGTGTACCAACACACACGTGCCCAGATGTTATCTGAGGACATGACAGACTCACTAGTGAACACATTGGTTCAAGGCCGGGTGGGTCAAGGGTGAGCATATTAGCTGAATAATAATAATATTAATATAGCTGCAAGCAGCGATAATATGGGGCCAGGAGAGAGAAAGAGAAATGATAATTCCTTTAACAGGTCAGTTCATGAAAGTCCTTGCGGTCTTGTTTCCAATGAGTGCCTGTGAGCAATTAGGGGTTAAGAGTCTTGCTCAGGGACAAATTTCATTTCATCGACACATTTGCTGACCTGGCCTGGAATCGTACCTGGGGCAACCAGAGTCTCTGGCTCCCTAGGCGGGCTCACTAACCACTCAGCTATGGCCACCCCTGAGAGAGAGAGAGAGAGAGAGAGAGAGAGAGAGAGAGAGAGAGAGAGAGAGAGAGAGAGAGAGAGAGAGAGAGAGAGAGAGAGAGAGAGAGAGAGAGAGAGAGAGAGAGAGAGAGAGAGAGAGAGAGAGAGAGAGAGAGAGAGAGAGAGAGAGAGAGAGAGAGAGAGAGAGAGAGAGAGAGAGATACGGAATAGAGAGAGACAAATGGAATAGATTGAAGAGACAGAGAGAGACAAATGGAATAGATTGAAGAGACAGAGAGAGACAAATGGAATAGATTGAAGAGACAGAGAGAGACAAATGGAATAGATTGAAGAGACAGAGAGAGAGACAAATGGAATAGATTGAAGAGACAGAGAGAGGGACAAATGGAATAGATTGAAGAGACAGAGAGAGAGACAAATGGAATAGATTGAAGAGACAGAGAGAGAGACAAATGGAATAGATTGAAGAGACAGAGTGAGAGACAAATGGAATAGATTGAAGAGACAGAGAGAGAGACAAATGGAATAGATTGAAGAGACAGAGAGAGAGACATGGAAACGGAATAGATTGAAGAGAAAGACATGGAATAGATTGAAGAGAGAGAGAGAGCGCCATGGAAACGGAATAGATTGAGTCATGTTTTTTGCATTTCAACTTAAATGAGTCTGCATCAAGTGAGGCTTGAACCGGCAACCTTACGGTCATGAAGCACTCTTAGGTAGCTGCAACACTACCTATAGTGCTATATCTTTGTCCAGGCTGACATTGTCTGTTGAGGATCACAAACTCTTGCCTTCTGTCATGACCCAAGCCCCTGTTTCACTAACACTAAGATCACTCGTTCACAAACCATTTACCAATGAAGAAATTGTACATCTCCTCAGAACCAAAATTAGTGAAAGTAGCCGATCTACAAGCTCACAAACCATTAAAAGTTGTCAGATTGTACATTGGCTATTTTCACAATGAAGTATGTTATACATTGAAAAAACATACTCTCATTGCTATCTGAAAAGTTGTGAGATTGTAGATCAGCTGTATGTAAAAAACACTCAAATAAGTATTTCATGTTATCTTTAACAATTGCAGATGTATTCATTGATAGTCATGTTGTGTGAAATGCAACTCAGATGAAGTCTGCACCAAGTGAGGCTTGAACTGGTGACCTTCAGGTTGTGGGGCACACATTTAAGCGAGAAGCCACCAACAGACAAGAACCTGTGAAAAAGGAGATCACACAGATCATACAGTTTCACGCAAATAGCTGAAAAATCCTGGGTTTAAGTGTTTTTCAAACTGCTCAAGATTGCGGACAATCTAAGGGCGGTGCTTACTGGTCAACGTGATAGATGTGTTCCTCATTAGTCAAGGCACATGTGTAAGCAGGTCTAATGGCTGTCGGCCAAACGAGGCATGACTTTTGCCTGTTTAAAGTTTCAATTTTCAAAAAATTGCTATAGCGCCCCCGTTTGACCAATTGGAGTAAGATTGGTTTCAGTGATATTTGGAATGGCCCTTTACATTTCTGCAAAGTTTCAAAGAATGGTAAGTCTGCATGTATGTGTTAGGGGCAGATGAATAATTGTCATAAAACTGCAATATTCATTGGCTCATTAAAGCTTCATTTTTTCACTTATGGAAGATATTTTGCAAACGTTTTTTGGTATAGGTCCAAAGTTCATGTGTAAAAAGTTTCGTGCAGATTACTCAAAAATCCCAGGAGGAGATAGGTTTTAACTGTTTTTCATATAATTCAAAATGGTGGGAGATCTAAAGGTCAGAGGTCAAAAGTCAGAGTGTGAAAGTTGTTCAGCATGAGGAGACGCATGTGTGCATCGAAGTTTCATGGCTGTAGGTGAAACAGGGCATGAGTTGTACCTGTTCAAAGTTGTCATTTTCAACTGAGTGCTATAGCGCCACCTTTTGACGAAAGATTGTGAGATTTATTTTTTGATCGTTTTTCATGACCATCTATCATATGGCCGAGTTTCATAAAAAGCGACTGCACGGTTCAGCCAGAACTGGCAAAAACGGCAGAAGAAGAAGAAGAAGAAATGGAATAATGCGAATAACAATATGGGTCCATGCTGGAAGCCTGGCCCCATAATTAACACAGTTTACCCTTTGACCCTGAGCAACATCTGGTATTTTCAGGGAGGTCAGTGTGTTGGTTCAGCTGCAACCGTAGAGGTCAAAGAATCAAACTTGACCCCTCGACGATTGGGGTTTCTCGAACCCCTTGTAACTTTAAGCACATTAAATAGATCCCATAACCCCATGGTTAGTCCCATGACCACCCGCAGATTCTTCATCCATGAGGTAGAATGAAATTAATCCATTGGGTCCACTAAAATGCATCCCAGTAGAGGCCTTATCCTCAGTGACACTACACTCTTAAATAACCACTTAAGCCCTACGTGAAATACGAAAATAGCCTTTTTATTTTTTCGCCTATAATGTCATGCCTGAAATAGGGACGCCAGGTTGAAAATTACTTATTTTCTATCAATTACACACCCCATGAAGCCTTGAATTCATGGAGATTTTTTGTTTTTGTCGCATTCCTAAGCCAATAATTTGATGACCGGGTCATCGGTCAATAGGAGACTCAGTAGGAGACTCCGCCGGTCATCAAATGATTGCCTTAGGAATGCAACAAATCTCCATGAATTCAAGGCGTCATGGGGTGTGTAATTGATAGAAAATACGATTTTTTTGGGGGTGAACTACTCGTTTAACCCCTGACCACTACAACAACTAAAAACATTCCAAGTCCTATGGCTGAATGGTTAGGAACATACCAACTACTCTCTCTTTACACTGTATCTGTCAATAAAGGCAAAAAGAAAAGCACCACAAATAATAAGAGTGAAACATTCCAAGTCTTAATAATGATCAAAGGCAGTATCTCCATCGCGTATCTCTTGATAACAGACATTGGATGTATTGTCAATATTATTTGTGATCAAATGTCAGCCCTCGTAGCAGATAAGAAGGCAAACGGAGAGGCAGAGGTTTATTTTGGCAGTGTGGGTCCTTGCTGGCCTCAGCTCAGCTGCATGGGTCTGTTTTCTCAACAGCTGTAGACAGCAGTCAGCAGTTTCCCAAACAATGGGTCGCGCCCCATTTTGGGTCACAGACCCATTTTCATGGGTCACAAGTAAATATCCTATTTGTTTAACCTTTCCTACAAATATTTTCCCCAAACATATATTCATAAATACAAAGATTTTCAAAAACATAAAAAACTAATATTTTTTCCAAAATGTTTTAAAGATTTTTCAAAAGATTTTCAGACATTTAATTTGTTTTCCATAAAAGATAAAATTTAAAAAAATGAAAATACCCAATATTCAAGCACAACACGTGATGGGGCAGCCTTGACACCTTGTAGATTTTGCGTCTGTACCTTGAGTTTACTGTACCTTGAGTTTCATCATGGCGTCCACACACATCTTGTCCCCCTGCGGCTCAGCCACCGGGTCCACGCCGATCAGCTTGGCCTTGTAGCGAACGCCGTCTCCATGGAAACGGGACACGGGGTCACCGGGCATCTTGGCTGCCGCCGCGGCCGCCCCTGAGAACATGAACACAGCGCTTAATGGAGCATAACCGTGGGGCCAAGCCAACAGAACGGGGCAGAAAACACCCACACAACCCTGTGTGTGTGTGTGTGTGTGTGTGTGTGTGTGTGTGTGTGTGTGTGTGTGTGTGTGTGTGTGTGTGTGTGTGTGTGTGTGTGTGTGTGTGTGTGTGTGTGTGTGTGTGTGTGTGTGTGTGTGTGCGTGTGTAAAACTGGATCGTTGACCCTACATTTGACGCATTAAGTTGTCCCTCCTGACTCATTGGCTTTTAGTCAATGTTTGATTTCTCTTCTGGGAATTACATTGACAGTCTGTGTTTATGGGAATGTCAATGTGTGTTAAACTGTGTGCTTAGTTGTGACAAAGGTTGTCTTTTTAACACCAAACCGTGTAAAAGCCATCATCCGGCCCCATTGTTTTATTGATGTATTCAATGCATTACTAGTCCTACTGTAACTGCTATTTAGATGTGTTTTTACACCTAGATTAAGCGTTAAATTGGTTATTGGTGAGGTGAGTTCTATGGCCACTGAAACCTGTTAAAACACCCTCTTGTATGATTTAAAAAAGAATTCATGGTCATCAAGAAAGTAAACATTCTATTTTTTACTCCTGAAAAGAATAAACATTTTGAAGAGATGTTATTTTTATTGCAGTGGCTGTGAGACAGCGCCTGGCCCAGTTCACACAGAGGTTTTTGATTCAGACAAAATTAAAGGGAATTTCAAAAAGGGAAGATTCCCTAATAATGTTTTGGGTTAGGCTCTATTTCTGAAACGAATGTTTCCTTTTTTTTGCATGAGTTTCTTTGCTGATAAGAGTGTGATCTTGAGGTAAAACGAAGTTCAAAGGTAGAAGCAACCAGGGGCTTTTAAAGAGCTTTAACAGATTAGATTTGACAATCCTTCAGTCTTTATTTCATCTAGACAGTACATGGCTGGCAAGAAGACATTCTTTTACAGCTGCTGAAATGGAATTTAAACCCCCGCAAAGAAATACGATTCCCTATAAAAAAGAGCACTGCGGTGTGTGTGTGTGTGTGTGTGTGTGTGTGTGTGTGTGTGTGTGTGTGTGTGTGTGTGTGTGTGTGTGTGTGTGTGTGTGACACACACACACACACACACACACACACACACACACACACACACACACACACACACACAACTCACAATATTCAGGTGATTATATATTCAATGAGTTTGCTCTCAAAAATAGATATACAGTACATTGGAAAGCCCCACATATAGACATTAACAAACTCAGGTGTAAGAACTGCTCTACCTTTCTTACTGGACAGCCAGTTTCTGACAGCACTCTGGTTCTGGGCTTCAGGAGCGCTAGCAGCTGCATTCACCTCCTCTTGGCCTGTCTCCATAATGCTGGGCTATCTGAAATGGCCCGTTTAGTGAACCTGGAGGAAGAAGAGATGGACATTAAGACGCGTGGTTTGTTTTCAAAGAAGAGGCACGACACTCAATAAATGAAATGTATTGTCTGACAAAATTGATGCACTATCCCTCTTGGTGGATTCTCTTGAAAACAGAAATACTACATTAATCATATTAAACAACCACATCTTTTAAAGTCTAAAAGATCTAAGTTTAAAAAGTCTCACTCACCTGCTGAGGAAGCAGCCTGCTCCGTTCTGCTGTTCTCTCTGATTCACAGACATAATGATCCGTGTGAAACTTCTTCAGGCCAAAGGTCAAGATGGTGATTTATTAACCACTTTCAACCTGGCGTCCCTATTTTGGGCATGTCTTTACTAACCACGTCTAACCACATTTAACTATGTCTGCCCACAACCATATCTACAATGGAGGTTAAATGGAAGAGTTATGGAAGCATTTAGTGGATGGGCTATGGATGGTTAGTCATGGTTGTGATAGTGAGGTTAATCAGTGCATGGTGCTCCCTGAAGGCAGTGTGTACGGTTGGGTTTTTCTCCCATGGGTTTATTTGTGGTATTTTGTTGAAATAAATGCAAAATTAAATATGGCTGACTGCCAACAAGTCCAGCTGTATGACCAATGAACACCAGTGCCTGCCTGCCGTGTGTGTGTGTGTGTGTGTGTGTGTGTGTGTGTGTGTGTGTGTGTGTGTGTGTGTGTGTGTGTGTGTGTGTGTGTGTGTGTGTGTGTGTGTGTGTGTGTGTGTGTGTGTGTGTGTGTGTGTGTGTGTGTGTGCGCGCCATGCTCCTCTGTGGTGGGAACTGAAACCATAAGATAAAGTAACTGATATGTACTTCCTCTGCAAGAAAATGAGTTTCAGCTCTAAACAGTAGTTGAAAAATAACTAAGCACAGTTACTTAAGTACTGTACTTAATTTACATTTTTGAGTACTTTTACTTTAATTGATTATTTCCATGTTTTGATACTTTATAATACTTAATGTACTTTCTACTCCACTACAATCATTCTTATACTATCTTATACTTTAGCTATTAAAAAATAGCTGGTCTACAAGCTCACGACGCATCACATCAAGCTTATACATCAGCTATTTTCAAAAACATTTTGACATATACAAAATTAAAGAAATTAAATAGGATTTACTTTGGTACTCTAACTTTATTTTAATGCCAGTAGTTTTATACTTTAAAAAAAACATCTACTGATGCACAAACTTGGACACATCATTCCTGGAGTCACTGGGTGTTTCGGGGTCTTGCAACAGACACCCTCCTCCAGGCGACCCGACCGAGGCTGATCAGACCCCAGCCTGTGTCCAAGTGGAATGCTACTGCCCCCACTGTCTCTTGCGGGCTTAGGGTACTTTAATTCAAGTAAATTTTTTTATAAAGAGCTTTTACTTGCGTATTTTGACATTGTGGTATTGCTACTTTTACTTATAAAATCGGAGTACTTCTTTCACCACTGGCTAAAAATGAAGCCACTGAAACAGGAAATGATGGGGACAGTGAAAATAAAGGGGCAGATGTTAAGGAGATATTAGGTCAAATAAATACTAAAGAAATATTGTTATTGTTATTATCAAAACAATGGAGACGGCTACAGTACATGTTTATCAAGTGGCACTGGTCAGTCTAAGTTGCTCCATTTGTTTGTATGAATTAATATTTGCTCATCAGTCAGTGTTACATGCACTTATCTGCTTAACACTACACCATGAGCTGCTTTTAAAGGAGCATGAGCACTTCGCACATTTTCAAGCTCGTCTTCATATCATTTGTCCTCATTATAAGATGGCGCCATTTCTGTCTACTCGCTCTTGCCAGTAGACAGGTGGTCGTCTCATTTGTGGGCTGTGGAGATTTCAAACAAGATTTCAAACTCCTTTTTTTATTGATGGGAGAACAATGGCTTCTGTTTCAGCATGCTAAGCTTCCAGGAAGAGAAAGGCTTAAAGTTCTATTAGCTTTATACCTATCTATGATGACATTGGTAGGCAGGTTTCTGAACTGAGAGTAAACAGATTGCTCGATCACAACACTCAGAATTAAATAAAGGTGTCGAGGTGCACAGCCCGACAATATCACAAAAACAAGAAAACAGCCAGCACTCGATAATGTCCTTTCACATAATTTTGATTTAATTGCCTCACCCAGACAGAGCAACAGACGTGTTTTTCAAATTAATCAGTGTTCCACAGCATTGTGTCAAGACAACAGGAAGTGAGGTTTAAATAGTGCATGATGCAATCAAGACCAAATGAATACAGGTGCATAATGTCATCACTTTGAAAGCTAACAATGATGTCTCTGATTTTAAATAGGTACCAGGAAAGGACAATTACTATGTGAATTCAAGTGCAATTAAGAGACAATTTAACATTCACAAATATAAATTGTAGGATGATTCACTGTGAGTCAACTATATCTATACATGACTCCAGACCACTTGAAATAAGGACTGAGCATAAACCTACTAAACGCCTGCAAGGTTAGCAAGCAGGTAATCAACCAACAAATCAACTGACTCAAGAGATTCACAAATATACCAATGTACAAGTATATGCACATATACAAAAAACACTACAATGATAACCACCATGCAATAAGGATTTATTTAAAACATACACATTTGGAAAAGCCAATATGACTGAACCTTTTTGAAACCCTTCAATGAAAGCAGCTTAATAATAGCTCCTCATCCAAAAGGCCTCCCTCTGAACTAACAATCTGTCCCTGTCTCCACCTCTCTTTAAAGAGCTGCCTTATCCCCTGAAACCTCAGAGTGCAGACATCATGACCCGCAGCATCGAGGTCACTTATGATTTCTCATCGTTTCGGATAGAGCTCTTATGTTCAGAAAAACGTGTTTCTGAACTGCCCATAGCCCACACGCAGAGCTAATACACAGATATATTATAATGAGCTTTAGTGAGGAGTGAGGACCAATTATATGAAGATAAGGTTGAAAAAGGGTTTAGTGCCCCTTTATACCAATATAAATTACTTTATCTTACGACAAATATCCGATCTGCTTTTTAACTCTTTAAAAAAAGAAAATGGCTATAATGGCATGCCCAAAATAAGGACACCAGGGTTAATGTGGTTAAAACTACTAGACTTTTAGGAATCAACTGAATTCTCAGTAACAGGATGACCACAGCACTGGCCCGCCTTTGCGGGAAGGATACCTGAACAAGACTTTCTGGAATAATCAATAATTCCTTCCTTGGAAGCCATTATGACAAGATGCTGACAAATATTTAGTTTAGTGGAGCGCCCTGGCTGTATAACACATGTCCCAAGTGGTCAGACCGCGGTCTATAAGATTAAACAATATTTCCCAGGAAATTCACACAAATCCTCTAGAAACAAAAAAAGAAGCTTGGATTAGCTGGAGCTATAGCTAGAGGGGTTTGAATTAGCTGCTGGTTTCCACCAAATCTCCTTTAAATGACTTGAGGATTTGTTGGCAATATTGGAATCACATGGAAAACCCACAATATGTGGATTAGTGGGCATAGCCAAAGTTTGTAGCTGAGGGACTGGAAATAGACAAAACTAATCCAGTTTACTGACTGAAGAATGCATGGGTCCCTCTAAAGAGGAGTGTCATCACTCCCTGATGTGGTGGGATGTTGCTGGGTTTTCTTGTTAATATTGGCAATCACAGTGAAACAGAAATGCATGGACAAACACACAAGCACAGGAAAGATATCACGCGCACACACGCGCACACACACACACACACGCACGCACGCACACGCACACGCACCATTTGTACCCCACTGGCTCACCTGTCAGGGACCCGACCGGGATGACGCACTCACTCACCCACAGCAGACAGTCACAGTCTCATGGCCCAGTATGGATATTCCCATCTACTATGAACACATTAATTATTAAGTGACAACATTCTGGCTCCGATGTCTAAGTATGGATCTCTCTAGAGTCTACAGTATGAATGAACATTCTGGCTGTATAGCCTCTTATCTCAATCCGATGAGACACATATCTTTTGAGTCATCGGGTTAAGAGTTTCCCATCATCTGTCGTATACAGCAACTGACCATCCTGGGTCCATTTGTACCCTCTCAGAGTTACATTAACACTTGGCATTGTATAGTGTATGTCTTGCGCCGAGCATGAGGTCATAGTACTCTGTACCATGTGCACCAATGTATACAGTACACTATACAAGTGTATATTCCCTGTGGAAGCGTCGCTGATTTGATGTCAGCCAGATAAACTCCTGTACACTTACATAACATTTAAAAAGGAATAATGTTTATGCTAGGTGGTGGGTGCATGTACGCTTGACGTGAACACAGACGTTTCACATGTAGAAAACGACTGAAGGATCAAAGAATGTTCTTTAATAGCATGTGTTTAAAGGTTTAATGGAAGCTGGAACACGGTGCAGTTGCATATATTGTGGCAAAATGCCAAATGGCTTTCTGATCTTGTACAAATACAGTCTTCCTTAAAAGGAAGATAAACCATATGTCACCATACAGTAGCTGTAGAGGGACTGTATTGTGACTGAAAGGTCACAGTGTTGTATACCTTCATGATGTCTTCATGAACAGTTGTATGCCCTGGAACAAATTACACATTTTAAGAAGGACCACAACATCCTGTGTGTCACTCAGAAGGATGAATCCGGGGATATTTCCATAGAAATGTTTCCACACACTTGGTGATGAGTGCAACACTCGGGTCTCCAGTGGGGAGGGGGGGGCAACCAGGCAAGCATTTACCGCTCAGGGGACCGGGTTATGAACTTCAGGCAGGGGTACACGTATCGACGCGTTGAGTTTGTAGATCTGCTATTTTTGCCGAATGTTCCCCCCAGAATAGGCATGCTGGGGTTCATGTGGTTAAGAACAATACAATTTAATTTGACATTTTTACAGTGTGGCTCTGTAGGAGGCGAGTCATACAATATGTCTGTCTGTGTGAGTCTAGCCTCGGGAACCCATGCGTTTTTTGTTTTTGTTTAGTGTGAGTCTGTGTGAGCTAATCTCACAAACTGCTGGACGTTTCACATGAATATATATTTTTTCAATTATGGAAGGGGGTCAGATTGGGCTGAAACCTCGCCCATATTTTGAGTCACACCGTTACGTCATAGATACAGTATGTCATAGATGACTAATGTCATGCATAGACTGGCTACATGAAGTCTGAGATCCACATGGGAGCCATGGCTACAAGCTCACAACGTGATGCCTTGTGAGCTCGTAGATCTGCCATTTTTGCAGAATGTTCCCCCCCAGAATAGGGATGCCGGGGCAAGTGGTTAAATGTCAAGTATAAAGTTATTTTCAATCTGTCCTAATGGAAGTGGATATTCTCTCATGTTTTCCTCGGGACATAATTATGTCACTGTGCGTACCGTAATAGCCTATGACATAAATGAAAGGTGCCGTAAAGTGACAATGCAATTCAGTTATTTACAGGGGCGCCCTTGCACTAAGCCATAAAAGGTCTGAGAACCTCTGGCTTGGTTGCTGTGTCCATCAAGGCGTTTTTTTTTGCTGATGTTTTGAATGGTTTCGGATGTTTTAAATTGTTTTCCGGGTATTTACACTATAGCGGCGTGACGAAGCACTGAGCATCTATTCTGCACTGGACATTCACGTCTGCTGTTTTAAT
The DNA here is from genome assembly GCF_963454915.1 of Gymnoscopelus microlampas. Classification (NCBI taxonomy): domain Eukaryota; kingdom Metazoa; phylum Chordata; class Actinopteri; order Myctophiformes; family Myctophidae; genus Gymnoscopelus; species Gymnoscopelus microlampas. The sequence goes on from NC_139946.1 coordinate 19,134,367, forward strand.
ATCGCAGTGAGTTGAAATGCTTTAAACTCTGGGCATTTTATTGAATGTTTTAGAAGGGTGCCTCGCTTTGGTGAAAACACACAATATAGCAGGTGCAACTGAACAATATATTTCAATCACCAACAATATACACAAGCAACAGTGAGCAGTGAGAGCCTGCTGGAGAGCCAGAGTCATGCTCCAAGGCTATGGGACAGTCTACACACTTCTGTGTTAGACACACACTTTTAAATCCACTTTTAAAAGCCACCTGTGCTTGTATAGGGCATAGCAGTGGCAGGCATTTTGTGGTGCCACAGATAAAAAAAACACATTCATAGAAATTTCCTAAAATATTTATATTAATTACTTTTAGCCTGCAACCAAGCCATCCAGGCTCCTGGTGAATCATGAGCATAAAACATTTGATTCTCTGTCAAAATAATGTCTAATATTTAATTACATTATTATACACTATTTATTAAATAGCCTTTGTTGCCGTTTTATTTTTTGACACTGCTGTGCCCTAAACCTAAAGCCTTCGAGGCCACTTAACATCCCCTGTGCCATTATTGTCGACTCATTGTCATTGACTCCTCTCCATTTTGAAATGTTATTTATTTTCTATTTAAGTTGCACAGCACTCCAGTTGGTTTTAAATGTTGTACAATTTACAATTCAGGCATTTAGGCAGATGCTCCTATCCCCAGAACGATGTGCAATGATGCGATCTAGAGTGCGGTCTAGCCAACACTAGACTGCCCTAGCGTGTCTGATATCATGTCTAGACGGGCGGGTTCAAAATCTGCGGAGAAAAACTCTGCCGGATCCTATTGGTTCACCGATCTGTCCGTCAGCCCCCGCCCCGCACCCCTCCTCCTCCCCAGTGTGTAGCATTGAGAGCCCTGACGACACAACATTTGGAGCGAAGCCCACTGCACTCTGGTTGGTTGGGGAAATGAAACACTTCCTATGCCCGGAACATCAACTGGTTGGTCCAGGCATTTATTTTTTAGCAAAAGTAAGATATAAAAGCCTGGAGTTTGAGGCTAAGCCAACACCAACTCGGGACTCCTGGATTGCTGCCCTCCACACTCTCCTATCTAGCATCAGGGTGTTGAGCTTTACAGTGTTGTTAACTAAGCTGTCACGCCGCATCTATGTAGGTGGTGCACTTCTTGCATTTCCTGGCTTTGCCCTGGGTTGGCTCCCACAGTGTCAGTTTGCTTGCCACTAGTTCCGGGTGCCTGACGCAGTGCCCTGCCAGCCTCATCCTTCTCTCTCTGACTTTGTCTGTGACCCATGGTAGGTCCCTGTAGAGAGCGACTTACAAAGTGCAAAACTTCAGTCAGGCACGTACACACATGCCTACCAGTGTCTAGCTGAGCAACTTCTCAAATACATCATTTGTATCATTTATTTCTCTCTTACAGAACAGAACAGAACAGCTGCTCTTCACTCTGCTCTCAAAGGCGAAGCCATGCAGGTCATTCTGCTGGCACGGTCCCACGTTTTGCCCTCGTGATAAGTCTGTATATAGAACATAGCACATCTCTCTCATGCACGTCACACACTAAAGTGTGAACTTGCTAGGTTCCTCTGATAAACTTTTGAACAGGTTAATCTGTCAAAATGCTTAGGACTTATCCATTAATCATTACCATATTTGTAACTAATGTATAAAGTGTATACAACTTTAGTTTGAGAGGGTCTTATTTAGCTTTGTGGTTTCTAAATTTGCAACTATCCTCCAGTAAAGAATAGACAATTTAGTTCTACTTTTATATTCAGTTTTTATGTTTTTGTTTTGGGGGTGGGGGTGGCATCTTTACCTTCCAAAGGTCTGTACACTCTAGCCATCAACAACAGGATATGCAGTCAAGTAATCGAGTGCCAAGAAAATGAATAAGTGCTACAAAGTAGCAGGTAGACATCAAACCTAACATCTATCTATAACATCTGTGGACAAGTGTCGTGGAATCAGTAATTGTTGAGGCAAATGGAGTCTGAGACACTTCACGTTATAAGATATACTGTATACACAAGCTCATGGGAGAAATACATTAAACATTCAGGGTGGTGGTACACTAGTTCTCGGGGAAAGCAGGGAGAGGGAGCCTAGTTATGTACAAAGATAAGTGAAGAAACTTGTGTCACAGGACCATGCTGTACTCCAAACAATAGATATCAGGCCTAGGTCATCTTAACTCTATGTTATTCAGATGGTCAGAACATATAAGGCAACATAATAATAATAATAATAATAATAATAATAATATAACACTATAAGGTATAATTCTACCACAATTCCTCCTCACAAGCCTACAGCATACATATCTATAAAAAAATAATGTACAGCAAGCAGCAGCATACATCTGCAGTAGCATCTATCTAAATAGGCAACAAGTACAATTTACAAATTGACTTTGACTTGACTGGAATGAATGATCCTGCGAGAGAGGGGTGCCAAGGTAGGACACAGGAGGCAAGAAAGGAGGAGTTAAATTTTGTTTTAGTACTGCCAACAGTCCTTTTTTAACTGCCCTAAATGGCCTGTCTCTGTCAGTGCAGCCTGGTGCATATACACAAACCCAGTGAAACCTGGCTCAGTCTTTATCTGATGCCAATCTACTTATCCAACACGATGGCACAATTTACTAACAGTGCTGATGGGTTTATTTGATTTTGTGGAACTTTAGAGTCTAGACTATGCTGCCAAGTTTACATGGAATGAAATCATGGACAAACTTCTGCTGTAGAAATTATTTTCACAAATGGTGTCACCTTATTCATTTAATTGCTCCACTGCTGCACTCCCAAACACTTGCAAGCAAATGCTCATGACAACAAGGGAGGAAAATAAGCTGTTGAGACATAATGTACTGTTTCTGATGAGAACAATGACATTTTCATTGCATCCTCTGCGTGATGAGACAATTTGTGTGATTTTGCAACCCTTTTTGCCATGCAAAGATAGTGAAGAGAGAGAGAGAGAGAGAGAGAGAGAGAGAGAGAGAGAGAGAGAGAGAGAGAGAGAGAGAGAGAGAGAGAGAGAGAGAGAGAGAATTTGCATTACTCATTCCCCTTTCAAGCAGCATAGGACAAGAGCAACTGATAAATTACTGTCAAAATTATGGCTTATATCATGGCCAGGTAGCTATACTGTACAATCCAAGATTCTAACAAAGTTCACTTCTAAGTACCAGGGAGGAGTGAGACTGAGGTTCAGTTCTACTCGGGAAGTCCTTCCCCTGTTGTAATTTTTTTTGTAATTTGACCATACTGCATAATTTCTCACAACTTCCTGGAAGTCAAGACATTGGGGTGAACCCCTGGAGATATGTAAATAGAACTGTCATAGAACTGTACATCCATTACTCATTCTCTAGAATCCCCTGCCAGAGAATCTCAGTATGAAAAGTTAAAGTATAGACACTTTTAAGCAAGATCTTAAGACTTCAGTTAATTATTAATTTTCTTTTAATGCAATTGCATCCAATCAGAAGATCATTGGAATATCATTTACTGTATCAGCTTGGGTTCCAGGGTTGAATAAAATCGGTATCCCGACCTGCAAATGTATTTTCTGTTTAGTAAAGAGCTGTTGAGAGAGGGATACCCTGTTAGACCCCTGTTACTGAACAAACACTCTACAGCAACGATTACTATCATAATAATCTGAGTTCCCAGAAGCTCTCGCATAAAAATAGGAGGGGCGAGAACAAGATCATAATATCCTACTATAATTCTAGTAACCTCACGGTGGTGGAGTCTTGGTTGGTTTTGGTTGGGGGGACTCTTGATCAAACTGCGCATGCGTCGTTGCCAGGTTTCGCGAGAGAAACAAGCAGTAAACAAGGCCAAACCAAACGAACCCTACAAGCAACGAGGTCTATCAAAAGAAGGCCAAACGAAGCGCCTTCACACATATACCTTGCCTATTGGAAAACAGCCGATCTACAAGCTCACAACGCGTCCCCACACCCACCTGCGCTTTCACAACCAACGCCAAAACACAACACCACCAATATTGCCAATAAAGCGCTTACAATAAGCGAACATGGCAACACCGCAACACCGAGACACATGATTCCATTCACTGCGAGACCGCGAGTGCGTTCCGTTCACCGCAGCACATCAACTGCTCAACAGAAACACGGTGACATCATTTACGCACGTTTACACAGAAAACATTCTTACAGATGTCTCTCTCTCTCTGTGTGTGTGTGTGTGTGTGTGTGTGTGTGTGTGTGTGTGTGTGTGTGTGTGTGTGTGTGGTGGGGGGGTGGACGGGTCCGCGGCCTATATGCGTGTCAACGCATACACGGCTCGAGGGAGGGAGAGAGAGAGAGAGAGAGCGAGAGCGTGGGAGGGAGAGACAGAGAGACAGAGAGAGAGAGAGAGAGGAGAGGGGAAAGAGAGAGAGAGAGGGGGAGATAGAGAGAGATCCGTGCGCCTGGTGTAGCCGCTATCATTGATAATCACTTGGATCTAAACAAACGCGCTGGACGATCTCTGTGTGTGTGTGTGTGTGTGTGTGTGTGTGTGTGTGTGTGTGTGTGTGTGTGTGTGTGTGTGTGTGTGTGTGTGTGTTTTTTGCGACGGGACGACGGGAGCATGTACCGTGGTGTGTGTGTGTGTGTGTGTGTGTGTGTGTGTGTGTGTGTGTGTGTGTGTGTGTGTGTGTGTGTTCGTGTTCGCGACAGGAGCATGTACCGTGGACTTTACTATATAACTTGGGGTCCAAGACATAGAAATGCCATTAAATGGGGGTCCATAGCCCTAATGCATGTCAAACTGGGGGTCCTTGAAATTAAAATGGTTGAGAATCACTGCTAGAGCCATAAAAAAAAACGCTCTTATGGGGGTCCCTGGCATATCTTTTCAAATGGGGGTCCGCGGGCTAACAAGTGTCAATTTGGGGGTCCTTGACATAAAAACGTTTGCGAACCACTCCACTAAACAGTACAAACTCACTTTCGATCGCTGATACTGTCTGTTCTCGGCGCATAAGCCAAACTGCGCACGTTGGGTGCTCATATTCCCCTACGGGTATGGTCTAGTACTATATAATATATATATAGAGCTATGTAACACTTATCTTAATAACACCACCTTTAATGATACAGTGAAAGTTACTGTTTTAATATAAGCAAAGACAAGTAATCATATAAATCATAATATCATCTCTGTTTAGGGTTGTACATGAGTGTGTAGTGAACGTTATGGCTTAAAAGTAGGATATAAGAACAAAGTAAGTGGTACATTTTTCAGGTTGAATTTAGGGGTTTCCCTCTTGGCCGGAGACTCGATGTGAGCATCTCTAAACGTTTATGACCTCATCACAGAACACCAATGCTAAGACATTTGAAATGCACCCACTACACATTTAACTTTACAGCAACGAAGGCCATAAACTAAGCATTAGCAGACTGTATATCCTGTGATTCACTCACTAAATGTCCTAACCATGGATCAACAAACACTAGGCCCCTTACCTAAATATTATGTTGAGGTTTATGAGCCTTGGAGTTCCCCTTTGCCTCTAAGCGTGTGTGGGAGCATGTGTGCACGTGTGTGTGTGTGTGTGTGTGTGTGTGTACCGTATGTTTCTGTGTGCAGGCGTCTATATGATGATGATGATCACGATGCATGATGATGATACTTTGTCAGATCATGTATGTTCTTGCATCACAACAAAAACCTTAGAAAAGAAGCTACATACATTTAACATACTGTAATTACAATCAAAGATGATAATATGTGTGTGTGTGTGTGTGTGTGTGTGTGTGTGTGTGTGTGTGTGTGTGTGACTCTGTGCCTGTGTATCTGTGTGTACAACACAGTGTACCTGTTTTGTGAGATGTTGTGCTTGAGGCGGTCTGCAGAGAGGGACCCCAATGTAAACACCAGCCATCTGCTAATGAATTAAGTGCACTTTGACATTCAGCGTGCATGTGTTCTGTCCAACGCATCACGCACCTCCACTCCTTACAGCCATGTACAGTCATCTGGAACAAAGCAGTGGAATGTGTTCTTGTATAGTCAGACTGCATGGAAAAAAAGAAATAACGCAACATCATACTGGCTCCTCCTCAGTGGTCTAAAGTAACTAAGTACATTTACTGTAGTCTACTTAAGTAAAATGTTGATGTAGGCTATTTTTTTACTTTACTTGAGTATTTACAATGTTCAATAGCCTACTTTTACTTCTACTCCACTACATCTCAGAGGCAAATATTGTACTTTTTACTCCAGCGCAAATTATATGATGACTTTAGTTACTAGTTATTTAGTAGATTTTGATTATAATTTCAAAACATACATTAACCACTTCAGCCCTATATATGCGATGTGACGCATTGAGCGTGTAGATCTGCTATTTAAAGGTTCTTTTTTTTACATTCTTAAAAACATTCTTAAAACATTCTTAATAACTTTTACTATTGGTACTTTAAGTATATTTTAATGGCAATACTTTTGTACTTTTACTCAAGAAATTTTTAAAACAGAACTTCTGGCTCCTCCTTGAGCTTATGTTCAATGCAGAGCTGTAGGCCTACATACTTAAAAAACAAAAACAACAAAAAACACAAAAAGGTTATCATGACAAGCTATTGGACTTGAACTCCATATTCAACATTTGCTATAATATCCCCCCCCCCCCCCCCCCCCCTCCAACATCATGAACTACTAAACAGTGTGCTTAAGTGTTGATACTGAATTCTGAATAACACAGGCTGGAGGGGTGCATGCAGTACAGAATACATTATTTTAGTGAATCATTTTAAATCCTAAATGGGGTTCATATGAATTCCTTATTCTGGGATGAAATCAGCAGGCTTTTCCCGGCAGGCGCGTCTCTCCGGAAATGTAATGCAGAAAAACTCAACTTAATGTTGTTGACCTCCCTGACAGCCAGAACACTCTGCCGTGACGCCAGAGACGTTAAGAGGAAACCCGTCTCCTCTATCTCACACACCATCCATCCTCCTCCAGCAGCCAGGGTTGCCAAGCCCACTTATTATAAGCAAATTTGGGCTTCTTTTTCTGTAAGGTTAGCCTACTTGTAAATATTGGTAGTTGCGGCCTTGCGGGTTGCGTTATATATATTTTTAGATTGTTTCTAAAGTGTAGTTGCTTATTTTGGGCTTGTAATGTTGTTTAAACCAGTGGTTCTCAAACATTTTCATGTCAAGGACCCCCAAATTAATATCATTAACCCCCCTATCTGAAAATATTTTATATGGCAGGTACGGTGAGGGACCCCATACAACTACAAGATTTGTGTTGTTAAAATGTTTCGAAAATATTCCACATTTCTCACATCTATTTTCAAAGGGCTCATGTAGCCTGGTCGCTTCTTTTGGGCTTGTTTTGGTTGCTCGTTTCTCTCGCAAGACCTGGCAACACTGCCTCCAGCCCCCTGTCTGACTGAGAGAGGGTGTCTGTATATCAGAGCAGCTCAGAGCTGTGCGTAATGCTGGACGCGTCTGGGAGCTTGGAGACGCCATAAGACCGTTTAGACTACATAAAATGTCTTTATTATTATGTCTCCTATAGCGGATCCAAAGAGGGATGCATTCTGAAATCAGCATCTAACCAAAGGGACCAAAACCAGGGATTTACAAACAATCTAACCGGGGGACATATAGATCTACGATGGAAAATGACACTAATTTTACGCACGGGTCTAGCATCAACGAAACGCAGGTCCAGAGGTCGATGGCCGTGCCGATACTCATGTTCGCCGGCGGGGCCGTGGGGAACATCATCGCCATCGTGGTTCTGTCTCAGTCTGTATCCAGACAGGGACGCAAATCCTCGGCGTTCTACAGCATGGTGTGCGGCCTGGCCGTCACGGACCTGCTGGGCACGTGTCTGGCCAGTCCGCTCACCATCGTTAAAGACGCGCTGCAGAACCCTCACCTGTGCGCCTTCCAGTCCTTCTTGCTGCTGTTCTTCGGCGTGGCGGGTCTGAGCATCATGTGCGCCATGTCCGCTGAGCGCTACATGGCCATCTGCTGCCCCTACACCTACCAGAGGTAGCCTACTTCAGAATCAGAATCAGAAAGACTTATACTGTCACACCTTAAAAAAATACTTTGCTGTAAAAGAAGGGTGACATTCATTTGCCAGGGCTCCTCAGACTTGCAGTTCATTCAAAAACACGTAAACCCTGCAGCATCGGTATTGTGAGGAAAGCTTTGGCTGAAAATAGCAGATCGACAAGCTCACAATGTGATGCATTGTAGCATTGTGAGCTTGTCGATCGGCTATTTTCAGCGAAAGCTTTCCCCACAATAACAGAAAACAGAAATACACTAGTATTGAGCCCTGAGGGACTCCGGTTACCCACATGGGGTTTAAGTGGTTAATACAAAAAAACGAATGCAACTACATATATATATAAAAAACATCAGCACATAATAAAAAGCTAAATAAATGAAATAAAAGGTAGGCTACTTTAATTTTTAAAATAAAAGGCCTCTCTTTATATTATTCACTAAAACATCACCTTGGTGTTGCCTCAGAACGCTATTTATTCTAAAGTCTTATCGCTTGGTAAAAGAAAGTTATCTATGTACTTTGTGTTCATTTTTTTCTTTCTGTCTTGCCCACAAGGTGGGGCGTGGACCGCCGCTTCGCCCAGAAGGTCCTGTTCCTCATTTATATCTCCAACATCGCTTTCTGCGTCCTGCCCATGATGGGCATAGTGAGCAGCAAGCTGCAGCCGTCGCGGACGTGGTGCTTCATCCACGACTGGAAGCGCACGCCCGGCACTTCGTCGATGGCCTCGGTGGCCTATTCCTTCCTGTACGGGGGGGTCAGCCTCGTGCTGATCGTGGCCACCATAGTGTTGAACTTTTTCGTGTGCGGGACGTTGCTGATCATGCGGCAGAGGACCGTGCAGAGGCCGGTGACCAGGGCCAGCGTGAGGCAGAGATGGAGAGCGCTGTCCTCCGCCGCCGAGACGCAGATGATCGCGGTGCTGGTCATGACGTCAGCGGTGGTGCTGACCTGCTCCGCGCCGTTAGTGGTAGGTTGAAAAAACAGAACAGCCTATATCGGAAACCTTTTTGACATGAAGTGCCATGTTTTTATTTTCTTGATAGTCAGTGTGCCAATGTGCCATAGCCTATCAACGTTAAGTTTAATTGTGACACCACGTCACAATAAAACTATTTCAAACAGATTTTGATTTGTCCATATACATTTATTATTTTTTCTTCTTTTTAAATATTTTCTTTCATCATTAGCCTCATAAAAATAACCCATATATCTCCCAGACTCCCTCCCAGTCAGAGTTCGGAGTTTGAATGAATGTATAATTATGTGCATACAGATGTGAGGGGACTTGAATTTATTTTTACAAATGTTTTATTTTAAAAGAAAAATCCTCTCACACACTTGTGTGTGCCAGTGATCACCCTATCCTGTGCCAATGTTGTTGCCCTACATAACTAATGGCCTAAGTCATTTTTTAAAATGTTTCAGGAAAAATAAAAAACTGATCCAAAACAAAACTATATGATATTTCTTAATCATTTCACCCAAAATGTTTATAACAAATTATGACTACTTAAATAGAAATAACACTGTCTGTCAGTTATGTAACATAAGAGATTTAAATAGGTTTACATAGGATTAAATCTGACTTAGGCCAAAACAAAGCAAAACAAATACAAAATATAATACAAAATGGCCTAAATCAGTAAATAATTTGGCTTAAGTCACAAAACCATGTGATTTAAGCCAAAAAAAGGCCTATTTTTTGGCCTAAGTCACAAAAAGGGGAGGGAACAGCATGATCCTTTTCAATTAGGATATGGGCGATTTTACTAGAGGTGGCCAATGTCATGAGGAGCTGACTTAGGCAAAAATATAATTTTCCTCAAAAAATGACTTAGGCCATTAGTTTAGCAAGGTGACGATATCCAAGATAGGGACGCCTTGTTTAAAGTGGTTGGTTAACTCTGCCCCCCGACTAACTAATAGTAGTCATAGACCTTTATTGATCCCGCAGAGGAAATTCACTTGCAATAGCGGTTGGGCGAGATAAGAAAAAAATATGGTAGAAAACTAAAAAAGCAATGTCTGTGATGTATGGAGAGAGACATTGCTGTTGAGTTTTTTCAAATGTAATTTTCTGTCAAGGACCTCCACATTGATGTATAGGCTGTCTATTAGATTTTCAAGATTCACATTTTTCTAAAACAGCCTACCGGTATCTACAAGCTACAAGATGTGAGCTTGTAGATCGAGTTGTTAAATTGCTCGTTTTGCTGGGGACCACCTGGGATCAATGACCCCTGGGGTGTCTCTGGACCCCACTTTGAGAACCACCAAGCGATACAGACAATAAGCTCCATTGTATAGAGAGGACAGCAACAGGGATGGATAACAGATGAGTGCCCAGGCGCCTCTGACCTCCAGGGGTCACGTCTCTGCCCCAGCCAATGCGAGTGTGAGGCCTCTGCTTCTCTGGGTAAACTCATGATATTTTGTCCAGTACTCAGGGGCCCCTGACCGGGCCGGCCGAGGGCCAGACTCCTGGACTTCAGAGGCCCCTGTGCTCAGGGAACAATATGTTGGGAGTTTTGGGCTAGCTATGGTGGTGAAAGGCTGATACAGCAGGGTCATTTTGAGATATGGTACGGTTATATAAACGTTTAACTTGCAATCTCAGGTCTTGATGTCATGTCAGAATAGTTGTACCCAGATAGGGATCTATAGCATTTATTCACAAAATATTGAAAGAAGTATTTAATGGCCAAAGATGATAATGTTTTGGGTGGTATGAGTGAAAGTCTCCAAAATGCAAAATAGTTTGAGACAAGTATTTGTTGGATTTCTGGGTTGGTTTGAAATGCAGCACAATAACTATGTTTCCAGGATGTAATTTTGCCTATCCACATTTGGGTCAATGGCTGTTGGTTCTACTAGAGTAATACAGTCATTTTAGATAAAATAAATGGTGTAGTTATTTTCAGAAAGGTGAATTTCCTTTACCTAGCAACTTTAAGATCTTGCTGAGTGTTTTTCCACATAGTATTAACATGTATGGTGGTCTATGAAGTGCTTTGCCCTGATGGTCATATCACCGAAAGCCTGGCATTTGTTTATTAAAGAAACTTGCAATGATCCAAATGTGCAGATTGCAGAATCTCCTGCTCTTATAGTGAATGGTGTTTAAAATGTATGTAGTGATCTACTAAGTATACACTTTTTAATTGTTGCTATGTTGTTTCCAGGTGCGTGTCTTTGCCAACCAGCTTACACAAGTCAACGATTTTGGCGCAGATCTAGCTGCAATCAGGATCGCTTCGGTCAACCCCATCCTTGACCCTTGGATCTACATCCTGCTCAGAAGGACACTGTTTCGCAGAATACTCAGCGTGTGCAAAACCATCTGCCAGACACGCAAGAGAAAAGTGGTGTCCACGCCCCAGAGGCATCTACTCGGTCCTGAGTTCACCAAGGACACCAAGGACACTCATGTTTTCACACAGCTTTTGTGCAACGCAAACATTATCACTCAGCTTCCGGCAGCAGTCACATTTACGAGCGATGGTGACACAGAAAGTGCTCAACCGTCATAAACAACCACTACTACAGACCTTTGTAAACACAGAAGGACACTACTGAAATCATAGACATGAAGTCAATAACCTTGACTGGACTTGAACCGGACTTTATAGAACTTTACATTTCAGATGATAATGAACAGCACTAGTTGTACTGCATTTATAACCACTTATTCTACACCTTGATATGCTATGGGGAGCAGTAGCCTTCTCTAAAAAAATAAATAAGCTACCTTTATTTAAGTCTACTGTGGACATACAGTAGTAAGAGATCACACCAGGTTAGTGATGGATGCAGTATTTTTTTTAATGCACCAGTGCTGTTCTGCACCTGGACTGGTCCAAGTCAAACGTGGTTCAGTGTCTTGCTCAAGGACACTTCGTCACTAAGCCAGGTGGGGACGCGGATCAAACTAGCGGCCGCTCTACCTCCTCAACCACTGCTGCCCTGAGTAGGGCCAGTAAAGGCATACTAGCATTCCGAGAGTACTTTGGAGAACCCACTGGTTTTCCATTTCAATCCTGACATGGTACAGTCCTGTTTGTATGGGAGAAAATAGTGCAATATGTTCCTTAACAGCAAGCATCTATCGTACATACATGTACTGAACAAAAGGTTGTGCAAAACATACTTAACTGCCCCGGAACAGGTTTGGTATGGAACACTTGTGCAGTGGAAAGAGATACCTTGGCTTCCAACCAAAACCGAGATGGGTGGTGAATGAGCACCATCTACAGGCTGGTTCTGGCCTCACAGCAGCTCCACGCAATGTTCTTTGGAGGAAGTTGGCAATCAACTGCTGGAACATCATCAACAACAATCTTAGAGAGATGGTGATGCTCTTCCAACCCAAAACCAATACATTCATTTTAAATGAATGCATCTATTTTCTACTGGCAGGACCTATCTCTACCTTCTCTGATTCCAGGTCAGGTTGTCTAGAAATTAAAAGGCACTGAACTTAAATTAACCTACAGGTCATGGTAGACCAAAGGTTGGTCAACCAGTATGTCAGCCGTTTAAAGGCTTGATGAGCATAACATGTATGTTTTCCCTCACTACTCATGTTCACGGACAGGACTCACATTCCTAATAGATGTGTAATTTCGTCAAGGCATTTCTTTGTCCGTCATAAGCTAAAAGCAGCTCACTGAAATGGTATGGAGTGGAACACAATTGTTACATTTGAAATACTTCCTGTTCAAGTTGCCTTAAAACGCATTTAGACCTGAGGCCGATTCTACAAATGTCTTCTATGTTGCTATACCAGTGGTGCTCAAACCTTTTCATGTCAAGTACCCCCAAAATGATACGCATTTAGCTACAGAAGCAAAGATTCAAGTTAAAAATGTTCGCTTTGAAAATATACCTTGGCTATTCAAAAATAGCAGATCTACAAGTTCATAGTGCGGCACGAAGTGACGTGCTATGAGCTGGTATATCTGCTATTTTTGAATAGCCAAAGTATAAAATAACACTTTTTAGCTAAAATATAAAATGACACGGAAGCTTTCCCCGGTTAAAAAAGGACCATACCAGGTTCATGTAATTTTCCATTGACAACCTCAGCCAGTTTCAATAAACCTCAAACATTATTCCCAAAATGTCTTTAATTTTGACATAGTGCGTGTTTACGTTTTGTCCATATTCAATAAACATTACAGAACGTTAGCTGAAACTCACTGTATCGTTGAAAGCCCTCCTCAAGCTAATATTTGAGCTCAAAATGCAGCACTTGTAAGGAACTATTCTTCCAGGTGTATTAACGCATGTAGAACAGTCATTTTAGATCAAATAAAGTGCCGTGATTTTCAAAAAGGTACACCTATACCTAGGAACTTCAATCTTTCGCTGTAGAATGTTTTTCCAAACCTTTCCAACATGAATGGCAATGTATGTTTAAAAATATAGGCTACTAAAGCATCCACTGCATACAATAATGGACATGACATTTATTGAAGACAGGGGCCATCTCTGCTAATGGTTAGTCAAAATTAGACTGGTGTGGTCCTTTAAATCAAATTAGAGAATGTCAAATTGGAATAATGTTTAATTATATTTCAAACATGCGAGTGCCATGGGAGTCCAAAAAACATAGTATTCCTAGTGGCATTGGGAAAAGTTTGCAAGACTCAGAAGAAACAAACCAGAAATTTTAAATTCCCCTGTTTCTTAAGACTACACTGTCAGAAGCTAAACCACTATCTTGATATCTGCCAATAAATTATGTATTTTTCATACAGGTGTTTTCAGTTTGTACTTTTAAAAGGTAAAGATGACTCTTGTTGATTACATCTCTCGTCTGGTTGAACTTGGGTGGAGCTATACGGCATACTGACAAAATGTATGTCACAAAAACCTGTGGGCCAAAAAAAGAATGATAACAAGGTAAACTGGCCTGCCCTCAGCCATGTAAAGAGAGAGTGGCATCAACTGGAGACCAAAATGCTTGACTGTGTGATTTGTGTAGTCCTCAGTTAGTTCCAGTTCCATGTTAAATTGATCCAGAAGTGATAATATAAAATCGTATCTTTTAAAAGTGGATCACACATGGTCTGTTCTGTAACTCTGCTGCACTCCGTGTTTACTTGCTAGCTTTCCGGGAACTATTGAGAGGCTCCATGTTCCTCCATTGCTGTAAAGAAAACTTGTTCCATTGGGGTGAATGGAGTTGGTGGCACTGTCTCTTTACAATACATCACTGCAAACTAATCTAGTGTGAGGGAGCCGTCAAACCAACCTAGAGCAACCCACAGCCCTTAGTAGTGGTGTAAAGTAACCAAGCACATTTACTCAAGTACTGTACTGAAGTATAACTACATCTCAGAGTCATGTTAATTTGTGGGTTTAGATCAGGGGTCAGCAACCTTTTTGACATGAAGTGCAATGTTTTTATTTTCAAATCAACATTAAGTTTCATTATGACACCACATCAAAATCTAATATTTCCAACAGATTTTGATGATCCATATACATAAGCTTTATTCATTTTTTCTCCTTTTGAAATATTTTCTTTCACTTCAAATGTAATGATCATGACTCATTAGATCTCCAAGATTTCCTCCCGAGTCAGAGTTTAGAGTTTGTTTGAATGAATGCATGTAGAATTATGTGCAGGAAGTAATTTGCATATAGATGTGAAGGGACAGAATTTAACTGACTACATCTTCTAAAATGTTTTATTTTAAAAGAAAGTTCCTCTCTCTGACACTTATGCCAGTGTGCCCGTGATCACCCTCCCCTGTGTCAATGTTGGCAACCGTGCCGAAGGTTGCCTACCCCTGTAGTAGGGCAGTTTCGAGGCTCCGTGAGCACCCCAAAAACACATCTCTTAAACCTGTTTTTTTAGGACCCTAAAGGTGTCTAGTTATGATTTCTGCTTGTTGCCCGTGTCAACTAATGTCCCATGGGGTTTATTTTTAACCCTTTCTGACACCTACCCCCAACCCAAACCATAACATGGAGATAACAGAGAATACCATAACTCTTGAAGTAAACAACATACAGCAACAAATTAACACATTTTTCTATATCATTTTGACCCAAGGAATTCATTAAAGTGGTTTTTATTAAGATTCGAACACATATTGACTCTATTTCAGGGCAGAAACGGCCAAAAACTAGCAGAAAATGTTGAAATCATAATGATCACGTCTATATTTCTCTTTGTACTAAACGTTTACCGTGTATTATTTTTTACCATATGTTTTTTAGGACCTTTATGGTGTCTAGTTAAGATTCATTCTTGTTGCCTAGGTCAAATAATGTCCCATGGGGTTTATTTTAACCCTTTCTGACACCTATTCGGCTATTCCCAATCTGAACCATAGAATGGAGGTAACAGAAAATACCATAACTCTTGAAGTAAACAACATACAGAGACAAATGAACACATTTTTCTATATCATTTGGACCCAAGGAATGCATTAAAGTGGTTTCTATTAAGATTCAAGCACATCTTGACTCTATTTCAGGGCAGAAGTAGCCAAAAACAAGCAGAAAATGTTAAAATCACAATTATCACATCTATATTTCTCTTTGTACTAAACTTTTAAGGTGTATTCTTTTTTACCATGTGTTTTTTAGGACCTTTATGGTGTCTAGTTCATATTTATTCTTGTTGCCCTGGTCAAATAATGGCCCATGGGGTTCATTTTAACCCTTTCTGACACCTATTCCCAATCAAACCATAAAATGGAGATAACAGAAAATACCATAACTCTTGAAGTAAACATACAGAGACAAATGAACACATTTCTATATATAATTTTGACCCAAGGAATTCATTAAAGTGGTTATTATTAAGATTCAAGCAGGTCTTGACTCTATTTCAGGACAGAAACTGCAAAAAACTAACAGAAAATGTTCAAATCACATCTATATTAATCCTTGTATTAAATACTTAAGGTGTATTCTACTTTACCACATGTTTTTAGGACCCTTATGGTGTCTAGTTAAGATTTCTTCTAGTTGCCCAGGTCAACTAATGTCCCATGGGGTTCATTTGGTGACCATTTTAAATCGTCCACACGAGTGGCGTTTTCATATCTGAACCAGACAACGTACAAAGACAAATAAACCCACTTTTTCATAGAATGTTTACAACAGGAATCTAATGGAAAGGTCACTGACATGGTACAACCATTCTTTATTGGTGAAAAACACACAAATATCAAATTCTGGCTTATATCAAAACACAATTTCACTGATCAGTATCATCCATCTCATCATCAAACTCCACCTCATCCTCTTCCCTCTCCTCCTCCTCATCATCATCATCATCATCATCATCACTGATGACACCAGCAGCCAACAGGTCAATGAGAGATAGGGGCAGAATTGGCCCACAAGACCAGACAGGGTCCAAAATCCCTCCTTCTGTTTTCTGCCACCCCTGACCATCATCATAGGATTTAGGCCTCCAAAAGATTGGCTCAGCTGCTCGCTTGTAACAGGTCACTCTATAGTTCACCCACTGGATGTGGGGGATGAGTGTGTCCTGGCATGGGGGCAAGCGAGCTGGTCCGCGCCTCAGCCTCTACTGCGCCTTGATGGAATCAAGACCACTCTTGATTCCATCAAGGCGCATCAGAGGCTGAGGCGTGGACTTTCGGAGAAATTCATAGTGCAAGGTCAAGCCATCAGGAAACCCCAGGACTTTCTTTCTGGGCAATGCGGAAAATAAGCGACAGCTCTGCCAGTTGATGCTCAAGGTCTGGGGGAGTAAGGAGGCAGCATCCCGGCTGGCAAAATGTGAAACAGCTGCTCTCATCGTGGAAGGAACAGCTCATAAACGTGTGGCATTAGATTGAGAAGAGAGTTGATTGATCAATACCTATATAACTTTGGTGAGTTCTTGTGTTAGCAGATTTGCCAAGAATGATTGTTGATGTTGATGACGACATCAACCTGCTCATCTACCTTGACACTGGCACAGGCACGCACCGTCAGCTGGTACATGTCACGGAGCTAGCAACCTCTCTTGGGCAGCCATACTGTAGCACCCTGCTTGGGTACCATGTATTCAGTGATCAGGGCTGTACTAGTTCCTTCAAGGGCAAGGTGGCACCACTCAAAAAGCTCCAGAAGAACCCCAAATATCAAAAGGCTTTCAGGTTGGTGTATGATCATCCTAACAATATTTAATGATGATGATAAGAGGGAAGAGGTTGAGATGGATGATACCGATCAGTGACATTATGTTTTGATTCTTTAAGAAAGTTATATTATGCCTAAATATAAGCCAGAATTTGATATTTGTTTGTTTTTCACCAATAAAGAATGGTTGTACCATGTCAGTGACCTTTCCATTAGATTCCTGGTGTAAACATTCTATGAAAAAGTGGGTTTATTTGTCTTTGTACGTTGTCTGCTTCAGATATGAAAACGCCACTCCTGTGGACATCGATTTAAAATGGTCACCAAATGAACCCCATGGGACATTAGTTGACCTGGGCAACAAGCAGAAATCTTAACTAGACACCATAAGGGTCCAAAAAAACATGCGGTAAAGTAGAATACACCTTAAGTATTTAATACAAGGATTAATATAGATGTGATTTGAACATTTTCTGTTAGTTTTTTGCAGTTTCTGTCCTGAAATAGTCAAGACCTGCTTGAATTTTAATAATAGCCACTTTAATGAATTCCTTGGGTCAAAATTATATATAGAAATGTGTTCATTTGTCTATGTATGTTTACTTCAAGAGTTATGGTATTTTCTATTGTCTCCATTGTATGGTTCGGGTTGGGAATAGGTGTAACAAAGGGTTAAAATAAACCCCATGGGACCTTATTTGACCAGGGCAACAAGATTAAAACTTAACTAGACACATTTAGGGTCCGAAAAGACATATGGTAAAAAAAAATACACCTTAAAATGTAGTACAAAGAGAAATATAGATGTGATTTGAATGTTTTCTGCTTGTTTTTGGCTGTTTATGTCATGAAATAGAGTCAAGATGTGCTTGAATCTTTATAATAACCACTTAAATTAATTCCTTGGGTCAAAATGATATAGAAAAATTCGTTAATTTGTCGCTGTATGTTGTTTACTTCAAGAGTTATGGTATTTTCTGTTATCTCAATTTTATGGTTTGATTGGGAATAGGTGTCAGAAAGGGTTAAAATGAATCCCATGGGCCATTATTTGACCAGGGCAACAAGAATTAATCTTAACTAGACACCATAAAGGTCCTAAAAAACATATGGTAAAAAAGAATACACCTTAAAAGTTTAGTACAAAGAGAAATATAGATGTGATAATTGTGATTTGAACGTTTTCTGCTTGTTTTTTGCTGTTTTTGTCCTGAAATAGAGTCAATATGTGCTTGAATCTTTATAATAACCACTTTAATGAATTCCTTGGGTCAAAATGATATAGAAAAATGTGTTCATTTGTCGCTGTATGTTGTTTACTTCAAGAGTTATGGTATTCTCTGTTATCTTCATGTTATGGTTTGGGTTGGGGGTAGGTGTCAGAAAGGGTTAAAAATAAACCCCATGGGACATTAGCTGACACGGGCAACAAGCAGAAATCATAACTAGACACCTTTAGGGTCCTAAAAAAACAGGTTTAAGAGATGTGTTTTTGGGGTGCTCACGGAGCCTCGAAACTGCCCTACTACTGGTTTAGATTATCAGTACAACATACTTTAATCAAGAAAACCCTATTTCATACTGTGTCTATTTGAAAATCTACAAGGTCACAATGCATCACATCGCAATGATTGTAGCATCTGCTATTTTTAAAAGCTTTTGACAAGTGAAATGGTACATTCTGTATAATGAGTACTTTTAGTTTTGGTACTTATAGTTTGATGCAAATACTTTTGTACTTTTACTCAAGTAAAACTTTGAACACAGGACTTTTACTTAACATTATGGTACAGCCACTTTTACTCAAGTAAAAAAACAGAATACTTTGTACACCACTGGCCCTGAGAAGAGGTGTAAGCACTGAGCAGCCAACCGAAAACACCTGTATGAGTGTTCAGCGCCCCAATCGTCCTTATTCTGGGGGCAAACATTCTGCAAAAATAGCCGACCTCCCACTGTGACCTTGTAGACCGGCTATTTTCGGCAAAGAGATCTGGTGTAGAGGGAAATGCTAGCGAACTCAGTATAGAGCCCTGGGGGACCCCAGTTAACAAAGTTATATTGGGTTTAAGTGGCTAATGATAAACCTGACTGACCATCTAGTTGCAGCATCAAGACAACCACGTCATTACAATGGTCATAATTCCACAATGCATTTTATTTTTGTATGACATTTAAAAATAGCATTTACTAAACATAAAGCAGACAAGACTGTGCTTAGCTGCACCTCTATATACAACGTTTCTGTACCTTGACTGACGCCATAAATAAAAATCTATAAACATTGGTTCAGTAAAAAGTCATCATCCTTTTAACCACACACACGCACGCACACGTAAAGTAACTGAATTTGTACAACTTTTTACAAAGTAGTCCGTTTCCCCTCCCTCAACACTCATCATTTACTACATTCCAGTTAAAGAGCTGCACAGCAAAACAAGCCAGTGTCTCAAATCTTCAACAGACTCGAGAGTTTCTGACTTCAAAGAGTGTCAACCATTCCCTCGGCATACAGAGAAAAAAAAGAAGAAAAAAGCCTGATGGGGCTGTGTACACAGAAAGGTTTTTTTTTGAGCTGCCAGCATCTCATATGTCCAAAACGGTTATTTTTCAGGATTCAAATTCAAAAGCAGCAAATCCAAGCTCAAATTTCTAGCTTGTGGATCTGCTACACACTTTTGTGTGACATTGTAGTTTTCGTGCCAAGGACCCCCAAATGAATATGTTTTTGGCCGGACCGCCCCCCCCCCATCTGAAAATGTGTTGTGCCAGGGACCCCCCAGAAGGACCCCCTGGACCCCACTTTGAGAACCAATGCTGTAGTGCTCTGGACTTATATCCAAAGCGCTCCGTCGCTCAACAAAAAGTTATTTTGTGAACACTGCCCCTCTCATACTTCATCGTACAACATTGTCGTGTGCCGAATATAGCCGATCTACAAGCTAACATCGCGTCGCATCACGAAGCGTTGCGAGCTTGTAGATTGATGTTTGGCACGCGTAAATTGAGCACAATACCATGCTCAACATTTAATTAAAAACACCACAGGATTTCAGTCACTGTACTACTGCAATCAAAAGCCAGGCTTCCACCCTGTGGTTGTATATGGCGTAATAGAGGCCTTTCACAGAATGCTTAGAATGCCCATATTACCTTCCATGTTGGAAATAACAGTTGCAATGTGTTGATATGTGACATCAATAAAAATGCCTTGGCGAGTGATTACTGAATCTTGTAAATAAGTCACAGTGGAACTGTAATTTCACATTTTTCCAATGTTTTCTCTGCTCTACCATTAGCCTCATTATTAACCAGCTGAAGCCTAGTGTCCCTATTCTGGGGCAAAGACATTTGGTGTAGAGGGAAATACTAGAGGATCTAGTATAGAGCCCTGGGGGATCACGGTCAACCAAGTATATAGGGTTTAAATGAACTGGTTTACAGGCAGCCATGCTGGAAGAATAACTATACAGACATTATGTGCAAGGCCTCTATTAGTACGGCAGTCTCTGTTGCCAAAAAGAGCCTTAAAATCAGTTCTTTATGGCAAGCCACACTGTCGTGAGATGGAGTATAAATTAAAACAGAAACGGACACACCGATCAAACTAGCTTCTCGTCGCTCAACATCAGGCAAGACATGAAATCTATAGATTGACATGAATAAAAACGGAATCTAAAAGACATGAAAGGTGGCAATAAAAGGGCAGTGTACCAACAATCACACTTCTGTATACGTGACTTATTGCACTTACTGGAGCCCCTGTATAGGTCTTAACGTGCCTTCCCGATTAAGGCCTGGCCTCACTGTGAAAAACATAACAAAAAAACCCTGCATTGCAGAACCAATCCAAAGTTTTTAGGGTGGTCCTTCACATTGGGACGGTGATATGACTGGTTTTCAGAGAAGTGGGCATAGGATCGTTAGTGGCAGTTGTTCGCCGCTGTTCTAGCAACTACCTTACATTTAGAAGTCCTCAGATGTATCGGTAGGTGGAGACCTCCGATTGTCTCCGACCGAGGCTACATTCCTGCTGGAGACCTGTGATACTTGTCCTCCCCAGCCTATCTACATAGAAATACGACTGCTTTTAAAAAAAATAAAGGGGTTAGAAAGACTGCTCTGTAACTATCAGTACACAGGTTAAATTAAAAAAAGAACTGATGGCACCATGTGCCTTTGAGCAAGGAATTGAACCTCCAACTGTCCCCTGGATTTAAGTTAATCTAGAAAAGAGGGCCAGTTTAATGACTAAATGTAAACCAATATAAATAATTCCTGGGCTGGCTAAAGATCAAATGTAACCAACAAATATGTTCAGGGCCAGAATGGCTACTATATTACCATCGGGAAGGAAACTGAATTTGTACAGCGGTTACGTCTAGTACCAAAACACATTACTCAAATTCTCATACCTGTACTTGCAAAAGTGCTTCTTTAGTGTACACAACATGTGGTTGTGGTCTCTAGTTTGACTGGTAATAAAATGTGTCTCCTGGTCTGTTGAAGCACAGATCTGTGGATTAGCCTTTGCACACACAGCTTTACTTCCTTAACCACTGTGGTTTTCATTTCCTTATAACCATGGCAGTTAGTATATGATAACTGGCTATGTTGGAACACACCTACTGGCTACCGTTTGTTGTCAGGCAGAAACCTTGTATTTCCATATTTCATCTTTTCATGTTTGTTTGTTTTTCTCTCCCCCCTACTTCAGACTTTATCATTTTTGCCTATAAAGCCAGGCCCAAAATAAGGAGGCCAGGTTGAAAGTGGTTAAATGTGTCTGTGTTTTTTATGAATATTAACCAATGAAAAGTATAAACAAGAGCTTGTGACTAAATAATAACTATTGGATCGATCATAACAGTGTCGTTCCCCCGTTCCTCCCCCCCATTTCCTGAAAAGTTATGGTTTTGGACATACAAGGTTTCAACCACGACAGCGACGATATACTGGACAAATTTCAGTTAGTGGACATTTAGAAAGACTAATACGTTGAAGGTAACCAGTACCTATTTTTCTATGTCGGACATATCTTCTGAGTCGAAAAAATACAGAACGGTCCATTTGCAACCACCAACGCTGATCACAAGGGAAAGAAATGTGTATAAAAAAGTATAAATGATTCCGAATAGACAACAATGGCATATCATTCTGTTCAGAAGGTGAAATTGTGCGTAATTTCATTGCAGTGAGACATGTAGATACATATTATGCAGTAAGTTGGTACAAGCTACACTGCAATTAGGACATTGGATTTCCTAAACTAAATAATTATCCCATCAGTAAACAATTAAAAGTTAATTAAAATGTCAGCTCGTGGCAATGCATAGCCGATTTACTGAATGTGGTACTACTCAAATTATTAAAAAACCCATCTGCTTTCATGCATGTCTTGAAAGCAAACAAGTAGATAGCAACATTACAGAACTGTGACGTGTGTGTGTGTGTGTGTGTGTGTGTGTGTGTGTGTGTGTGTGTGTGTGTGTGTGTGTGTGTGTGTGTGTGTGTGTGTGTGCGCGCATTGATTTGAAATGTGCAAATGTATAACAGGTTCAGGGCTTCTCCAACGAATATGAATACAGCATTACGCATTAGTTTAAATCAGTGGTTCTCAAACCTTTTCATGTCAGGGACCCCCAAATTGATACATAATAGCCTGCGGACCCCCATATGAAAAGATAAGCTAAAGACCCCCAAAAGAGAACAATTTTAAGGTGTGGCTCTATAGCAGTGGTTCTCAACCTTTTTAATTTCAAGGACCCACAGTTTGATATGCATCAGACCACGGACCCCCCCATTTGATGCAATTCTTTTTTAAATCTCTGGGACTTATCTATCATTTGTCAGAGGACCCCTTGAAAACAACTGAAGGGCCCCCGACCCCACTTTGAGAACCAATGGTCTAAATCGCCTCACAAGTCAAATTATTCCGCACTCCCCACAATCTGTAGCTTCTCAATAGTCTATAGAACAGATAGCAGAAATATCAACGGATATTACCTTTAAACTATTAATTACTTTGGTGAATGCTCCAACTGATGACAATGGTCTATTATACCAATCTGTTGGCCATCATCACAAACATTTTAATAGTTCAACTAATTTCCTTTAATATAAAGGCTCCACAATTTAGGGACATTCTGATTATCTGCAACATGTGGATGGCTGAGATTAAGGGGATGAACTTGTTACTTAAACATATGAAGCCTAGTGCTCCAATTCTGGGGGGGGCAAAGATATTTAGTGTAGAGCGAAAACAAGAGGGGTCCTAGTATAGAGCCGTGGACGACTCCAGTCAACCAAGTATAACGTTTAAGTGGTTAGTTGTTTTTTGTTCAACTAGCCACATGTCCTTGGACAGGTCATAGACTGCATTAATGAGCGCATCTCGTCTCACTGTCAAGGTATCTAATGGTATCTCTATGAAGGTGCCGTTTCCCACGGCCTGGATAGGTTTCCAAAAAGTGTCTTCATTACCTTGCAGTTTGAAGACACTCAGTGAGAAGATGTCAGGCGACAGCAGCAACAATCAATCAATCATTATGAGGGGGAGTTTGCCCCATTCAAGTTATTCAATGCATGAGTCAGACTTCTCAGAGATGGGGGTTAGTGATAAAGGAGTAGACATTTTGAAGCTTAGCCCTCGGTAGACTTGTCACATTATCGGGGGACATTGTTCTACATCGACAGTTCACAAGGCTTAAATTCCTCCTCCAGACTTGTTTTAAGGTATGTTGTTTAACAAGATTTTCCCACATAAAAAGTAACAAAAGAAAACATAACACTTAAATGGGCTGGAAGCACATATTCTCAATGACAATGGTTTCAATCTAAGCCATTATCCAAAAGGATTTTTTTTTTATCCAAAGTGCCTGCTGATGACAAATCACTGAACTAAAATTCAAAATGTCCCTTAAATCATCGTTTATTAGAAATGGAACCGCTCTTGTGGTTAAAGGACCCTTTTCCCCACGCCAACAATACGCTCACAGTAATTCATTAACAGTCATTTTACTTCCCTCTGAAAGTAAACAACAAACTAAAATAAAAGAAATCTCAAATAATATTAAGGTATGGCTTGCTGTGGGGAAAAAAAAGGTAATTGATTTGCTTTCAGGTGGCCAGTGAGGACCATGTTGCATTTACACAACACTACTGTTGTCTAACACCTGGGCTGGGCAATATTTCAATGTTATATCAATATCGTGATTGTGATATGATATCATGTGGGATTTTGGATTTCGTAATAGTGTTGTCTTTTCCTGGTTTTAATCACTTAAGCCTTATTTTCTACTATTAAAATGTCAAAGATGTTTGAAAATAGCAGATCTACAAGCAATGCAAGGTATTTGGTCAGAAATCCTGATATTTTATTTTGTTCATTATCGCCCAGCCCAACTAACACCATAGACTACTGAAACCAGCGGTTACAGTGACTGTTTCTCCTCCACACGACCAGCCCTAACAGTATATCCATGGAAATAAATTAACAATGATATGCAGCTGTTGGAAAGCAACTTTAAGGAGGGGGAAGCGAGGGGGCGTGTGCGAGGGCACAGTGAAGTCAGGACACACTGGCTCCCTTTCATGATTGACACGTCTCACAGTAAGAAAATGTTAAATCTGCACACTAAAAAGACTCCCGTTTGCCAGTATTTATTAGAGCAACGTTCCCGCCAGGCTCTAAACATTCTTTTTTGGTGTGCAGATTTTATTTATTTCACTTACATGATGAACTACCGGCACCCTGCCTGGTAGGTATGGGACGTGCGTGTCTTCTGCACTTTTTGACACATCTCATTGCCCCGCAGCCCTTACCGACAAGCACTTGCCTTCAGTCTCTTCAGGCATGGTGAGGGAGAGGGGGGGTGGGGGGGCCTTAGAGGACCCCTCCCCCCCAGGATATACGTACAGTAAAGTCCATCAGAGAAGGCTGGGTGGGGGTTACACCACGTACTGGTGGTTCCCTGCTCCGTAGTTCATCGTGTAGGCCTGTCGGCTGTACTGGAAGTGGTCGGTGAGCACGGAGCTGCGGCTGTGCTGGAGGTCCAAGCCTCCGTTGGCCTGGATCTTGTCCAGGCTCAGGGCCGGGTTGTCGAAGGACGTCAGGTCCTGCTTGCTGGACGGGAGCAGCTTCTTCTCCTTGTTGGCGTCGTACTTGGCCTGTTGGCAAAGGACCCAGGTAAAGTTATACACACATCATTAATGTATAAACACACACAGGCTGGCTGCAGAGCAGGCAGCCCCGGCAGTTAAAGACACTATTGGAATAAATGAGGTGTTAGTTACACAACAGTGGAACATAGAATGTTCCACTCCATAAATTCCACAAATCTCTGTCTGTCTGTGTGTGCATCTGTGCCCAAATATGACGATGAAGATGATCATAAATATGCCAAAATGTGGATAACTCACATTATCAAATAGAAAATAGTAGATCTACGCTTGAACTATTGGGCCTATTGGGACCCATCAAACAGAGTCTTACCTTATTGTAGAGGAAGACGCCCACAATGGCGGTCATCATACCCATGATGTTGTAGGACGTGACAGGGTTCCTGAGCAACAGCAGGGAGCAGCTGATAACCATGATCCTCTTGGTGGCGTTGGCCACGGCATAGCTCAGAGGACTGACCAGGTTCAGCACGCTGAAGGCGATGACGTTCTGCGCAAAGTTACAGAAACCGCTGACCAGCAGCAGCAGGAAGGTGCCACCAAAATTGGAAACGTCCGACTGGGTGAGAAGAGACGGGACATGACAGCAGGGTCAAAGCATCAGCTAGGGCACTGAACTAGGGATGTTCCTAGCAGTTTTTTTCACTGGCGTGTACACGTCATTTTTGAAACAGTTTATTCGAATACACGAAAATGTATTAATTAATTAAATTATTACAATTAACACCCAGAAAATGGCCCAAACTGAGCACATTTTGATCTATAAGGTCAATTATCATTTGAAAAATATTATATATATTAAGAGTATATGAAAGCCATTTAAAATGTTTATACATTGGAATCTTACACACCTCCCAAATAATTAATGACATCATTCCAGTGTGCTGCGCAAAAGTAGGTCATATCAATTAGGCTGTCACTACAGCAAGTCAGAGCCGGTCTGAACGATGCTGACCAGCTCCCCATAAAGTTTAAACCATAACATGACATATAGAATGGATCTTCAGCCAAACAATTGTGATTGAAAATGTAGGCCTATGCTTTCTTCATGTCCTCAGTGAGGACTCCTCACCTCAAAGTACATGCTGTATTATTTTTTCAAATGACCGGATCACAGGCAGCGGGCTACTAGGTAACATGAACGATTCACATCCACCTGTTTACATTGGATGTGATTTCTCCATCGCGATGCTTTCCCATCAAACTAAGTAATCCAAACTCTGTTTTCAAACCGACAGTGTCTGTCTGTAGCTTCAGTAGGCTGTGTTACATTCACTCACTGCACCCAGCACCACAAACAGCTGTGTGACCACCAAGTTTAACCCCTTAATGAAGAGGCTAGAGTGTTTACTGTGAGATGAGAACTTTTCGGACAGACGCATCGCTAACCTCTCTCACTCACTCTCTCTTCTCTCTCTCTACGGCTTTGAGAGACGGAGAGCGACACAGAGACACAGTGAATGTAGGCTATAATATTTCAAGTTGTACAATAGGATTTTTGGGGGAATAACTGGCACAAGGAATTAATTATCAGACTTTGACCAGTGGGCGCTCGTTGTCTGACGTGGGTGCACGAGCCCTGGGTGATCAGCGCCTGCTTATTTTGCTTGTTAAAATCATCATTTTATTAAGAGATGACAGCAATATGGAAAAAAACATAAATATCTCAATAAAAAATATATTTAATAGAATAACCGAATATAATTTTGAAAACGGTTAGCAGGGGCAGACCCGTTTAACCAAATAACCGTGCACACCCCTACACTGAACCACTGTATTGATTACCGTCGTTCACACATGATCATGGATTTGACTTATTTACTTGAAGACTGTCTTCCTGGTCCAAGACTTCTCTCCTCTACACAGTCTCCCTGTCAGCTTTCCTACTATACGTCTGTCCTACACCGTCTCCCTCTCAGCTTTCCTACTGTCTGGCTCTCCAACACTGTCTCCCTCTCAGCTTTCCTACTGTCTGGCTCTCCAACAATGTCTCCCTCTCAGCTTTCCTACGGTCTCTCCACACGGTCTCTCTGTCAGCTTTCCTACTATGCGTCTGTCCTGCACTGTCTCCCTCTCAGCTTTCCTACGGTCTCTCCACACGGTCTCTCTGTCAGCTTTCCTACTATGCGTCTGTCCTGCACTGTCTCCCTCTCAGCTTTCCTACGGTCTCTCCACACTGTCTCCCTCTCAGCTTTCCTACTGTCCGAACAAACTCACCATGTCTCCTTGCACTAGGAAAGCAGACAGGTCCACCAGCACCCAGGTTGGAACCATAAAGATGACGGCATTAAATCCCAGAACGTTGAGGAGCCTCAGATGATGAATCCTTGTGTCTTTCAACACCTGAAACACAGCAGGGGACAGCTGTTTGTTATAGTGACCATTTAACTGTAAAAAGGATCAATAATGGTCAATTTGTTATGTTATTTTTTACCAACACTATGCACATATACATATACACAGTATGTGTGTGTATCTAAATGTGAATATGAATTGTTATTTCTAATAAGAAATGCACCTGCATTTCGTTTGTGCAAATGGAGCACAGACTGTAGTTAAAGATAAGAAGAAAAACATGGTTACAAAGTTCTTTATGTAATCAGAAAATGAAATCCGTAAAAGCTTAGCAGTAAGAGCTATACAATTGATATAAATACACCTTACAAACAATAAATTCCATAAACCATAAGCTCAGCAAGGACAGACATCCCATTATGAGGAGATAAGAGAAGCAGCCAGGGAAGCATGCTCAACAGACCATTGTAATACATTCTTTCAACACAGATCAGTAAATACGAATACTCAATCTTTGCAAATGATTTTGTGTTCACAGGTAACGTTGATGTTCACATTAATAATTCCTGTTTGGCAAGTAACCTTGTTCACAGTTTTATATCATCTGTGGAAAAGAACTACTGCCAAAGGTATCGAACCATAAATACAACTAGTACAGTGCTAAATGCTGTCCAGCCTACTAGAACTTCATGTAGTCCTGTACTTCCCGGTAAGACATTTTAGGCATTAGTTCTCGTCATGGTTCTAATTCAACCAAACATCTTCCGATAGGAGGTTCCGAGTTAATGCTCCCATCTCTTCCAAATATTATTGATTGATTGATTGAAATTTGTATTAGGCAAAAGAATGTAAAACAACACAGTTACATTTATAATGCTTTTCCGGCCAAAAAAGTCCTTGCGGGCTTGTTTCCGGTGCTTTCACACATGAAACCCAGAATATTGCCATATATATTATTCTGCTAAATGTAATGGCTTTCTGCTTTTGCTTACCATTCCCACAACACAGTCTACTCTGAGTCTATATATAGGCTACCATTGAACTCCTCTGTTGTCATGATGTCATTTTCCCCAAAATTACATTTAAGATTACGTTGGCGTTACTGGTGTTTAGCGCTTTCATTTTGGAGTCTCCAACAAATCTCAAAAGAAATGCTCCAGGCCATTGGATGGTCATATCTTATCTCCTGCTTTGCATGTACAAGTATACAGCTCTGAATAAACCCAAATGTTCACACATACAGTTGATAAGGAAATTTGGTGGAAATGTTACATCTTCTAATGTCAAATTGCCAGAGCTATAAATATTACAAAAGTATAGTTTTACATTGATTCATGAAGAAATACAGAGAAATAATTGGATACAACAACCAGCAGACACAATGTTCTACTTTTACATTCATGGCTAGAATCAAACCAATCACATGATCATTAAACAGTGTACCACCCACTCCTTATGTATTCATGCAATTTATTTATTCATTTTAATTGGGGTTAGATTAAGGTTTTAATGAATAATGTAATGTTTTGCATTAAACTGAAATGAACTTTGTAGTCTCACATGGCTGTAAAAGTGGTTGATTGCTGTAATTATCTGCTGGCCAGGGACTATGAGACGTGGTTCTGTAGCTAATTCTGGGATGGTCGTTGAGCTGTCCATTGCCCTTGCTAAATAAATAAACTAATAAATGTGTTGGTGCAGTGCTCTACCCAACCAGTAAATGAGATGCCATCCTTCACTGTAATTGCTCCAGCAACCCCTACCCCGACCTACACTCAAAGCGCCAGGCTACAGAGTAGGGCCTGGTGCGGTCTACATCGGTCTGGCCATCTCCTTATTTTGGGCATGCCCTTATTGGTGAAATTTGTAAAAATAGCCTAGTACAAGCTGTGAGCTTGTAGATCGGCTATTTTAGAATATATTTTAATAGAGCTTAAAGCGGCACTATGTCACTTTTTTTTGTGAATAAAATGTAATTTTGTCCAATCTGTATGGTAGAGTATGTTAATAAAATATAACTTATACAATTGGGGTGGTTGTATTTTGTCTCCCTGCTCTTCTATTGAGACATTTAGATCGTGTCAAAGGTCATGTCTCACCTAGACACATGATCTGACACATATCTTGACCCGATGGTCAAGATTAAATCTATCCCCGGAGCAAGCAGACAGCCTCCATTAACTCAACGGTAAGATTTTCAGCACTTGCGCAGGAAACCGGGTTCAAATCCGATTAGAAGAGGAAAGATACATAGTGCAGCTTTAAGTTTTTAAATAAAATACAGTCTAGTTAAATGTTCTCAAACTTTAATCAAATTTATGCTTTTCAAGACTCAAATCAGACTCAAACTTCTGGCATGGATCGGGCTCTAATTCAGAGCATGTGATCTTGTGATTCATTCATACTGTACCTTTTTAGAGAAGATGTTCTGAAGCGAGAAGCAGAGGGTGGCGGCCAGAGCACTGATCAGTCCAGACAGATCAAAGGACAGCTCTGTAACGGTGGCCAGCAGCACGCCTCCAATGATGGGGATGAGAGACACATACACCTACAGATAACAGCAACACAAGGGGAAAGTAGGCCAGTGTCAGCAGCAGGCGCAAGCAGCCACAAGACAAATAGCATTTCCATGTTAAGTAGGCTGAATCTAGAGCACACAACAGGGTAATAAGCGAGGTTTGGGGGGGAAAAGCATCGCCTTGGTGGGTCGCACAGATAACAGGGAAAGATACAAGAACCTCATAAATATGCACCGCAGTCATCTTGTTAAATAAATCCTCCTTAGACAGACTTTTACAGAAGTAAATATAAATAAATGCCCGCTCAATATTATGCACAACCCCTTCCATGAATTGTATGTTTTTGGATTGTACCACCACACAATTCTGACTGATGCTAATTGCTTATACTTTGGTTGCAAAAGTATTCATCCTTATGCTGCATGAATGTATATTCTGTATATCTTCCATTGCTAAATTATTCATCCATTATATTATACTATAGTCTGTATATAGTATTTTGGCTGCAACATATAGATATATAATGATGCTGTTTTTGCACACTAACTATGTTTTTACATTGTATTATTTAATGAATTGGTTAATACTACTGGTAGTATATTCATTGTTTTATAACTTCTTTAATACCTTACTTGTACTATATCTTGTACTTTATTTGACATTACTTGCAGCACAATTTGGCAGAGTTTTCTGCACCATTTCACTGTCATGAGTGATGTGACAAATAAATGTCTTTGAAGTCTTGTAGAGAGACCTGCTCAGAGACCTGCTTCTCTGAGAAATTTCATTAAGAAAGACGCACAGCACGACTCAGAAGCACTGCAACACAAAGTAAAGGAGTCTAGATATATTAATCTACTGTAGAACTTACAGCAGACCTAATGTACACCGTCAGAATGTAAAGACTTTTAAAAACAGCTAAAGTGTAGAAAGGAAATTCATTATCCTAAGCAGACTAACTTTTTTGGTTAATTATTATTTAGCTAAGGTTACTCTTAACAGGATGCAACTTAAGGAAACTGAATGGCCACACAGGCAATAAATTCTGTATACACTGTGTTATGTACACATACACACACTTCTCTAGCTCATACAGCTGCTGGTAAATACCAACATTAACCAGACACTAAATGGCCACTATATGTAGCAAACAGCTACATATAGAACAGAACAGGAGTGGATAATTGGGTAGACAAACATAACACTCACTAACATTCCACTAGTGGCTGTTAGCAGTTTCTCAGAATGAGCACAGTGTCACCAGAGGTCCCTGTGTGATCTCAGTGCCATTGTGTATTTGAGATATCCTGACTTGCTCTGAAGATTGGTAATAAAGTGTTGCTGCGCTCAGAGCTGTCCAACATCATAAAAGATGTAAACATAACTGAAGAGAGTACAGTGTCAGTGAGTGCATAGTCTCGCGTAGCCAGACCCCACAGAAAATGAAAAACAGCGACCTCTGCTTT
The DNA here is from genome assembly GCF_963454915.1 of Gymnoscopelus microlampas. NCBI lineage: Eukaryota > Metazoa > Chordata > Actinopteri > Myctophiformes > Myctophidae > Gymnoscopelus > Gymnoscopelus microlampas. The sequence continues at coordinate 19,165,994 of NC_139946.1, forward strand.
TCTGATATTCTGTGGAGTCTGGCAGGAGTATAATGTTAGACTAGAGCGCAGGGAAACACCGGTTTCATGTCTGCCTATAGCGCATCACTTCCGGTTGGTGCGACCATGTTTTCATTCCCACTAACAATATTTCTACACGGAACACTAACACCACTTCTCCCAGAGAACATGGATGGTTTTGGTTATAAGCCCACTTGTTTCTATGATGAAAGAGTAATTTAAAATGTGAATATCTTTCCGTGGTTTTGTCCGCTCCGAGGACGCTATTGTTAAATTAGTTTCGGCTAGTTTCGAGGGGGGGAGGGTGGATCATGGTGGATGGACACGTGAATCCCGCCCACTACATTTGATTGGGTAAAGCGCGGCCCACTTCCTGATCTGAAGGCACGCCCACTTGTATCCAATGCGCACTGGTTAGGACGCGAACAGTCTTCTCCCGGGTGGTTGAAGCCAGAAGGGGGCGAGGGGCGGGGCTGGCGGCAGGGGCAGGCAGGAGTAATGCTAGTGCTGAGATGCTCTCAGCAGCAGGAGGAGCAATGTTCTCACTAAATAAGTGTAGAGGAATATCGTGCGGAGTTTCAATGTTAATATGTAAATATTTAGATGTAGGTTTATGGTTTCCCATGGACTATAGCAGTTGCAATTTCTCTTCTTTCATAACATAATCCCCACACCAAGAGTAAAAAAAGAAAAAACGTTTCAGTCATTCGGTCCGACTTCACTGTAGCCCATAGTAGCCTTTTCATACGCGATATGTGAAAGTTTATAATATTTAGAGAAATTGAAAAATGTAAAATACAAAAGTAGTCGTAGTAGTGAATATTTATTTTTGTTTCTCATAAGCGTGCATCCGTTGTATTTTTGTTTCTCATCATCCGTTGTCCGTCAACAACACAGCCGTCTGTGCCTCGACGTTTGCGCTCTGTCTCAGCTCGCTTGGTGCCTTCTGGCTTCAACCACCCGGGAGAAGACCGTTCGCGGTTAGGACGAACCGCTCCGACAGATTCCACCGCAGGTCGGAATCTGTTCTTGAGAGATTAGTGAGTGCATGCTTCCATGCGTCTTTTGTTAAAGACATTATTGTTGTATACCCTATGATTTTTCATCTATTTGAATGTGTGTACTGTAAAGCATTTCATGTGAATGGCTGTACTTTTTTTACAGCACGCATCCTTTGGACTCATTAAAGCACTGTCAACATGAATTATCATGGCTTCTGATTTCTTTCTTTAATTCCTCATTTTCCTGACAGCTCACAGTGCAACAGATTGAAGTACTGAAGTGAGCTCAAGTGTTAAAGTGTACTTCAACACAGCACTCTGTGTTGTCTCCTAACACATCAGCATGCCAACAGAACAGACACAGTAGCACGTCTCTGACATTTGTCCATCCCCTGCATTACTAACAGGCCAGACCCTGCACTGTTAACTAAACATGACAGACTGCCCATCCGCTGCATTACTACCAAGCCAGACCCTGCACTGTTAACTAAACATGACAGACTGATGCTAGACGGAGGCTGGGACGGCTAAAGGTAGCAATTCAACCAAAGTAGAACAAATAAAATAAAATAAACAAACCAGCCAATTCATTGCCATTGAGCTGTAGCAGATCTATCTGAAACATATCTATCATGAGAATCCAACTGGCTGGCTAGCACAATGTTAAAAGCAAAGTAGTGCATTTTGGGATGCAATAGCTAGCTACGCACGTCATCACAGGACATTAAGTAGATTAGACTACTAGAAGAAGCATGTAATATAATATATATATAATAATGCCTGGCTTTCAATGCACATGGAGATTTGTTAGTTGTGGATGCCAGGTGTCTAAAGTTGGCCGGTAAGGCTGCATAACATTTGTTTCATATTTGGAGTTTAATGCAGTTTCCAGCCTTGATCACGCATGCGCAAGCTTACGCATGGTCATGGCTGGGAACACACACACACACACACACACACACACACACACACACACACACACACACACACGCACACACACACGCACACACGATCTATATACGACAAAAGCCTCTACAGACGAAAGAAATACGAGATGATGTTCCAGCTCAAGTTATGCCACATCACCACTCCGGCACACATTCTAAAACACATCCAGGTACAGTGCAGGCCTTGTGCCAGATTTCCGAGATTGGGCCCACTCACCTTAGTTGTCTGCTTCTCTTTCATGATAATTCTTGATAGCAGCACGACCCATATCGGCATTGTGGCTTTGACTGCGGGGGTTAACAGGGAGAAGAGATCACGTCACATTTAAAATACACACAGTTTGTTTACTTGAGGTTGTTCCGTGCCAAAGAATGTTAGAAAGCGGACATGGATGACAGGAATTTTTAATCACTTTCAAAACCTAGGAGCAGTCTTTTTAACATGTACAATAAAGCCTGTCATGGTTTAAATGACTCAACTCAACACACCCTTGTCAAACAGCAAAACGTGTCACACTTGAGTTTTCTCATGACCCTAAAGGCATTGTCTGCGTCATTAACTACCGCACCATTGATAAGCAAGATTCCACTGTGTCTTGACGTGTGTGTGTGTGTATGAGTTGAAGAGTATTCTACAGTGTGTGTTTTATTAACCCATAATGACCGAGGCCGATTCTACAAATGCCTTCTAAATCAGTGGTTCTCAAACTTTCTCGTGCCAAGGAGGACCCCCAAATTGATATGTATTTGTCCGCAGACCCAAGTGTCCCGCTATGAGCTTGTATAGCCGCTATTTTTGAAAAAACACTGTTCTAAATCAAAGAGTTTTCAGAAGAACTTATGTTGCTATATGAATATAGCTAAAATCTAAAATGACACAGATGCTTTGCCGGTTTTAATGGGTTAAGACACAAAACATTATTTAGGAGTGAAGGTGTAACAGCCACATAACAGTTGCTCATATCTATCAACCTGAAGGGCTGACCACACACAGAGCACTCCAACTATAAATGTAAATATATCATTCACCACGACCATCATTATAGTTGTGGAGTAGTAGACTTTGCCATCTACAAAAATAATAAGTTCATAGTTGTAGTTTTGTGGTCGGTGTGGGGGTGGGCCCTCTAAAAGTATGGTAAAAAAAAAGGCAGAAGAGAAGTGGTGAAGTGCTGTGCTTTTGAGTGACACAACCCCCTTGCAGGACCACACACCAACATCCTGAGTGGTACTTTAACCCTGAGAGAGTATATTAAGTTGGAAGAATCTTCTCTCAGTGTTAAACTAACACTCAGGATTTTGCTGTGTGCTGCTGGACAAGTTTAGAGATGTGTAACACCCCCCTCTGCTAACGGTCCCTTTAGCCATAAGGGGCTATTAGTCCAGCTTAAAAGAAGTCACAAGCTGCGTTAGGAGTAATTGAAGTCCATGTAAAGGGAATTTATCACATCAAGCGTGCTTTTAATTATGACTTTTGGGGAGAAACTAACCCAATCAAATCTTTACTGACAAGAAGAGTCGCTCCTCTGTTGCCACTGATCAGGCAAACTGAGCTAGCCTAGCTGGCGTTAGCAGGGCCGTTACCTCAGAATTGGTGACCTATCCAATTCAGTGTCTCGAGGCATCGATGTCGGATGAATAGCAATTCACTTTAAGATATTAGTTGTATTATCACAACAATGGAAATATGTTATATTTTGAAGGTGCATTTTATATATTTTATTTCGTATGTCAAAATCGAATCAATTAAATTGGAATGTGCTGACATTATCCCTCCCTAGCTGTAGAATACAACTCTTGTAGACGTATTTATGATTCTGACGTTTTCAATCTACGAGAGTTGTAGGGTTCACCCTAGCCTGACACTCAGCCTGAATTTTCATTTCGTTTCACTCCATTATTCAGTCTGAAAGCCCTCTCATTGCAGCCGATTTCTGAGATGGGGGCGTGGCCAAAGTGGGACTCTTTGGCAATTGGTTCATACTGGATTATCCCGATCCCGATTCGTCGTACCGATTTTCAACCGAGAAACACCCGCCTTTCGACAGCGTCACCAGACCCTGAATGCGAGGCAAACGATTCAGGGGGTGGAGCCAGGCTAGGGTTCACCCCCCATGGACACAGGGACTTTCAGCACTATACCCCGTAGACACTCCAAACATGTACAAATTGAAAATAAAGGTGCTTACCCCCACACCCCAAATGTTAACTCTTGCTACGGGGTAGTAGTTTAATGTAATAATCCATATCTCGTCTGTGGCCGAACGCCATTTTTTCACCCTTGTTTACTTCCTGTTTACATTGAGTGTAATTGTCACTACCGCCCATTGGGAACTTCCGACAGAATCGGCCACAGACGGCATTAAAACACTTCTTTATTGGAGTGTCTACGGGGTATAGCCATAGAGGTATTATATAACTAGAGGGCAGATTACCCCGCCCCCAGCTATTCATTTCAACGCAAAATTGCTCAGTGGCGTTTTGAAGCAGCCGGAAGTAAGAAATATTGGTCCCATATTGGTTCCATGGGTCCATTCCATTGGCTGCATGGGTTGTGACGCGTCGTGAGCATGCGCACAAACGGGAGATGCACGAGCGGAAGCATTTTAAGTGCATTCTCAGGTTTGACCACCAGGCTTGGCCGCTTCACTGTTCTACCGTGGTTCTGGGGGCTTGGGTATAGTGCTGAAAGTCCCTGTGTCCATGGGGGGTGAACAACTCTCGTAGATTGAAAACGTCAGAATCATAAATACGTCTACGAGAGTTGTATTCTACAGCTAATCCCTATTCCCTCCACACATCATGTCATTCACCTTCAGCGGCATTAACTTTTTGCCATACAATAATTCTACTTGCTTGCACCATAGTAGCTATTTCGCCATCTAATATATTGTGCATTGTTTGTGCAGCTGTAATTGTGTATTATTTTAGTACCATTTCCTACTGCTATTCCTACAGTATTGACATTTTCTTATATTGCTTGCAAAGTCAAGGAATCAATTATTTATTTAAATAAATTATTTAAATACCTAAAACATGGGATTTCAAGCTAAGCAAGCATCCTCGAATCTACAGACACTGCTGCACACAGTCCAGGACAGTCACAGAATTATCCAAGTCGCCAATGTCCGTGTAACCGGCGTGTAGCTAACATCAGCTGGCGCATTAAAGGGGGGTGGACACATCAGCAAAGAGAGCTTCTCCTCAGTGTTGCCATGTTGGCTTATTATAAGCGACTTTGAGCTTCTTTTTCTGTAAAGTTGCTTGTAAATATTGGTGGTTGCCATTATTTTGGGCTTTGCCTCCTAAATATTGTTTACAACAGTTATTTTAAAACATTCTCTTGTCAAGGACCCCCCAAATTAATGTATTTGGACCCCCCCCCCCCCGCCCCCCCAGTATTTTGTGACCCCTATACCGGATTAGTGTTAAAATATTTCAAAACAGTATTCAAAATATTTCACTTTTCCTAGATTTAAAAAAAAAAATAGCAGATCTACAAGCTCACAAAGCGTCGCGATCGTCTATTTTCAAATATCCGACGCTTATGTGGTCTATAAGTCGCTTCTTTTGGGCTTGTTTTCATAGACCTAGTTGCTTACTTCTCTCACAAAACCTGGCAACACTGTGCTAGCTTCTTCTTCACACAAAAACACACACCTAAAAAAAATGTCCCTCAAATAAATAAAGCAAAAACACCACCCATCACCACGTACTGTGCTGTACTCACCGGTGTGCGCATACGACACGGGCACCCTCCATATGCTGAAGTGCGCCGTGACGGACGCGAAGTACTTGCCGAACGCCAGCGGCAGGATGTACCAGCGGTAGTAGGTGCGTGAAGGCACGTCCGTCTTCGGGACGCCCCACGCCCGCAGCAGCGGCGGCAGGAACACCACGATGCTGAGGATGTGGAACAGCGACACGGTCACCGGGTACGGAAAGCCGTTCAGGATGATCTTGTTGACGATGTTGCCGCCGGAGCTCACCGTGTACCAGCACGTGCACAGGATGAGGATGCGGACCCCTTCTCTGACCGGGGGACGCTCCTCCGCCGCAGCCATCTTCACGTTCGTTCGTTCCTTCTAACCAAGCCGAGGAGGACGACGAGTCACCGCACCAGCCTGTCGGCACGCAGGGCTGTGTTGTTGCGTGCGCCGTGTGGTGGTGGCAGTGAGTAGTAGTGGCTGTCGAGAGATTCCCCCCATAGCCCGGACGGAGTGAGCACTTCCATTGGTTGGCTGGTTGGCAGGGACAACGCAACCGTGGTTTAATTCATTGTCAAAAATGACTTATTTTCTATCAATTATTACACACCCCATTGGCATGGCTCATCAAATTATTGGCTTAGGAATGCTACATAAACAAAAAAATATCCATGAATTCAAGGCTTCATGGCTGGGGTGTGTACTTGATAGAAAATATGTCATTTTTAAGAACCTTTTTAAGGACCCCGTTTGATATGCACTACTAGGCCATGGACCCCAATTATGTATTCCCCCCCCCTATATATATATATATATATATACTTCCATGTACTGTTGTTCTCATGTCTTACTAAATAAAGTACATCAATCAATCAATCATCTCCATATTTTAACTTTTTGTGAATGCCCTGCTTGATCATATTACAGCGTCACACAAGTAGCAGATCTGCAAGCTCAAAATGCATATTTACAAGATCCATTTTGATTACTAAAGAAATTGTAGGTCAAATTTCTATTGATTTCATTAATCATTGCACCCCTAGTGGAGTCTACAGCTACTTTCAAATATCTACTAAATTAAACTGTTTTGAAGGTCATCAGATCAAAGATTAGTTATTACAACTATGGACAATGCCTGATGTGTACTGATTATATTGTTCCTATGTCAAATGTTATTCAGTGGTTCTCAAAGTGGGGTTCAGGGACCCCCAGTGGACAAGTTTATACTTCGGACAATCAAAAATTGATCTATAAGCTCACAACGTAGCGTAATGCGTTGTGAGCTTGTAGATCTGCTATTTTTGAAAAATGATAGGGGTCCCGGACTCCCTGGCATAAAATCATTTCAGATGGGGGGCGCGGCCAAAGTTTGAGAACCAATGTGCAGCTAGACAACAAACCAATTACAGAGCGGTAGTCCCTCCAGGTGATGGGATGTAGAAGTACCATTGTGGGACTGAGATCACTGAACGTCACTTCCTCTATTCAGGCTTCACCACAGCCCTCAGTGAGACAACGGATACATTCTTACAGAATATGAATAATACTAAATACTGTAGCTGTAGGGCAGGGCTTAATGGACGTACTTCAATTAAGAAAATAAGAGTCCAATATTCAGAAGATAACATTTAAAGAATAAAAACATGCATGTGCTAGAGACAAAAAGAAAAATATCAGCAATGATTGACTACCAAAGGAATTCGAAACATGTACATACTTATAAGTGATATCAGAAAATGTAAAAGACAGTCACAGTTTCAGCATTTTTTTTATTAACACATATGAACATGTCCACTTAAAAGGACTAAGTAGCAAATATGTTCTCTTCTGCATTCGACGGAACGCAAAAGGCTAATTTCTGTACATTCACTAAGGCTCTGTTTTTAGGGAAAACACAGGTTTCCATAAGGCAAACAATATCTAAAGGAATGGTAATAAGTACAATTTCCAGCATGTTAATTTAGTTTTCAGTTTTCCTCACAGTACAAAAGATGCCTTGTTGTCACATCATCTGCTCTGCCATTTGTCAGTTATTATTTTACAACCTAAATATGTGGGGGAAAAGCAGAAAAACAAAAAGCTAGAAGTTCACATTATCAAAATGTGTCATTTTGGAGATCATTTCCCTGTATGAGATAGGTTGCTGTTGGAATGTTGCTGTTGCACCATCTAACCAAATCTCCGTAAATAACAGGTTTAATAAATCAGACAGAAATGACTGAGTGTAGTATGAACATATATGGAAAACTGCAAAATGAAGAGAATATGCAATGTTAAGATAAATAAAGTCATACATGATGGCCTAAACCCCTCTGTTCTCAGTATGTGTCCTGCGAATGAGGAAAGAATGTCATGTCAGTATGTATACTTGTACAGTAGTTACGTATAGTATATACGTATAGTTGAGCCAGGTTCATATTTTCTTTCTTTTTCAGCTTTCTTTGAAAGCTGAAATTGTTATTGAACTAAGTGCTGTTTAGGCATTGCCAGAACTGTGGAGTGGACCCTAAAACGAAAAGAAAAATAATAAAAACTCAGTAAAACTGTTAAGTGATATTCTGAGGTATGCATGTTTCCTATTGGGCAATGTCAACGTGCATTCGGACATGACATTTTCTCCTGTACAAAGAGAGATAGAGAGAGGAGAGCACAGATCAGGGCTTGTATTGTCTCAGCCTGCCAAAGGTTCGAGACATCAACTCAACTGGCAGCTTATGCATAGCCTTAATATACCTTTATTTCCACAACTACAGCGATGTATTAGTTAAGATAACTTCCCATCAAACACTGATCAGCAACTGCTATTATGACAGGCAGCGTGTCGTTTTAGGTTACTTTCACAGACTGTGTCAAGAAGCTGCACAGGCTTTCCTGAACAGCCTTGACACATCTCAAACTCTCCCTCTCAGACATGGCTCTTTTCGACTACAGGAACAACCGTGTTGTGGAACTTATTTCACAGGTTCTGGAATTATTTCCATACGCTATGGCTGGGTTTCAGATAAGGTTCTCAGAACCTACTTTGGGTCCTGCTCAGGAGGTAGTACTAACCCTGAGTAGTGGGAACCCAGAACGTGTACTTTCAAAAATGTTCTAAATAGCCAAAATAGCAGATGTACATACATGCTCACACTACGTCGCAACGCGTTGTGAGCTTGTAGATTGGCTACTTTCGCTTTTTTGTGAGTTTAGAAAAAATTGCAATTTTTTCTTTTGTATTCGTTTTTTTGTTTGTTTATGACGTACCTCCTCCTGGGGTGGTTCTGGTTCTAATGTAAACGCAAACAAACAAAAACAACAGAACTTCACGGTTCTGGAAAGTTTCAGGTTCTGGAAGGTTCTGGGTTAACCCTTCGTAGTCGAAAAGAGCCAAGAGATACAGTATGCGAGGTGGAGGCGCCTCAGAAAGGGTTTTCAGTCGATACACACATATGGAAGTATGTTCAGCTTGCTCTCGTCTCCGTGCGGCTCTAGGGATATGCACTCTGTCCAGTCATACCAATTGTCCTTGGTGTCGCGGCAACCGTTGACCCCGGGCCAGTGTTGTGTGTGTAACCGTTGCAGCTCGTCCTCTGTGACCTCTCGGCTGACCCCCGGTAAGTCAGTAACAGGGAGGTTGGATGCCAGCACGTGCGTTTTCCTCGTCTCTTTGATTTGGTGCTCCTCTTGTTTCAAATACTCGTTCAGGAAGAAGTGGGCCCCGGGGGTCTGGGCCCCCGACGAGGTGAGCACGTTGCTCTGCTGGCTCAGGTACGACTGAATGATCTCGTTCCTTGACAGCTCCTTCCAGTTGGTCTGCTGGAACGGACTGGGAGGAACAGGCACGTTCTGTTTCAGCGCTTCTGTCCTGTGTGGTTCAGAGACCTCCGCCTCCTGGTGGCAAGACTCTTTATGGATGGAAGTTTTGATCTGACCTGTGGAGGGGTCATAGGTCAGTCTCCTGTCTTTTAACCTGACTGGTTTAGTGCTGTTCTCCGTGCTCTGTCCGTCTAAATTCACCACGTAGTCCTTAGGCCTGTATTTTTTTCTTTTCTTTTTTCCTGTTTTTCCTATGGTGTCGTCGGCCTTGACGCCCACCCCCTCGCTGTAAGGGGAGGCAGGAAGAGAACTGTCAGGAGGCCTGGATGTCCAGCTGCTCTGAGAGTCCATATCTGAGGGGTACCAGGAAGTGTCCATGGTGTGCAAACCCTGAACAGAAGCAGTTAAAGGCTGTGGAGAAGGCAAAGGAGAACATCCCAGTCCAGAGCTGTCCAGAGACGCGGCGCTCTCGACGGGGCTCGACAGAGTTGACGCTTTGGGCGCGGGCGGTTTGATGATGACTACTTCCTGCTTTGGAGTTCGAGGGCTGTGCGAGGAGCAGCGAGGGCTCCCAGTCCTGGGGCTCTTGGGCAGGTGCGGGGCCCCTGACGCAGCCTGTTCCAGTCTGGCATGCTGCTGCAACACTGATGTTTTGAGTAAGGAGGAAGTGCTCGGGGGTCTGCTGAAACCCGGGGAACTCGGGTGCGGTCTGACGGCGTTGACAGGGATCTTGTTGACCCTGTCGTTGTCCAGATGCTCAGATACCTCCCGCTCTGAAGCGTCAGGGACGGCGGAGATTCCGTTTGACAGCGGTCGTACCGAGTTCTGGTTTTTATCGTAGGCTGCCGTCTTGGCGATCTTCGCTGGCAAGCGTGGGTCTTCCTTCTGCTCCCCTCTCCGTTTCCGGCTGCTCGGCGGCTTCTCTGCTTTGGGGGAGTGACGGTTGTTGAAGTCATTTCTGCTCTTCAACTCCGGAAGCGCCTTTGCTGACGGTAGCGCCTTTGCCGATGGTAGCGATTTTGCCGATGGTAGCGATTTTGCCGACGGTAGCGCCTTTGCCGACGGCAGCGCCTTTGCCGATGGCAGCGCCTTTGCCAACGGCAGCGCCTTTGCCGACGGTGGAGTGGCAGGGGCGGAGATGTCAGTCCGACAGGGGTGAGAAGCGCCATTGGAAGAACCTGACGTTTCCGTGTGGCCCTTGGACAGAACTTCGTGACCCGGGCCCGGCTCAATCAACTTCTGCCAGGTCCGCAGGAGCTTCTTGGCCCTTTTAGCCAGGTCTTCATTCTTGGTTTTCTTCCGGACGTCATTGATCAGCTTTCCCAGACGAGTTTCCTTTAAAGACAAAAGATAAAATCTTTGGTGTCTTAGCAGCAACAGCACTAAGCGTGAAACACATGATAGGCACAGGTAAGAATAGAGAGATAAGATCAAATGTACTGTCATGTAAAATGTATAAATATTTACAGTCTATCAACAGTGAATTGAATGAATGAGGCGGCTCTTGTTTAAAAGAGCTGCCAAAGCAACACAATTTCAAGAGCTGAGGTACAACGTTTTTTTTGTATAAAGACATCAAACATAATACAGTTGTGCCTAACTTGGATTTTTCTACTTTCACGCACCAGAAGTAAATGTATTTTCCATTCATCTTGTTAATTAATTGATGTTCTTGTTTGATTAAAAAACAATAATTCTTAAAATAACCTACCTCAAGTGTCTCTTTGGTGATGGGATATTTCTCCAGGTAAGAGATCACTTCCAGGACCATCACCATGTTGCGGATCTGCTCAAACAACACATTACATTGGTAAATGGTGCATTTATCCAAAGTACTTAACAACATGCATTACATTCACCCATCATCCTCACATGAAACCCCATACAACTGGTCAAGGCAGACGTCTGCCCCTTAGAGAAAGGCTCTGCTCAAGGGGAAAAGAGTTTTTCCTTGCTCATGTGGGAAATAATGTAGGGTCTCTACATTATTTATTTGTTCAGACTGTCAGCCCAAATAATCTGATTTTTGGCTAATCCAGATTGGAATCAGAGTGGTTCCATCAAGTCTGAACAGACATAAGAAGTCTCAGATTATCTCAGATTCTTATCAGATTTCTAAAGCAGCGTCTCAGTCTGGACACTCAAGACACTGTCATATGATGAAGTATAAATCAGACTTCAGTGTCGCTCATCATAAATAGCTGGATCTGCAACAAAGATTTTTGAACTAGTAGATTGGCTATTTTCAGCGAGTGACTGACATCGTCATGATGAGAGAGTATAAATTAAGCACTACTCAAGCCTCCTATCTATGTCGTTACCACAGAAACCAATGATAGGTTTGACAATGTTGAGTACACCAATCTGATTTCATCACTTGCCAACAGTATGGGCAAATCGGATTTGTCTGCAGTCTGAACAAAGCCAACAATTATGGTCTTGACCTGATCTATATGTAAAGTGTCATGAGATAACTTGTATAAGAATATTGACTTGACTATACAGCAGAGACCCGACAGAAGTACTGCAATAATACTGAGGATGAGGACCTGATTTGTCATCTTTATGGTTTTCATATGAATTTCAATATACACAGATTCAACTGTACATACAATGGGGAGACGGGACCTATAAGGGGGGCTAAACCATTATTTGAATGAACTTTCATATGTGCACCTGCACATGGAAAATGTACAACCACTGCTGGTTTCAGACAAACTGAAATGTCATGCAAATGCACAAGTTTACCCATACGTAAGTACACGTGACTCTAGAGCAGCGATTACAACGTTAAAATAGACATGCTCTCTGAAAATGCCCGCGTGTCTGAAAATGCGGACGGCCCACCCATCTGACCACTTATTTTCATTACTAAGTCATAAGTCGTTTTTAACACACCATGTTAAAGGAGTAGTTCACCCCAAAAAATACTTATTTTCTATCAGTTACACAACCCATGAAGCCTTGAATTCATGGAGATTTGTTGTTTTTTGTCACATTCCTAAGTCAATAATTTGATGACCAGCAGAGTCTCCTTCTCTGACCTGACTCAAAGAGTCTCCTACTGAGTATCCTATTGACCAATGACCCGGTCATAAAATTATTGGCTCAGGAATGCGACAAAACCTTAAAAAATCTCCATAAATTCAAGGCTCCGCTGCTCTGGAGAACAAAAACAATAAATCAACCAAACATCTGAAAATCTCTCACACAGTTGTATAAAGGGCTTGTGAAGGGCTCTGTGTTGAAGATAGAATTGGCTGGGTGAAGTCTGTGCAAACTTCCAGTTTGCAAAGAAGTTTGTCCTACTAGTGGCCCAAGGGCCAACTCATAAAGGTCAATGTACATGCTCAGACTTTGTGCAAAGCTCAACAATTATGTTTTGCTCATTTGATAGAATTCTTTAGAATTCTCTACATCTCATCACGTAAGGCAACCAGGGTTGGGTAGTAGTAACTGGCTTCATGTAATAACTACTTTATAATCAGCTCCGATTACAATCTGGGGGAAAAAGGTGTAATTAGATTATTATAGTTACAAGGAAGCTTGATAACATCTATATACAATAGGACTGTCTGCTGTCAAGGTGGTGGTAGGGTGGGGGGCGGTTTCACCGGGGGAGGTGTTGATGGGTTGTTGATTATTGGGTAAACAATGCTATTTACTTATGAAAAGAACAACTAGCATACAGGGTTTCTCGGCCCTGTAAGGACCACAGTAAACCACATTACACACAATGAATGGGTCCTATTGTTTATCCTTGCAAATCCTATGGCACAAATGTGTTTTACTTTAAAAAATTGAGATGTTAGTGGAACTCAATTTTCTGTGGCTGCATGCCATTATTTTTGATTCTGCAATAATCCAAAAGTATTCAGATCAGTTTACATATTTTATAATTCAAGTGATTACATTTATAATGACAATTGCCTTGTAATTTGTATTCAGTAACAAACTGACTACATTTCAGTAATCTGACCCAACCCTGAACTTCCAAAAATGTAAGGGTAATAAGCCATTTACTTTTCAAAGCTTGTCAATGCCTACAGTGCACATAATAGCTAACAAGACCTGACACAACACAAGTAAATGTTCTATAAACAACTTAAGTTCACAATAATAACCAATGACTAAACGTGTAACAAACATGTTAAAAATACAAATAAATATTTATCTCTTGGCATCTTGTCTGACATTGTTCCCAAGCAAGCCTCCATTCATTTCCACCACCAGTACAAGTGACTGTCACTAGCTCATTAGCTCACTAGCTCATTAAGCTGAACTATAATCCTCAGTACAGCGGTGTCGCTGGCCGTCAAGAACAGATCTACAAAGCCAAAGGGTTGTTGTCAGCTCGCAGGAGTTAAAGGGCTTTCATTAAAACACGTCATTTTGGTTGAACACACATCGATTTTCGCCGTCAGGCTGTGATCTCGTCCAAGCCCAACACACTGACACTGCTGTTATTCATCTGACCAACTCTTTCTTATTGACACTTCATGTTATGCTTCTACACTCCGCTTTGTGTGTGGTGTCAGCCTCTGGGGGAGGATTCCAGCCTTCTCTGTGTGTTTTTCTTATCGCTCTCTAAAAGGTTCGTTAGCAACGGTTCTCGCTGGGTGTTCTCCCCCCGGTTCGGGTCAGCGGTGTTACTCACGTTGCTCTGGCCGTCGATGGCCGCCAGCAGCCGGTCTCTCATCTGCTGCGGGGTCGCTGTCATCCTCCAGCCTCTCGGGGAGAGAGAGAAAGCAGCGCTTCACTACGGGCGGCCTATCAGCGACAAACAACCCGCCCCGAGGAGAGCCAGCACCATGGTGGTACTGTGTGATGGGCCCGGCGCGTCGCTCTCACGTTCGGTTCCCCGGAGAGCGCCTGGTGAGACTTTAAAGTGTGCGAACAGAGGTAATAAGGCTCTTTGGGAGAGTTGTCGGGCTCGTCAGACAGGCTTCATGGCCTCCATCATCACGTCTCTCTGCTCTCTGCTGAGCGCTCCTCTGAGCCGCGCTGCATGATGGGACATTTCTCCCCCTTCTTCTGGCTTCTTCTTTGGTTTAAATGGCTGCGTTGCAAACCGACACCGACACCTGCTGTACCTGAGTTATATGATGACAGTGGTTCTTCTCAAACATTTTTCTGAGGTCAACTAAGAACCCTAAAAGACCCCCACTCTGACAAGACGACTGGACATCTTCGTGTAAAAGATGTTTTCTTTAAATGCACAAGCGTACACAGGACCTTTCTTGGGTTTATCCTTTTAGCATCTTTGTATAAATAAAACTACCCCTGTGCTTTTTTGCGAACTGTTAATAAAATATTCAATCAATCAATCAATCAATCAATCAATATTTTGTCTGGTAGATGTAAATTCAAAACTATTAAAAGGATCCCTGGCTAATAAGCATTTTATGCCTTAATACATTATAGTTGCCCTCTATAACTAAAATTTAAAATTAGAAACACTTTCATTTACTCAATAGGAACTCCCATGGCCCATCGCAAGTTGATGATGTCATTTGTCCATGTGTGTTCCAGCCCTATGGAATGTATGGAATGCATGTGCTAATAAAAAATATATCAAATATAGTTTTGATGCTCATTAACCTTAGGAAGTATTAAAGGTAGGGTAAGTGATATTTTTGGGTTGAAACAAAATAAAGTATTTTGTTAAAAGGTTAAAGCACTATATTCAGTAATCATTGCTATAGAGTGTTTGTTCAGTAACAGGAGTCTCCCTGTCTCTCCAGCTCTTTAATAAACAGAAAATACATTTTCCGGTAGGTGTCAAAATCTCAGCCAATCAGGAGAAAGTACCCATTTTAAGCTTCATTTTTATAGATCCAATTGTGTCTGTTCATTTCTTAGTGTCATCACTTCCAATTTCACTTGTTTAATCTATATCCTGATTGAGTTCTCTATCCTGATTGGATAAAATTGGAAATGAAACTGAAACTGAAACGAAAATGCATTTTCTGTTTTATAGAGCTGGAGAGACATGGAGACTCCTTTTACTGAACAAACATTTTTTAGCAATGAGTACTATCAGAATATAGAGCTATTTAACACTTATTTTAACCAAAGAAAATCACTTACCCTATACTACCTTTAAGTTGTTTTTAGTTAGCACCTGAATTCCATACATTCCATAGGGTTGGACAACACATGGACATATGACGTCATCAACTTGCAACAGGGGCATTTAATAATTTATCATTGTATTATTAGGTGTCATGTATGAAATTGGGTATAAATATTTTTTTAAACCACCTGCTGAGTGACCGGCTGTCAGCATTGAGCAATGTTTTTATAGCCCAGGCAAACTTGCTAATTTTGGACCTCAAAATCAAAATAATTGTAGCAGAATGTTTTTCTTCACATACCTATTCTATTCACCAGAACAACACATCAAAAGTCCTAAGAAATCCTAGTTGGCAATAATGTCCACCACATCGTCAAAAAGCCATATAAAATGATGGTGAATCAAATTTTCATTCATCTGAGATTACAATTGACTTCCAAATACATTTTGAGGAAAGGAATTGATCAATTGATCAATGTTGACTGCTGTCAGTCAGCAGGTGGTTTCATGAATGTATGTGTATAGACAATATTTTAGGCCCAAAAAAAAAATAAGGTATATACCGAATTTCATACCCCCTAATGATTAGATTGTAGAGCTGAGGTTCCCACGAATACAGGTCGAGTGGGCACCTAAACATTGTGCACACCTCAATGTTAAATTGGCAAATTTCCTAAATGTAAAATATATATATATTTATACATGATTGTGTGTGTGTGTGGGGGGGGGGGGGTCTATGTCCTGTCTATGTTCCCAACTGACAAATGATTATTCCAAAATAGCTCTGGAAGAGATGTTCTACACAGTAAATCCTGTTCATTTAACTCTTAGAGAATACAAATGAGAGTACATTTCTACGTTCTGAGTTACAAATGAGTATTTTTAGTATTTCAATACCAGTCTGAGCAACAGTGCGTTCTCTAATAATCTTTGGGTCTAAATAATCAAAACACAAAAACGAATCCCACCCACTTCTTTACACCTGTGATGAGACAACACAGTTGTGCTACTTTTCTATATGTATGTATACAGAATGATAAATTGCATCTACAGTATGGTTTTCAGAGTAAACCTTTATTACAAAATAAGGACAAATATGCATCAGTTTTAAAACATCTCTACCATATTTCGATTTACCATATAAGTATTTGAAGTTTGAAACTAAACCAAACAACTCATATCAACAAAATAGCCTCAAGTGATTTGGTAAACACCTGAATTGATACATCATGTATATCGTCTGTCGGTTGGAAACCTCATATGTCTAAAACTGTCGCTTTTCAGGATTCAAATTCAACGACAAAAGAAGCAGATCGACAAGCTCAAAACTTGTCGCCTTTGCACCGCTTTTTCGAGCTTGTGGATCTGCTCCTTTTGATGCTTTTGTGAGACGCTGTAGTATGATGAAGTAGGGCGTTCATTTACGAAAAAACACAACATTTGAATTTGGAGATTCCTGCCCTATACTTCCTCCTTGTCCTGAAAACTACAAATGACGGAGCTTGTACAAAAAAATAATGTCACCCACTTCTTTACACCTGTATTCCTGTGATGTAACAAAAAAAGCTGATTCTGATTCAAAGCCTGGCAGTAATGATGGAGATCTGATAGGTTCACAATCATTGTACATTAAGTTGCATTTTGGCACTTTCATGTGTCCCGTATGGATAGAATTGTTGCAGATAGATGCAATGAAACAAAAAGGGAAAAAAGAAAAACAACTAATTATCAACAAGTGAAGCCGAACTATTTTATAAGTAAAGCAATGCCCTGGAGCTACGCTACAGTATGTTAAGCATTCAGGCCCAGGGGAGAATAGGTGCGTACAAGAAAAACCACTGATGCCAGGGAAAACCGTATATTTACAATCTAAAGAAAGAAGCCCAAATGTAACAAAACTCTATAGTTCTGTCTAACAATTAAGACAAAATAAATATATTGGTTTTGTAAACCATCTACACCAGGAGTCTTCAACGTTCTTCAGGCCAAGGACCCCTTAGCTGAGAGAGAGATGAAGCTGGGACCCTCATTATATTGTATACAATTATTTTCTATAACTTTTTGTTTGAGTAATCCTTCAATGCAACTTGATGAGAGGCTTTCAAAGCTAGTTCTTCAATGTCTGTTGAAAAATACATTCCTATACCACAAACATGTGGCAGCCCCCCTGTAGTAAGTCTGAGGACCTGCTAGGGGTCCCGGACCCCCTATTGAAGACCCATGGTCTACACCAATGGTTCTCAAAGTGTGGTCCAGAGACCCTCAGGGTTCCCTGGGAGTTCCAAATGGACCTTTACAAGTCTGTAACTGTGAGAGTTATGGGGATCCTTGGAATTAAAACGTTTGAGAACCACTGGTCAACACTATTTGTTGACAGAAATAACAGTTGAGGTTAATCAAGAACATGTGATACAATGACAGTTAAAAGAGCCAAAAAGAACACCGCAGAATATTAAAGAGAAGCTTAGAGTGTCCATCTTTGATTTGTGTGCATGTTGCATCCTTGGAAGACCCCAGGCTCCAGACAGGAAGTCATGACCCAAACAATCTGCAAACATTAAAAACAAACATGTAGTGTCACTTAATATCTATACTTTTTCCCTCATATCATTATTGTCTTAATAATCTGGACATAGGTTTCTACATATCATCACACATCTGTCAGGTGGAAACCTTGTATGTCCTTCTGAGGGCCCATATGGCTATTTTAGCTACTTCTATGAGAAACTGTAGGGAATTAAATGATCAAAATAACATAAAAAGTTGAAGAATGGAGAGACAAGGTTTCTGCCCGACAGCTATGATACACAGCACTTGTGTAAATGTAATTGCTCACGATAAAGTAAATAAATGTACAATAACTTAATAATGCACATCTGCAAACCAACTTCTATGTTTAGCTTATTACAGATTTATCTCATGTTACGTTCTAACGGCATCTACCTTGCTGCAGTAAAACATCTTATCTAGTTTACAAACATACCCGTTTATATGGACAAAAGCATAAAAATGCACAAACTCACAGGATCATGCAGAACATCATAAAGATGTTCCACAACGCAATGAAGATCCGGAAGTATCGTAAGCTGAGCAGGAACTCCCTGATATTGTCACCTGAAAGACAAAACATTAAATTAAGCACTTGAACCCCAGCATCTACTGTATATTCTGAGGGGAACATTTGCCAAAAGTAGCTGATCTACAGGCTCACAATGCATCGCAACACGTTGTGTGAGCTTGTAAATAAGCAATTTTTCAAGGATTTAAGTGGTTAAACTAAGCCAGTGATTCTTAACCCTTTTCATTTCAAGGAGCCCCAGTTTATATGCATTAGACCACTGTTTCCCAAACAGTGGGTCGGGACCCATCTTTGGGTGGCGAACCAATCGTTATGGGTTGTGAGTAAATATCTCCTTTTTTTCCTGTTCCCTACATTTAGAAAAAGTGTATATAATTTCAAAAGATTTTTAAAAGTTTAAACAAAACAAAAATCACAGCTTTTCATCAGTTAAACAATTCCAACATTTTCAACCACTGCACTCGACCACTGCAAAACCCCCCATTTAACTCTGCGCTTAGCTTAACGTGCAACAGTGTTTTCTCACTCAACAGTTAACAAACAGTATAAGTGTATGCAGGGTATCTGTAGGCCTACATTCATTGCTTTTGATCATTTATGCATCAAAAGCAATGAACAAACTATACTTTTAAAAAATTGTCCAAATTGTCAAATAATACCTAAGAAGAAAGAGGCAAACATTTTTTAATGAGCTGATCTACAAGCTCACAACACCAACACAAGGCGTTGTGAGCTTGCAGATCTGCTATTTTCACAATATGTATCTGTGGAACCGAGTCAAACTAAATGTAATGCCTCAACTCCAGCCATTCCAAGTGCTTGTCAGGGTGGAGGTTCAAATATGATTATTTTGGGGGTCACAGCCTGGTTGAGAACCAATGACCTAAGCAATACAGTCTACAAACTAAATTGTAAAACTAGAGTTGTTCCGATACCAATACCAGTATCGTAAAAGCTGCCGATACTGCCTAAAATGCTGGTATCGGTATCGGCGAGTATGCCAGTCTATGCCATTCCGATACCACGTCATTTATCACATGAGATTTCATTTATAGTATATAATATTTTGAATTCATGTTGCACTACTGTTTTATGTTCTTACTGTACAATTTACATTCTTATTTTACTAACTTGGAGCTGCACCTTAACTATGATTAATGGATTTTTTTATTCAGTGGTTCAGTGGTTTTCAAACTTTTTAATTTCAAGAACCCCCATAACTCTGAGTAATTTGTTCCGGGTCCATTTGGTTCCATTTGTACACTCTCAAGAGTTACAGACCTGTAAGGGACCCTTTGGCACTCCCTCAAGGAACCCTAAGGGTCCCTGGACCCCACTTTGAGAACCAATGTCCTAGATTATTTTTGTTTATTACTCATTGGTATTGGATCGATACTCGGTATCGACCGATATGCAAGTTGTGAGTAGCGGAATCGGGAAGGAGAAAATGGTATCGGTACATCTCTATATGAAACACAGTTGTCACATTCTTGTGAAGCACAGTTGTCACATTCTTGTGAGTGACACACACACACACACACACACACACACACACACACACACACACACACCAGTTGTCGGTCCTCCATGATCGTCTCCAAATCCTCCTTGGTGTGACTCCTTTCTCTTCCTGCAAATTAAAACATTTGTTTGTACTTGTTATTTCTAATTCTGGAATTTGCTTACTGATTATTTGTATACGTTCAGTATTTTTCAGGCGATGACATGGAATGGTAACCAGACGACTCGCCCCAAAACACACTCGCCCCCAGCGGTTCTTGTATTCTTGTATTTATTTTACTGAGGTGACGGGCGACTGTGTTTTGAGGCGAGCGTTCTTGTATTCCACAAGCAGCCTACTTACAGTTTGAAATTCAACACAGCTCCTGCATTCACAAGCAAAGTCCTGCAAGTAACAATATAGACAGAAATTATGTGAAAATTAGGCATGCAACAATTGATCAAACTAATCAATTTAACTGATGAAAATAAAAGAACCAATAATCATTTAATAATCAATTAATATTTTTGGACATGGTATTTTTTAGGCTAAAGTTTACTTTACATTTTTTTGTGTGGATAAAATGACAAAATTAATGAAAATAGCATGGGTAGCTGCATATCTGCTATTTTCACTATGTGTGCATGTTTGTTGAGCAACGAAATACAAACGAACACAAGTGGTTAATTGTTTGTATATAAAATATGTAAACATAAATATATTACAAAATACCCGTTTCTCGTTTATTCGACTAAACAAAAAAGTAATGAATAGAATAATCACTGAGAAAATAATTGATAGTTACATGTTTGTGTTGTTTACAGCTAAGCTAACGTGGTGAGCTGGCAGCAGTAAAGCTTGTTGTCATGGTACAAACACACATTGTACAGTCATAGAAACACAACAGCATACATAACGTTACATTAAGAGACGTGTCTAAAGTGCACGGTCTCTTTTCTCAAATGGATTACAATTATTTTTACCCGAATATCAGCAGATCCCCCAACATTTTGTCCACATCACATTAGAGACGCCACACATCCGTATCCGCATACGTCATCAGCGCATTTGACCAATAGGCGTTTTGAGGAGCAGTGTTTTGTTTTCGGAATTTGACAACCTATACAATTATGTGACGCAAGAGGGCGCTGTCTCACAATTTTGGAAAAACGTATAGTGCGCACGACTCTAGGAAAGTGAAAGTAGAATACATACAGTGCCACTGCCTATCCTATTTGTTTATTTATCTATTATCAATAATGATTAAGTCTATTCCCCCCTTAAATCCACTAAATAATATCTATATAGCTTCAGAAAAAAATAACAGAATATATCAGAAATATAACAGTCCAATAGAAGGCTACTGTAGGGTACATAATATGATTGTTTTATAAAATTGCAGGCTACTAATGCTATTAATTGATTTGAGCACATTGGTCTTGGCATTTTAGACCTTCAATGAAAGCACTCTGCGCCTTTAATGGACGGATGTGAGTTCTTTCATGGCCTGGAAGATAGACAACGGCCTATTGGATGACTATTCATTATTTCATTACAGTGATTTTTATTGGATGTAATTCCTAATGTATGTCTGTCACCGCATGCAGCAACGACCTGAAAGCATCTTATTCTCACAGCATCCAGAACGTGAATGTGTAAATACAGTAGGAGTAGGCTATCACGCGTATAGCCAGAGAAGAGAACTGTGTTGGTTGTTTTCTAAACCAGAAATGTAGGCTGCTACTATTCGAGATAATAAAAACACATGATCTCTGCAACGCATCATTTAGCCCTGATATCATGACATGTCATGGATGAACTTCAACATAGTGTTTGCATGTTTTCCCTTTTTAGCCTGTACATTTACATAAACGTTCAACGTTTAAATATGAAGTGCATAACCCATGTCCAAGGATGTTACAAATATGATCGGGTCATCAGAAGTACCCGTATATTCCGTATTGTTCAATAAAAGGCATTTTAATCCGATCGGTGGCCCTTTTCACCGTGTGCTGTCAACTACGTGACCCTATCGGTTGGGAGGTGTATTGCACTCTGATACATTATAACTTTATGAAAAAATGGCCACTGATCGGATTCAAATGCTTTCTGTTGAACAATGAGGAGGATACGGATACTTCTGAGGACCCGTACAAACGTGTAACATCCGTGGCAATAGGGTAAGCACTTTATATTTGAAATTCGAACGTTTTGTAGATGTACGAGCCAAAAAAAGAAAAAGTGCAAACACCAGGTTGAAGTTCATCCATGACAGTCGTGACATTACGCATCATGACATTAAGTCCGTCGTATGACGACGGCGGCGCATGCCGACAACAAGAGTTGCGCGCTTGCAGATCGGCTCTTGTTGTTGGCAAGCCAAGCGACAGCGCGCAAAGTGTGTGGCGCCATGATGCAGATGTGGTAGGCTACATAGCCTATAAATAGGAATGTAAGGCTGTGCAGATGTATATGTCTGTGTGGTGTATTAATAGGAGGAAGGCTTGAGTGTCAGCCTGTCAGGGTTGTGGAGGACCGGTGGTGAAGAAGACGACGGGTGCACCGCGGCGACACGCACGCCGGAGAGAAACAGGGGACAGTGTCAGTCAGGGACAATATCATTGTAATTATCAACAACACTACATGCGACACGTGTAACCGATCCGAGTGAACACCATGGAAGTCCTGGCAGCTCTCAACCTGGGCGATCTGGCTGGCACTTTCTCGAAAATGGGAATGTTTCCAGTTTTTGATGTCGCTTATTATATCGTCTCCATTCTCTACCTCAAGTATGAACCCGGTAAGTGCGCAGTTCTTCCTCGTGTTTTGGTCTTCTGACATTCTTCATGAAAATGTTATAGCATTTAATTGCCTGCTATGATAATAAGCAGGCTTGTATTTGCATTAGTTTCGATACACTGATTGTGTAAGGCTATGTATTGTTTAGTCATGTTTATCTCTCACACAAAATCGTACCACTGCACTGTTTACAAACTGTTAATAAAGTATTCAATCAATCAATCAATCAATCAATCAATCAATCAATCACTATTTCAATGTGTTAGTTATTGCTCAATTAATTTGCCATTAACACACACACGCGAGGGAAAACCTATGCAGCAGGCTACTACTGTTGTAGACCATCATGATATTCCCAAAAAAGGCAATCAAATCTTTTCTCCTGTTTTAGCAGTCATTAGGCTCTTAGTAGCAACATGAACTACTTTCCACAGATGAGAGACGTGTTTGCCAACCAGTCACTGCAGGGGATTATCTCAACCAGCTTTATTATATAATGCTTTTAAACTTAAGGCCTTTATTCATGATTTGCCTCTGAAAACTAACCAAGGGAGCTGGAGGAGCAGCATGAAATCTGATAGACAGACAGTGCATACCAACAGCTTCAGGCTGGGGAATAAATAGAAGAGCCTTAAATAGAAGTTAGTGGGCCTCAAACACACACACACACACACACACACACACACACACACACACACACACACACACACACACACACACACACACACACACACACACATCCACACACACGCGCACACGCGCACACACGCACACAGGCACACAGGCACGCACACACGCACACACACACACACACACACACACACACACACACACACACACACACACACACACACACACACACACACACACACACACACACGCACACACACGCACACACGCACACACAAACATACACCAACAACATACTAAGCCATTTGAAAACAACTTTTCCAAAAAGTAAGTTTGTGTAGTGGAACGCAGTGAGCTGGGATTAAACCCGAAGCTCCCACTCGCCAGTCCGACGTGTTACCAGTCATGCCAATAGGGCTGAGCCCGATTGGCAGGTCTGTTGCACACCGGTTGTGGCTAATTTGACTGTGGGGGCTACATTGTGCTCACAATGTGCTGCGCTGCAGCACATTGTAGATCTGCTATTTTTGAATATAGCCGAAAAATTAAATAGAATTGAACTGTTTCTCTTTTTGACCCCAGCGGTCCCCTCAAGGGCCTCTGGGGTCCCTGCACCCCACTTTATGGCTGTAGCATCATGTTGTGTTCTGCTGACAGTGAATCCTTTTATGTTCCTCAATATTTTTCCTTTCTCGCAATAGTCAAATTGGACTCAAATTGATAATTTCGACTCCCTCACAGAGTTAAATTACTGTTTTCTGTACACATAAACACACCCGGTTAACTGTGACCGTTGCAACACTTTGTATCTAATGTATTCATTGTAATAACACACTTACAGTCACCACACAGTCCTTAGTGATAGTTTTACTGAGAGAGTGTACAAATGGAACCACATCCAATTGGTTCCATTTCTACATTTTCATATAAATGGAATTTAACAGGATTTTGCTGTGTGCACATTAGTTGCTCCATATGTTTTGATGTAAACACTGATAATCCACACTGCACCAACTGAAGAGACCATTTGTTTTGCAAATGAGAAACCTGTTGCTTTGCAAGAGCAGCTCCTGGTCTCCACAAAGAGCTCACCCACATGTCACTGTGGTTTCCTGTTCACTTCACTCCAGTGTAACACACCACACATCAATAAGCCTTAAGGGGCTTGATGTTGAGCAGAGTGAGAGAAGAGAGAGAGAGAGAGAGAGAGAGAGAGAGAGAGAGAGAGAGAGAGAGAGAGAGAGAGAGAGAGAGAGAGAGAGAGAGAGAGAGAGAGAGAGATTGAATGTAAAAAGCACTTAATTGAAAACCATTTTTCTTTGATCATTTTACACAGGACGTAACAATTTAAACCCTCTAGAGAGTTAGTAAACTGGACCAGAGTTGGCTTGGACCCTTTTTTCCCTTCTGTTTTCACCAAATCTCAAATAGATCAAAATAGCCGATCCGTTGCTGTGAGCTCGTAGATCTGCTATTTTTGTCTATATAGTGTTCCCCCAAAATATGGATGCTGGGGTGGATAATGTGCAGGAGTAGACGATCAAAACAGAACCATCATTCTACCTGCATCAATTTCTGAGATTAAACCAATCAAAACATAAGATAAGTAGAGGCAATCAAGACATAAAGATTATCCAAAACAAACAATAAAATTAACACTGACCAACACAAGGCACAGGAAAAAAGAACAACACAAAACAAAGGATAGCACTAAGAAAGAACAAACTATGGGACTAGCAACACAGAAAGAGAGAGACAGACAGACAGACAGAAAGACAGAGAGAGAGAGAGAGAGAGAGAGAGAGAGAGAGAGGGAGAGCACAGGGGTCAAAGTTTAAGTCGGGCCCAACAGTTGCAAGGCAGGAGAAGCAGGGAAGCTGCATGTATTTATAGGGTGACATTCCTTAGGATCAGATTGCTCGACTCGAACCGTGCGCTAATCGCACCACAACCCCAATACCCCCACCTGTTGTTGGGGGATCTGTAGTACCCAGGCTCTTGACTACACTTATGTTCACAGTCTGTGTAGTAATATGTTACTTGTTGTAAAATTTGGCAAGAGGGTGTGAATTATTATTATTATTTTTACGCTGTGGTCATGTCTGGGTTCAGTCAATATTGGGTGATGATATGGTTGCATATCATTATCAGGGTGTGCACCAAAATGCTCAACCAACCGTGTGTGGGTAGAGATAAGCATGCACACGCACGCACGCACGCACGCACGCACGCACGCACGCACGCACACACGCACACACACACACACACACACACACACACACACACTCACACACACACACACACACACACACACACACACACACACACACACACACACACCAACTGCTTCACCAACTGCACCAACAGCTTCACCAACTGCTGTAACTGTCACAAGACAAGACAGCATGTTTATCACAGCAAACTCTTTATATTCTCTTCCTTCATTCATCTCCTGTAGTGTCTTTTGTAGTATTTGTAAAGACCCCTGTCACACTGCCCTGGCGTGAAGTCTTATCCTGCCTGAGTATCTTTCTGTCCTGTGTCTCCACTGCAATGTCCCTCTGATGACAGTGGACCGCTATCATAAAATAGTTCAGCCCTGTTTATGTTCTCATACCTAAAGAGAGTGACAAGACAAAAATGTAAAGTAAACACATATAAAGGGGGATGAAATCCTGATTTTGTAGTTTGTTTTCCAGTTCAGGTTAAAAACTACAGCAGTGTAAAACATGGCAGACTGCATGAGAATGACCAAGCAACACAGCTGCACCTAATCTAATTAATAATGGGTGTGTTAGATTGGGTGTGCACACCGAATGATGAACTATGAATTAAGCTTTCTTCATTCACAGTGTAGGCTTCCCTTAGGCTTAGGGCTAACGGGCTATGCCTTATCAATAGATGTCTTATCAATAGATGCGATGCGAGGGTGCAGACTAGCGGACACCTGGATTGCTGCCCTCCACTCCCTCCCACCATCAGGGTCAGGGTCAATAGAGCAAACGTTATTTACACAATTCAACAGAATAAAACAAAGCAGGTGTAAAATGGATAAAACTCACACGTAAGGAATAAACTTGGCAGAATGTATAAAATAGGGATTTCATTTAGTTAATTGGAAAGGAATTTGCTACGTTGTGGTTTTAGTCTTTCATTGGGTAATGTTTATGATGTATGTAGCTATTGATGATTTTCTTAGCAATTAGTCTATTGACTTTTTTGATTAAAGGAGCAGTAAGTGATTCAGATTGTAAATGTTTACTATAGAGTGTTAATTCCCAGTCCCTCCAGCTCTTTATTAAACAGAAAATGCATTTTCATGCCTGGATACCAATTTTATCCAATCAAGAGAGAGAACTCATACAGGATACAGGATAAACAAGTTAAATTGGGAAGTGATGACACAAAGCAGTGAGCAGACAAAACTGGAACTGGAACACTATCAAACTGAAGCTGATAAATGGGTTTATTTTTGTTTACTGAAACAGCTGGAGAGACAGGGAGACCCCTGTTACTGAACACACACTCTATAATCGTATATTATGTATACTACCTTTAATATCTAATATGTGATCTACAACAGTGGTTCTCAGCCTGTGGGTCGGGACCCCGACATGATCTTGGGGGGTCCCCAGATGATAGTGAAGTGACAATTTAAGGACTTTTAAGACCTTTTTAATACCTCAAAAAGAAAGAAAAGAAAAAGACCATTACTGCATCAAAAGTAATCAACAAATTATACTATAAAACTGGTCAAACATTGGCCAAATTGTCAAATAGTATAAGATAGAGGCAAACTTTTTGAAAATGGCAGATCTACAGGCTCAAAACGCCTCGCTTTGTGAGGCGTTGTGAGCTTGTAGAACAGCTTGTAGAACATGTGAGCTTGTAGAACATGTGAGCTTGTAGAACATCTACAAATCAACCAAATTTTGATTATTTGATTGAAACGTTTTCTTTTTTTAAATAATCAATTAAGGTGCTGTGGAAGTGTCCCGTCGGAGTCCGGTGGCGTCCTGGCTGTGTGCCATGCTCTACTGCTTCGGGAGTTACATCCTGGCAGACATCATGCTCGGTGTCAGCCCCCTCGACTATTTCCAACACAACAGCCACATCCTCCTGGCCTCAGCTGTCTGGTGAGAAAGTTCACAGAATGCCTTTGCCCTTCACTGAGGAAGAGATAAAGTTTCAAGTTTGTACATTATAAAACTTAATGGAACATTTGGCTAAGAGGTTGTTTCACCTTCACAGCTTTTTGTTTCAATGTTGTTGCTCCGGATGTCTGTGTCCTTCACCAGAATGGGATATTAGCGCGAGTCATTTACTTTTGTGTTGCCTGTGTCTAAGCTAATGTACGATCGATACGATTTATGTCTATTGTCTCTTTCTCCCGATGGAGAGTTAAGCTACTCCGTCCAAACAGCCAAAGTTTGTTTGGTATAGGCAATAACTTCTAAATGATGTCACCAGAACTTTTTATGGGTCTCTCTTCGAACTAATTTCAGCTGTTCTTGCATCGATCGAGATCTTCTGATGAGCCGAAGTAGTTCGGCTTGTGTGATTGGTCAGAAGTTGTTCAGATGTTCAAGGCGGGCGTGATTTATTCAGTATTTTTTATTTTATTATTATTTATTTTTATTTATTCAGTAACTCACAATTTTTACTTAAGTAAAAGTATCAATACTGCAATGAAGAAATACTCTGTTAGGTAAAAGTCCGGTAATCAAAATGTAAATGTAAATAGGGAAATGTATATGAAGTGGTTAATGGTATGTTTTGTAATAATCACAATCTTCAAAGTAACTAGTAACTAAAGTTTTCGAATAATTGTAGTGGAGTAAAAAGTATAAAGTGTGCCTGTGAGATGTACTGGAGTAGAAGAAAAAGTACGGAAAATTGGAAATACTCCAGTAAAGTAAAAATACCTCAAAATTGTACTCAAGTACAGTACTTGAGTAAATGTTCTTAGTTACTTTCCACCACTGCTCACAAGCCAACCTCCTGGAGGTACAAACACCTCTCTGAGTGACCATGCATATAAACACAATCTGTCACAAGAAATGTCCAAACCTCAGAACCTCTGTGACCAATTTCCCACAACGTGTTGGAAGGGAGATCCAGCATCTGAACTGGTTCCAGCGCCGCTGCGCTGGCTGTACACAGTGACAGCTAACGTTTCATTCATTACAATGAGTCCCAGATTGTAGCTTTAAACATGACTCCTCAGAATAAGCCAGGACGCCTCAAACGAGGCTACAATATATACGTACATGCAAAGATAAACAGACCGCTGGCCATCCTGGTCTCCAGCTGCTCCATATATCTCCTCTGCCAACCACTTTGGCAAGGAACCAACCCCCATTTAGACTTTCAGAGATTCTCCTCTATTCTAAAAACTACTGTATTACGCTGGTATAATACATTCCCATAACACTGTGACCAGAGGACAAAACAATTCATTTCCTGCCTTGATCCACACAGAGAAAGATAGAATGTGGCAGCTTCAACTCAGTAGGTCTGAACAAACCGAAGTTAAAGCTGCAGTCCATAACATGTTTTGTTAAAGGAGGAGTTCACCCAAAAAATGACTTATTTTCTATCAATTGCACACCCCATGAAGCTTTGAATTCATGGATTTATTTTTGTTTTTGTGGCATTCCTAAGCCAATAATTTGATGAGTTTGATGGGTGTGTATCCGGTAGTCTCCTACCAGATACATTAGCCGGTAGGAGACGGGAATCAAATTATTAGCTTAGGAATGCCACAAAAACAAAAATAAATCCATGGATTCAAGGCTTCATGGGGTGTGCAATTGATAGAAAATAAGTATTTTTTTTAATAAATGTGTTATTTTAATCTGTATGGTAGAGTATGTTAATACAATTTAACTAACACATCTGTGGTGGTTGGAGGTGGTCTCCCTGATCTTCTATTGAATTCTATTAAGCTCAAAGGGTACCATCTCACTTCCGCAAATGGGCGTAACATTATAGCTCTGCAGTAGAAATTGCTCGAGCGGGAGCCCGGGTTTGAATCCTGGGTAGGACATGAATGTTACGGATTAGTGCTTTAAGCACATTAACCACATTGTTCCTATTCTGGGACGAACATTTGGCCAAAATAGCAGATGTACAAGCTCACAACACGCCTCGCTGAGACTCACTGAGAGCTTGTAGATTGGCTATTTTTGGCAAAGAGATTTAGTGTCGCGCAAAAAAAGGAGGCGGCCTAGTATAGAGCCCTGGGGGTCAACTAGGGTTAAAGTGGTTAATAATAGACATATTTCAGGCCATATTGGAGGTAAAAGTACTAAATTATTTTACTTAAGTAAAAGTATCAATACTGTAATATAGAAAAAGTCCGGAATTCAAAATGGTATGTTTTATAATAATAATCTAAATCACTAACTTAAGTTCTCAAATAATTGTAGTGGAGTAAAAGTATAATATTTGCCTCTGAGATGTAGTGGAGTAGAAGTAAAAGTATTGACATTTGGAAATACTCCAGTAAAGTAAAAAATATCTCAAAATCGTACTTAAGTACAGTACTTGAGTAAATGTTCTTAGTTACTTTACACCATTGGTGGCTACAACAACATGTCACTGTGAAGAAGTGGGATGTTTAAAACAGTGTTTCTGTCTGTCCCACACACACACACCATCAGGTACCTGGTCTTCTTCTGCCCTCTGAACCTTTTCTACAAATGTGTGGCGTTCCTGCCCGTCAAGCTGGTGCTGGTTGCCCTGAAGGAGGTGGTACGCTGCCGTAAGATCGCCGCAGGTGTCCACCACGCCCACCACGCCTACCACCATGGCATCTTCATCATGGTCATCGTCGGCTATGTCAAAGGTCAGTGTCTCCCGTTCTCCTATGTACCCTGTTTTAGCTTACAACCTGGGACTTATTCTAAAGAATCTCATGTTATGTTTTAATAATCTGTATGGTAGAGCAGTGGTTCTCAACCTTTTCAGGCCGTGACCGCCCAAAATAATCATATTTGAACTGCCCTGCCCTACCCTGACAAGCACTTGGAATTCTAGGAGTTGAGGCATTACATTTAGTTTGACTCGGTTCCACAGTTAAGTTCCAATTTTTGACCAGTTTTTATAGAATAGTTTGTTGATTACGTTTGATGTTTTTTTTAAATTATTATTATTATTATTAAAAAGATTTATACAGTCCTTAAATTGTTACTTAACTGTCATCTGGGGACCCCCCTCCAAGACTCACAGGTTGAGAACCACTGAGAATGTGCCACTATCCTTATTGTAGTTTGGGCATCGTTGCAATTACCTCTCAGTCAGGAGAGGGAGACAACGGACATAAAATTCATGGCTTGTAGCTTCAAAGACAGGGAAAGAAGGGGGGTATTTATTTGTCTTTATTTGGACAGCAGAGAGGAAAGCACTGGTACAGTAGGTCAGCTACTGTAAGAGTACGTAAATGCAAGTCCGGAGGCGGAGGTTTTTCAAGGCCCTTCTGGGAGATCTGTGAATGCTGCGACAATGCCCTATGGTCTGTGAGATTTGTGAATGCTGCGACAATGCCCTATGGGTTGTGAGATTTGTGAAGAATGGTGCTTCACACCCGCTGAATCCTTGCGGGTCCATTTTGAAAAGTGGGCCCAAAAAGTCAAGAGCCAAATGAAAGCGGTGATGCGAGACGCAGGGGTTTTTGTCCTAATTATTTCCACTTTCTATTTTCATCTCGTCTAGGATCTGGAGTGGCTCTCATATCCAACTTCGAGCAGCTGCTGCGTGGCGTGTGGAGACCCGAGACCAATGAAATCCTCAACATGTCATTGTGAGTAAAAGTGTGTGTGTGTGTGTGTGTGTGTGTGTGTGTGTGTGTGTGTGTGTGTGTGTGTGTGTGTGTGTGTGTGTGTGTGTGTGTGTGTGTGTGTGTGTGTGTGTGTGTGTGTGTGTGTGTGTCAATCTCCCAAAGGCCCGATGACTGTTGATGTGTAAATAAATCTGTCACTGTCTCCTCAAGCATGGAGGGTTGTTAAAGCCGTGTGAAACCAAAGACTAGACTGTAGTTACCAGGACACCATGCTAGATGAATACTTGTACAATTAACACATTATAAGGAAGTGGGTTGACACACCGTGTCGGAGCTTTTTATGTTGGATAACAGCACGAGGAATGAGATTAAAGGTAAACAGTCTACTGATGATTAGGGTTGACATTGTGCCGTTGTAAAAAATGGAAGTGCGTTGACAAAGTGGTGAAACACATACTCAGATTTCTTACTTAAGTAAAAGTATCAATACCACTATAAGTTCACAACGCATCACAATGCATCACGTTGTGAGCTTGTAGATCTGCCATTTTTGAATAGCTGAAGTATAAAAATACATTTGCAAAGTTACCTCTGAGATGTAGTGGAATAGAAGTATAAAGCACTGAAAAATGGAAATACTCAAGTGAAATAAAGGTACCTCGAAATTGTACCTAAGTACAGTACTTGAGTAAATGTACTTAGTTACTTTCCAACATTGATAAACGGGTTACTGATGGTTGACATTGTGCTGTTATAAAAAAACGGAATTGCATTGACACACTGTTCTAGCTATTAGATTACAGCAGAAGGAGTGAAATGAAAGGTAAATAGTGTACTGAAGATTAGCTTTGACATGAAAGGCCATCCAATTGATCTGATTGACCTGTTTGATGGAAATGATGGTGATCTTAATAGAACAGTTGAAAAAGGATGTTAGGCGTGTGGTACTAAAAAAAAGAAGAATATTCTCAAAGTGAGAATTGTTTCAACCAATTTGTTACATCAACAACTTTAATCCCAGTAACCCAATAATCATTCATCAATATTACTAATTTGTTGCTGTTCACTCTCATGCGCCAACCTCACAAAGTCAAAATCCTTTCATAAGAAAACAAGCTTAGCTACAACATTCAGGTACTGTACATAGAGCTCTGGTTAATAATATATTCCACTGGCGTGAGCCAATAGCCAATAGCCAAGGGTGCATAGTGCATACCACATGGATGCAATGCAATCAGCGAGTCCCCTGGTTCGAATCCTAGCCGAACGAACCATTAGCTGAATACCATTCCCTTACTCTCTCTGCATTTCCTGTCTCTCTTTCCACTGTCACTGTCAACAAAGGCTAAACATGAATTTTGTCCCGTCTCTGCAGCCCTACCAAAGCCAGCCTGTATGGAGCCATACTGTTCACCCTGCAGGAAGCTCACTACCTGCCTGTGTCCAAGAGCTTACTCATTGTCATCTTCACACTGTTCATGATCACATCCAAGGTAAGCTCCTTCACCAAGCTTATCTAATAATAATCAGTGAACCCACACACACTCACACATGCACGCACAACGCACATGTGTATACACTGTAATCAACCAAGCAACTCGGTGGGAGTGGTTAGTTGTTAACATCAAGGTGAAATTTATAATGTGTTTATAATCATTTTAGAGAACATACTCTGTCATATTCATATCATACTTTTAGATAATATCTGTTGTCATAAAAAACAAAAACAAACCTAATGTGTGATTTCATCAGTAGGTACTAACCAATTTCAACCAGTAAAATGATGTCTGTGTTAACTGGAAATCCCATAGCTTCCACAGCAGATTCATTATGGAGACACTAGAGGGCTCTGCTATTCTGTTGTTGAATGGAACACATCACAGATCAATCAATGTCTCTTAACCGGCACACTTTCTTCTCCCAGGTGGTGTTGACCGCCCGCCACTCCCACGCCTCTCCCTTCGCCCTGATCGAGTCGTGGGTGTGCCACCTGCTCTTCGGCTCTGCTCTGGGCGGAGGTGAGGAGGACCACCACGCCGCCCCGTCCTCGCCTGTCAAAACCAAGGAGGAACTGGCCGAAGGCACTCGCAAGAGGAAGGCCAAGAAAGCAGAGTAGAACGCCACCCTCCCCCCCTGAGATGAGACCACCAGCGAGAGGAGAGAGACCTCCCCTCATGAAGGGGCTTTCCTGATCCTCACCGAGGGAACAGGGGAAGTTTGATGTTTACCAAATGAGGCCCTTTCTATTCAGGACAAATGGTGCTTTCTGCATATTTTACAGTATGAGGACTCTGTAAATAAACAACACATTGAAGACATCGAGCCAGCCAGTACTAATGAAGCGTTTCATACCAAAATGTGATATTCACCATTGGAAAAAATGACTAAAATGACTGCTACCATGAACATATATAGATCCTACTATAGAATATTTGTAAGTGATATTTTTTTGGTCATAAGTTATGTGTTAAAAGGTTAAAGCTCTATATTCTGATAGTAGAGTGCTAGTGAGATGGATTGCCAATTTCAGCCAATCAGGAGAGATAAACCATTCATTTCCTTCAATTCCAGTTCCAGTTAAAATGAGCCTGCTCATTCATTTGTGTCATCACTTCCAATTTCACTTGTTTATCCTGTATCCTCTTGTGATTGGAAGAAATTGGTATTCTGACTTGAACATCTATTTTCTGACTAAAGAGCTGGAGAGAGTGAGAGACCCCTGTTACTGAACTAACGCTTTATAGCAAAGACCATACGAATATAGAGCTATTCAAAAGAATCACTTACGCCACCTGTTTTTTTTTATAGGATGCAAGGCTGATTTAATACTTACATATGTATTAACAATAATTCATAATTTAAATACATGCCGTCAGAAAGCATTTGTTTTCCCACACTGGATACATCTTGTTTTGGAATGAAACTGTTCATATTGACTTATTTATTTGTGTATTTATTGTTCATCAGTGCATCAGTATATGTGGTAAACCATGTTGTGGAAGAAACATGGATTGTTTAGGACGGTGGTTCTCAAAGTGGTGTCCGGGGACCCCCAGGGATCCCTGAGGGGGTTCCAGGGGGTCCCCGGCAAAACTATTTAATATTGGGTCAAAATCAGTTTAACCACTTTATATTTCAGCTATTTTTGACAGATTTGACAATATGTCACAAAATATTTTCAAATGGGGGTCCGAGGCCAAATGCATATCAATTTGGGGGTCCTTGACATGAAAATGTTTGAGAACCACTGGTTTAATTGGGACGCCTTCTGGCCTAAATACGGCCCTCCTCCACCGGATATCGATGGTTTCTGTCTGTCCACTCACGTTTCATTTCTGAACAGAACATATTTTGGAAGAAAAGCACAAAATCTGACACTAAATCAGAAAGAATGTCAATAAAGCAACAGATGTGAAGAAACATTGCTGCTTTTTACACTGGAGAAGAAAGACAATAACACCATGTCTTTGAATAAAGTCATGTTGAAAACATGTCCTGTTGCATTCACATTTCATTTCATCACCAACATTATGAAACTAACTGTTCTAGTCGGGCCCTCGGGTGGCACAGGGGCAGTGGTAACTAAATACATGTACTCAAATACTGTATTTTTTTAAAGGTATTTTTACTTTACTGGAGTATTTCCAATTCTCAATCCTACTTCTACTCCACTACATCTCACAGACAAATATTGTACTTTTTTATTTTATTTTATTGTACTACACTACAATTATTTGAAAACTTTAGTTACTAGTTAATTTTAAAATGTTGAATAATATTACAAAATATAATATACTCAACCCTTTACACTTTGGCTATTTTCAAATATCCGATCTACAAGCTCAGCTATTTTCAAAAGATTTGTATGTAGCTCTGCTATAAGATGCTATAAGATTTGTATACATGACAAACTTGTGAAATCTGCATAATGAGTACTTTTGGTACTTAAAGTATATTTTGATGCCAATACTTTTGTACTCTTACTTAAGTAATTGTTGAACACAGACTTTTACTTGTAACAGAATATTTCTACATTGTGGTATTGATACTTTTACTTGAGTAAAAAATGGCAGTAGGCCTACTTCTTCCACCACTGCACAGTGGTATAATAATATTACTTTCATGAGAAACAATGTGATATAACTTTTACAAATTGAGTAATATTACAATTAATATATCAAGCATTTTAGCATCATAAGGAGGTAAAAATGATTACATAAGTACAAGCAGTTACCATTATGTTGAGGATATTTGGACACCCTAACCTAATAGAGGCAATCTAGGGGTGTGCATATTTGGGTTGTTTTAGCACCCTCTGGTGGACACAGAGTGACATACTGTCAAACAGACAGACATGTTAACTTCATGACATGTCGTTAACGACATGGTGACTGTAATTTATTTCTTTTTGCGGAAGATTCAGCCTCTCATGAAGACAAACCAGAGGGGGAAAAGCTAGTCATTGCTGAACTTCTTAAGGTGAGTGTCTGGTTGTGGTTAGCAGACAACAAACTGTCTCTCCATCTCGTCCATTATTTTTGGGTCTAATGCATTGAGTTAAAAATAAGGGTCTAATGCCAAACTGAAGAAGTCTCCTGGGTTCAAAGTAGTGGTAGGTGACTTTGAATTTTCAGCCAAGGAAGGAATCCATTACTTACTTGGGGTGTATTTTGGATAACAAGCCATCAGGAGAGAGTATGGCCCAAAAAAGTAGTTTCAAACGTAAGTCAAAGAACAACATTTCTAGCTATAGAATATCCTACCTTTTAGATAGAAACACCCTAAAAATCCTGGCTCTTGTCTTGTACAATGCCACTTTGATTATGCCTGTACATCTTTGCATACTGGCATTTGTATGAGCCTCAAGAAGAAACTTCAGACCTCCCAAAATGAATAGGTTAGACTAGAGTGATCCTTAAGTTGCATCCTACAGTAGAACTTATCTTCTCCCTGCCCACTTCACCAGTCTAGGGGTGGCTTAGAGTGGAGGAGAGAGTATCCCAATCTAAAGGTGACTACTTTTCCACCAGAAGTAGTCCTACTGATTTTGTGCCCTGCTGTTTTAACAGCAATATGGGAAAAACATCTTTCCTATACTCTGCAGCAGTTCAGTGGAATGGTTTACCTTCCAACCTTAAGTTGATCTGTTCCTTTGACAACTTTAAATTCTCATTAAAAAGATGGTTTGTCCAATAATATGACTTAATTCTAAACCAAGTACTGATTATTTAGATTAAAATTTTAGATTTAATTAATGTCAATTTTCTGTTGTTTTGTTTTTTGTATTTCCCCCCTGTTTTGTATACATCATATTGTTGCTCCCTGCCCCCCCCTTTCACCAAAAGGACCACAATGGAAACAAGCCTTCAGGCTTTCTTGTGTATTTATCCTTTAGTGCACAATCAATCAATCAATCAATCATCCCTTTGTGACTTCTGTTACAGTATTTTAGAAACAATTGTTTGGGTTTCATCATGGTAGTGAAATAATAGGCTGCTCAAATATAAATGTAAAGTCCCTTTGTACAAAGCAGTTAACAATGAACCTAAAGCCCAGTCGTGTTCGCCAAAATGACACATTTCAAAAGTCACCCAAAGGCTGTGATTGATGACATGATCACCAACTGACACGTTTGCCATCTGAAACATCGTCTCTTTGTCTTCCCCTTTGAGCTGCTCTATCACTGGGTGTCCGGCCTCTTTCTCTAGGGGCCCACTTCCTCTAGGGGCCCCTCTTCCTCTCCTTTACACCTGTGCTTGCTTGATCTCTTACTTAATCCATTCTGGCAGAGGTGACTCGTTTATGCATAAGGACTGTTTGTGCAAAGAGGTTTGCAGTGGTGTAAAGTAACTAATTAAGTACATTTACTCAAGTACTGTACTTACCGGTAAGTACAATTTTGAGGTATTTTTACTTTACTGGATTATTTCCATTTTCCTGTACTTTTACTTCTACTCCACTACATTTCAGAGGCAAATATTGTACTTTTACTCTACTACAATTATTTTAAAACTTTAGTAACTGGTTACTTTGTAGATTTAGATTTGTATTACAAAACAATACATTAACCACTTCAGCCCTATATACATTTAGGCCATTTGATAATAGCCGATCTACAAGCTCACAATGCGACTCATCTGCTATTTTCAAATGATTTTATATATTTTATACATTTGAAAACTTGTGGGACATTCTGCATAATGAGTACTTTCTACTTTTGGTACTTTAAGTACATTTTGATACCAACACTTTTGTACTTTTACTCAAGTAAATTTTGAATTCCAGACTTTTACGTGTAACAGAGTATTTCTACATTGCGGTATTGTTACTTTTACCGGAGTAAACGATTTGAGTACTTCTTCCACCACTGGAGGTTTGGCACACATGCAGAAAAGATAAAGCTGACACCCAATGCTTCACTTTAGTTTGACATGATTTACTTAATTGATTTTTGTATGGAATAGTTTTTTTTACTGATGTGCTTAACATTTGAATTTAGTTTGTTAAAAAAAAAGAATATTGTTGTGCTCATTTAGGTCATGGTCAGAATTAAGTGAGTCAGTTTAAGTGACTTATAGCAATCGAACTAAGTAATATTATGCTTTGTGGTTTTGCGCTTTATTTGAAGACGTTTGGTGAAAGTAACACAAGAGTAATATTTGGCATAGACAGTAATATTGTAATTTATTTTATAATTTTTTGTTTCCGCCCTGAGATTGGGAATAACTTTTGGGTTCAATCCTGGCCGAGAAATACCAAAGACGATAAAAGATGGTACCCCATGCCTCCCTGCTTGGCACTCAGCATCAATTTATTGTATTTGTTTTATTTTATACACCATGAATTTTAACTTTTCCTTATTTTTTGTGTGTTTTTGGTCTCCCCTACCTCTCTTCTATCCCAAAAAATACCCCAGTTTGAGCACTGAGGCATACACAGCATATCTGGGGTTTTATGTAAATTGGTCTCAAAATAGGCCAAACTGATTTGGCCCCGAATGTGACGTCACTAGCGGTACAATCCCTCCCGTTTTTCAGTTCCAACGTTTTTTTCTTTTTCCACTCAGAACCAGGAGATAACATGCATACAAACTGGCTCAATAGCGCCACGTGCAAATCAGGACAATGTGGTATTGCAGGTGAAAGTGCTTTATAAGCCAGAGAGAAGTTAATTGGAATGAGTATATCTGAGGCTTGATTTAGGCTCAAACTTTTTGAAAAACGTTTGAGGGACATAAACAATGTGATATTAAATATATATATATTTTTTTAAATTCATGGTGTAGATCCTTTAAGTTTGTTAACAGTACAGCAGCACAGTCAAAAAAAGATATGCTAAAAGGATAACACAAAAAGCCCTGGGGGGCTTGTTTCTATTGTGGACCATTGTACTCAAAACATACAATACATTGAGGGTCCCTGCAACATACTAGTGTCATGTCCAGGGGGTGTACAGTACTTGCACATCAAGCCGCCTCACCCTTCAGAAACAGGAGATAGGCTCCTGACCTACAGTATGGGCCACATGGCTCGGGAACAGTTGGCTAGGCTACTTATTAACTTTCTAGTTCTTTGAATCACATTGGTGAAAATGTCACAGTGTGAAGGCACTAGGCCGTAGTACATCAACATCTCCATTACATAACCCACAAGCTGTTATAGGAGGCCACAGCAGAGGTCAGAAGTGAATCCGGGGTCATGCCCTGAGAAAGTGAGTATCCTTTTGGCCTGAATGGCCTCCCTGTCAAACCTTTGTAAGAGCAGCAATAAACCATCGCTGATTAACTTAACAGGAGGTCATATGACACCTGACCCCTGCTCCTTACAGTC
Organism: Gymnoscopelus microlampas; assembly: GCF_963454915.1. Taxonomy (NCBI): domain Eukaryota; kingdom Metazoa; phylum Chordata; class Actinopteri; order Myctophiformes; family Myctophidae; genus Gymnoscopelus; species Gymnoscopelus microlampas. The sequence continues at coordinate 19,205,144 of NC_139946.1, forward strand.
CACACAGCAGTAGAAGCCATCATCATGGAGTTAAAACAATCATCCCCCGTGGTTTCTCCTGCTGGAGACCAGTTTACACCTACAGAACTTACATTTCTACTAGAGGTGCAACAGTTCATCGAACAAATCAATTTAATCAATTAAAAAAATATGTTTTAATAAAATAATCATTTTTATAATATAGCAAAAATAGCCAATCTACAAGCCAATCACTGGGTGGGTAATTGATTAAAAAATATTTTAGTTGGTGAAGTAGTCACCAACTAAAACTGTGCATCTACTATGCATCTGTAGTAAATTGAGGGAAAGACATCTCTTCTCCAGCCAGAATCAAACCGGGGACATTGCAAGTATTTAGTAAATAGTCAGGAAAACACTGTCCGGGTCAGCTTCCAGTGCGGCCCCAGTCACTTCCTTCTATAAACACACATTACTGTGGCCTACTGAGGACAAACTCACTTTGCTGAACAACCACATTGATCAGTACATTGTATTGTCCTTGAATCAGTCCCATGACACGGTCACTGTGAAACCCAAAGCATCGAGGCCTGTTAGACACTAGTTTGTTTTATGTTTGCAATGGAGGAGTTATGAGAAAATATATATTACAAAAATGATAAAACCCCCAAAAATGTGTACTTAAAATAGTCTCATCTATAGCACTCTCCAACTGAAACAAAAAAACGAACCAAAAGGACATGGTCAGTGCTTCATTTTGGCCAGACAAAAATGCTAACGTTTCGGCCGTGTTGGCCTACGTCAGAGCATGTTAGTAGTTTGTTTTACTGCTTGTGTTTCCAGCTTTCCTTGAATGCGGTGGAGCTTGTGGATGAATGCACTGCTAGCCCTGAGATCTTGTCAAGGTGCTTTGTACCACAGCCTCCTGGGTGCCGCAGTGGAATGTTACCAACATCTGCTGAACCAATCATTGGCAAACATACTAATCACACACACACAAACATGCTTGAGTGTATGCGCGCGTGCACACACACACACACACACACACACACACACACACACACACACACACACACACACACACACACACACACACACACACACACACACACACACACACACACACACACACACACACACACACACACTCACAATGTACACGAGCCACTAGTGAGTGACTACCAACGCAACTGAAACGTTTTCATCTGTTGCCAAAAGAACTAACATCAACTCCAGACTCCAGTTCTGAATTTCGTCAGAATTCCTTTAAAAAGGGCGACATGATTAATAATTCCCGGTGGCCAAGTGGTTGTGGGTTGAACTCCCTGGGCAGGCTGTAGTGATGGGGGTGGGGGCTATAAGAACCCAGCAGGAAAGGAGGCACCTCAAACAAAATAGTCTTCTGTAAGGGGATAGACAGACCTGGAAGAGGAGTTGTCTCCATGAACTGATCCCAGGATACAGGACTGGACCACAGCACAGCTCTGCTGTATACTGCTCTGCAAACTGCTCCTTTTGTCTGTTTCATAGGTATGGCTGCAACTATCCATTATTTCCTTAGAGATTATTCTATCAATTACTCTTTCGATTAACCGAATAATCGAGAAGCATATTTCTTTGATATTTTAAATGTTTTAACCAATGAGTCGACAAGAAACAATTCATATTGATTTTTGATAATTAGCCACTTATGTCCTAATTTATACTTCATCGTACAACAGTGCCGTGTGAAAGTAGTCGATCTACAAGCTCACAGCGCGTCACATTGCGTTTATTATAATTAAATTGAAATTAAAATAATTAGTTTGCTTAACTGTTGGGCCCCTATTCATCGGTCAGCATTCCTGACTAGGGTTTAACATTAATATCAACAACAATTACACTTGTTATAACAACTTCAGATGTTCAAATATACATTTATGTAAAGGAAACCTTCTTTCGGCAGGGCAGGAGATCAACTTCTTCAGTGATTGGAAGGCTGGTGGTCTCTGTAGGACAGAGCAGAACGGCGGGGGTCTCGGTCTTGTCTTCAGCCAGCGTTGGGGGTCATTTAGGATCATGCTGTGGAGTCTGGTGCTGTTTGGGGTCCTGTGTGTGGATAGACAAACCGCAGCGGGACAGAGGGGTGAGTGCAATATTTCACTTCATATTGCAGTAGGAGAAGTCATCAGATAATATATTAACATAAACACGGAAATTAAAAGAGCATATAAGTTGATGAAGAGCACTTGAAAAGCTCACAAAAAATGTTATGTGCTATGTTTATTCTAGATTCTATTTTTTAAAACTATTTTATTTACACCCTCAATTTCCCCCTGGAAGATTTGTAAAGTGGCATCCTCTCCTCTCCTATCCTCTCCTCTCCTCTATAAAATGCATGTACTGTACAAACGCTCATAATCAATCATTTTAAATACTAAATACTATCAAATACTAATACTAAGTGTTTAGAGCTGTTAGTAGGGCTGTTCTTTTTTATTTTTACTTTTTATATTCTTCGACATTTTTTAATCATTTTGAAATGTATTGAACAATTTAGCCTATAGTGACATGGCCAAAATAGGAACAGCAGGTTTAATGTGGTTAAGTGGTTAAGAAGGTCATCAGACATTCACCTTAGTGGCTGTGTGAGAGGATCAGATGTAGGTACATTCCACGTCTAGAAGCTTTCCTCTTCTGGAATTCATTCAGCAAACAGAGATGCTCCTGATGGAAAGAACACACTTCTTTTCCCTTCACACGCCCCTGCACTGCTCCCTGGAGGATGTGTGTGTGTGTGTGTGTGTGTGTGTGTGTGTGTGTGTGTGTGTGTGTGTGTGTGTGTGTGTGTGTGTGTGTGTGTGTGTGTGTGTGTGTGTGTGTGTGTGTGTGTGTGTGTGTGTGTGTGTGTGTGTGTGTGTGTGTGTGTGTGTGTGTGAGAGAGTGAGTGTGAGTGAGAGTGAGAGTGAGAGATAGAGAGAGAGAAGCCAGGTCAGATAGGACAAACTGTAACAAGCCACACATCTTGATATGGCTGAGATCTGTCTATATATACACTTGTCTCCTGTTATTTGATTACTGCTATTTATCAGTGCACATTTTAACCCGGCAATTACAATTTACAATAACAATTTAGGCATTTAGCAGATGCTCTGACAGAGCAACTTACAAAGTGCAAGATCAGAATAAATTAAATCGAGTCAGAAAATTACAGGGTAAATGGTCGTGTAAATAGAGTGCAAAGAGAACAATTAGGTACTAAAAAGTAGTAACTACAGTACGATGCTTAGTAAACATAAAACCTACCATCTGTAGTAAATAACATTCTTTGTGGTAAAGGAAACGGTATGTATTATGTCTATCTAAATAACAGACATCTGCATAGTACATCTGTAGTACATCGGTAGCCCACATCTGCAATACTTATGCTATTGTACTTATTTGATGGATGTACAGTACTGCATTTTCATGTACATTGTTGTAAACGGTTCACATCTTGTAGGGTTTGTTGATGCTGCGCTCTTGGAACAAACCTTAAAAAGGAATATGTTCTTAAAACATAGAGTGGCCAATTCATCCCGCCCGCCTCATATATTTTTATACAGTGTAGGTCAGGAGGAAGGCATAGGAGTTGACCCCAAGAGGGGTCAGAACTACAAAACATTCATAGGGTCATATAGTGCTCACTGCTCATTATAAGATGGTACCATTTCTATCTACTCTCTACTCTCTTGTCTCAGAGGAGGGCTGTAGACAGATCATAAACCTGCCTACCTCATAAACCCAGTGACCTCATCAGTTGGCAGGTTTTTGTCATTTAAAACAAGCTTATAGATAGATAATAAGGGCAATGCCTGTTGGGAACGCATGCCCCTCGCATGCAAAACCTGTGTACCCATTGTATGAGTTCTTAGTGCAGTACCCATCATCATACTTGGGAGGCCAGTCTACAACGTCATATCGATGACATCAAGGATCCCCATATACTGTATGAGGACCCCCTCGAAAAGGAGATGCTGCACCTCAAGGGGCTGATATCCCCCAGTGACATTTCCAATAAATGTGGGCAAAAAGTGTGTGTTATAAAAACACTAAGAGAATAAATGAATAAATATGAATGTCCAAATTGATGGAAAGGCCCTTCCACAAAAGAAGAATCTTGACATAGCGTTTATTTAAAAAGGATGCATAGTAAAATAGAGAAAATGGAAATAGAAATCTAGCAGTGAATGAATTCTCTGTGCAGCCCTCAACTGTCTGGCCTTGGTTTCTCTTCCACACGCACGCACACACGCACGCACGCACACAGACATGTTGTCTGTCAGAATAATATGCATCTGTAGCGAACAGCAGAAAATCCTTCTCATTCCAGATCTGGAAAATCGTTTGTTAACCACTTAAACCTTATTCTTAGTTTAGTAGAGTCCCCCAGGGCCTCTAGGCCCCCTTCTGTTTCTGCTCTACACTAAACATCTTAGCTGAAAATAGCATTTTTGCTGAATGTTCACCCCAGAATAGGGATGCTAGGCATGTAAGTGACACATATACATACAAACAGTACATTTATTTTGTTGAAAAGTTGAAGCTCTCTATAATCATTGCTATATTGTGTTTGTTCAGTAACAGTCTAGTCTCCAGCTAAAAAGAAAAACATTTTCAGGTGGGTTCCCAATTTCAGCCAATCAGGAGAGTACCCATTTATCAGCTTAAATGTTATAGAGTTCCAATTGTGTCTGCTCACTGTTCATCACTTCCAATGTCATTTGTTTATCCATGTAGTTGATTGGCTAAACATGGTATTCTGACCTGAAAATGAATTTTCTGTTTACTAAAGAACTGGAGAGACAGGAAGACCCCTGTTACTGAACAAACATTCCATGGCATGGTGATTGCTATCAGGATATAGCGCTGTTTAACACTTTTTTTCATAACTTTTTTTCATAAACCTCGTTTTGGCTGGACAGGAGAAACTCCCCAAAAGCGGAGGCTTTTACTGAGAATCAGCTACTGCTGAGGAGGTAGTGGAAGGATGTTATTTCAGACAACGCTGTGGTTTTAGGAATGGCAGACCTGGGAGCAGAGGGAGGGTAGTGTGATGACTGAGTCTGTCTGTACACAGTGTACACATGATGAATGGTAGCCTGCCTCTCCATACGCATGCTAAAAAGTTGAATTCAAGTCACTTTAGTTAACGCAGCATCGAAGCAATGGGTCAAAACTGATTAACCCATTAAGACCTGAAGCCGAGTCTACAAATGTCTTCTAAAACAGTTTTCTGAAAAAAAAACCGTATGTTTCTATATCAGTGGTGCTCAAACCTTTTCATGTCAAGGACCCCCAAAATTATATGTATTTGGCCGCCGACCCCCATCTCAAAATACTTTGTTCCAGGGACCCCCAGAAGCAAAGATTTGAGTTAAAAATGTTCGCTTTAAAACAATATATATTCAAAGATTTGCACACATTTTCACGATTTTTCAAAAATAGCAGATCTACAAGATCGTAGCGTGGCACCCGGTGCCCGATAACTGTGTAAAGGTATGTACTGTATCTAACTCTAGTCAAATACTGGTCTGGTGGTCATTTACCCATATTGACTCTGGAAAAAGTGGGCTTTAATGTACAGATTTATTAATAAATGTATTTATTATTTATTTATTTTATTATTTATATATCCCTTAATTTTGGGAGTAATGTGCCATGGCTGGTGAAACAGATTGGATGGTGTGGTTGGTGGAATTAATGATGTGCTTTTAACTGCTGATGGCTTATTAATGTTCATTTTTTGGGATTCAGATGGAGAAATTATCAATTCAATCAAAGGAACCAACATGGCCCTGGCGGAGATCAAGGAACTTCTGAAGCAACAGATCAAAGAAATTGTTTTCCTGAAGAACACTGTCATGGAGTGTGAAGCATGTGGTGAGTATAGGCCAACTGGACAAACTTCACTAATGCTGATTTATTGGCCTTGGATCAGTGGTTCTGGGACCCCCATAACTCAGAGAGTCTACAAATGGAACCAAAGAAAATCTCTAGTTAGGCTTTCTAAAATGTGTTTTTAATATGCCTCTGTCTGATTGTAATTGAGTGCTGTGTTATCTATATATTTTCTATTGTTATGTTTGTATGTTTTGGGGACGGAAGGAAATCAGCTTATGCTAAATCCGGCATATTTACACTTAATCATGTGTATATGCAATTACATAAATCATGTTTTGTTCATTAACGTGCATCGTCCTGTCCAAATAAAATAAGTAAAGTAAAGACCCATAAGGGTCCATTTGGTTCCATCTGTACACCATTTTTGTACACGTTTCCAACACAATGTATCAGATCAAAGTTGCAAAGTGCTTTAGTACATCAAACTGAATCAAATAAAAGGAGCAGTAGAATAGAAGCATGAACAGCAGATCACTGACCTGGTGTTGTGTTTGTGTAGCGATGGGAGGGACGACACCTCGTCCCTCGTGCATCCCCAACCCGTGTCCCCCGGGGGTGAAGTGCACCGAGACAGTGGATGGGATCTCATGTGGTCCGTGTCCTGATGGCATGGTGGGCAATGGTACAAGCTGTGACGATGTGGATGAGGTGAGAGGACGCTGCAATTGCTGTATTTAAAGAAGTAAAAGAGAGGGGGAAAGATGTTTTAAAATTTTTTTTTTGATTTATAGAGTTAGAAAAAAATATGTAAAAAATATTATAATTGATTGTTTGTGTGTGTGTGTGTGCAGTGCACGGTGATGCCGTGTCACATGGGTGTGCGCTGCATCAACACGTCTCCAGGGTTCCGCTGTGGTGCGTGTCCTGCAGGCTGGACCGGACCGGTGGTGCAGGGAGTGGGCCTGGCCTACGCTACCGCCAACAAACAGGTAACTAGTGGGGTCTACCGTCTGGGGACCATTTAACCACTTTATCCATTTGGCAATTGTGCCATCTTATTATAAGCATTACTGATGACCAATTATAGGAAGGTACGGTTGAAAATGGGTTACGCTGATTAGCTCCATTGTTAACGGCAAGTCGAAGAGCTGGCTGAACAGCAGCTGGACCTAATTATAACCATGAATTAGTTGAGTTGTAACAAGTTCCATTTATAGTATCCATGTTGTTTTGTGTTATTTTAGTACATACTGTATCAGTTTACTGATATGCATTTCTGTCAATACAAACATCAATCAATCATTCAAATTGTCTGTTTCTGCTCCTACAAAGGTGTGCAGGGACATTAATGAGTGCGAGGGTCCCAAAAACAGAAGCTGTGTGGAGAACTCCATCTGCATGAACACTCCTGTAAGTTTACGCACCTTCCTAGTTTACAGAATAGTATCTGACACAGATGAAGGCAGTTTTGTTCTGAAGGGTCCGTGACCTAATGCATATCAAACTGGGGGTCCTTGAAATTCAAAAGGTTGAGAATCACTGACCTGTCTCTCTGTCTCAGGGCTCATTCAGGTGTGGCCCCTGTAAGCCAGGCTACGTTGGGGACCAGAAGCGTGGCTGTAAGCCAGAGAGGGCCTGTGGGAACGGACAGCCCAACCCCTGCCATGCCAGCGCCGAGTGCATCGTCCACCGCGAGGGGGCCATAGAATGTCAGGTCAGTGCACTGTCCACCACTAGGGGCCGATAGAGCGGTCAGGTCAGATTGATTTACCACATCTACTACAGTAAATGTGCTGGAAGAAATTGCCGATGTCCTTTGTGTGAAATATCCTTGTCAATGTAATTTGAAACTGATGTGAGGACTGTTCAGCTTCGGCAGCGGGGAATCTGTTCCCCCCGTCCTCTCACAAAAAAACTATCATGAAAAGAATATTGTAAAAAAATGTGTAACTGATGTGACTTAAAATATGATATTGTCACTGTCGGGCAGAAACCTTTTATTTACCTTTTTCTACGGTTTATGCCCCCCCCCCCCCATCAATTAAAAGTATTAACAACAGCTTGTGACTAAATAACTACAATGGATGCATTAGAACACATGGTTCTTTTTCACATTTCCTGAAAAGTAACCATTTTGGACATACAAGGTTTCCACCCGACAGCAACGATATGATATATTACAGTTCTGTCTATCAAAGCTGTTTGTGTGTCATAATGGTGTTGTGTGTGTACTCATGTGTACATCATCAACCATTTTCCATCCTGGCAGTGTGGAGTGGGCTGGGCTGGCAACGGCTACCTGTGTGGGCCTGACATAGACATCGATGGATTCCCTGACGAGAAGCTGGAATGTCCTGAGAGGAACTGTGCCAAGGTGAGTCACTCTGATGTTCTGGAGGTTCATCTGGAAAGAATTATGAATGAATATTATTAATGCGTTATGTAATGAATGAATAATTCATTGAATGAGGGACCAGTCGAGTATAAGGCATATGTGAGGTCTATAGGCTACTGTGGTATATCAAACTGTGTGTGAAGTCCAGACATCCTGGAGGGATTCACAGTACAGCATTTTTTAAAACATTTTAATTAAAGTATTAAAAAGGCTTAAGTGATTAAAATCAGTAAAAGACAACACTTATACCATATCATATTACGATATCCAAAATCTGAGATGTCTCATTCTGTATCACTATCGCTATAATATTGATGTATTGCCCAGCCTGAACATATTGATACAAGTCAATATGGATCTCTATTAGACTTGGTAATTTGGTTATATTTAATAAATTGGTTCTCTTGTTCCAGGATAACTGTCTAACCGTGCCAAACTCTGGTCAAGAAGATGCAGACAGAGACGGAGAAGGAGACGCATGTGATGAGGATGCTGATGGAGATGGAATCCTCAACATACAGGTTCCTACATCATAAATACATGTTCAAATGATTTAGTCATACAGTTCACTGGTTTGAAATTAGAAAATAATAAAAACAACAACTGGAGCTAAATAAGAAAAAGAGGTTGCGCATCAACAATGGGTTTATCAAAAATAGGAATAAAAAAAAATCACCAAAAGGTAGCGCCTCCCAAATTTCTAAATCAATGGAGGACAAAGTGCTCACATTTCCACTTTTTTATTGGCACACACCAATAAACAAACACTTACACGTTTCGGCTAAGAGCCTTCATCAGAGCATCAACAGGAGCTCTTTGTGTGTTTTAAACGCCATTACTGATTCAACTGAGTTCAACCATGAAGTGATTTCCATGAATGCTATGTACTTTAATGTAATTTATCCACCCAATCTGCTTTCTGGTTCTGGACAGGACAACTGTGTGTTGGTGCCCAACGTAGATCAAAGGAACGTCGATGAGGATGATTTCGGTGACGCTTGTGACAACTGTCGTGCCATCAAAAACAACGGCCAAAAAGACACAGACATAGACAGACTGGGAGACGAATGTGACGAGGACATCGATGGTGACGGTTAGTATGTCAGTTAATATATATATTATTTTATTGTTTAATTATTTTGATATTTTTTCTTTTCTACTACTAGACCCGCACCAACAATTTGTATAACCAATAAATGCTGAGTCCTCTCCACTGTGTTGACTGTTAGGAATTCTCAACCATATGGATAACTGTAAAAGGGTGCCTAATGCTGACCAGAAGGATCGCGACGGTGACAAAGTGGGAGACGCCTGTGATAGTTGTCCTTACGTCCCCAACCCTGATCAGGTGATAAATGTCTTTGTATTGCTATTTACAGTACCATTATAAGCTATTATGAAACGAATTAAAGAATTTGGGTCAACACACTCATGTGGTAGCATACAATAGACTGCAAGTGAAAGGAAGGCCATTAGCCTAACACTAACACATTCAGCTTAGAGTCTGATTGTATGCCAACGATACCATCAAAACCCTTCATTCAAAAGAAAGCTTTTACATTTGATTCATTCAACTCACATGGAAGCCATAGTCCTCATGAATGATAATCTAGCAACCGCAATGATGAATAAATAAATTATGTTGAATTAAAATATGAATGAATAAATGTTCACCGAGGGAGTATTATTGAAGACATTATTTTCCCTCTTTTTCCATCAGCTGGATCAGGACAATGACTTGATTGGCGACCCCTGTGACACCAACAAGGACAGGTGATGTTTTAACTGAACTGTTTTATAATCATTAATGTCATTTTAATGTTGTTAATTACTTTTCTTCAAATTGTATTTGAATTGTATTTTTCCTATATCAACAAATAAAATATTCAAACTAAATCGATTAGTCTGGTTAAGCACTTGAGGCATATTTTATACTTTGCAGAAATTGCCAAAACAGGTGAGCTAGAAGCTCACAGCGTGTCTCATTGCATTGTGTTGTGAGCTTGTAACTCAGACGATTATTTATTAATAAATGATCGATTAAATCGATTGGAACTGTTTTTTATATTTTTGACAATTTTAGACCTTTAAAAGGAAAAGTCTCTCTCTAAACAGTTGACCACTCATACTGTAGGTCTAGTCTTCTTCACACACTAATGGACTAGATTAGTGGACTTGATTAGACCAGTGATTCTGGGGGTCCTTGAAATGAAAAAGTTTGATAGCCGCTGTCCTAGAACAGGGGTCTTCAACGTTTTTCAGGCCAAGGACCCCTTAGCTGAGAGAGGTGAAGCAGGGACCCCCCACTGCATATTGGATTCATGTTAATGTGTATTTTCAGACATTTAATGACTTAAACCCTCAATACTTTGTAAAGTTGATCTTTGGCTCGGTACTCGTCTGCTCTTTTTTCCCTGTACACCAAACCTCTTTGCCGAAAGTAGCAGATCTACAAACTCACAACGTGACGCGTCGTGAGCTTGTAGATCGGCTATTTTCGGCTAATGTTCCCCCCAGAATAGGGATGTGAGGGTTCAAGTGGTTAATTTCATTTAAAACAAAGTCTCTATCACTCAAAGATTTGGCACCCCCCCCCTACAGTATCTCTGAGGACCCCCTAGGGGTCATGGACCACCTGTTGAAGACCCCTGTCTAGAACATAATGTTTCTAATATAGTCTTTGTTCTCTAGTGACGGTGACGGCCACCAAGACTCCAGGGACAACTGTCCAGCTGTCATGAACAGTTCTCAGCTGGACACGGACAAGGACGGTAAAGGAGACGAGTGTGATGATGATGATGACAACGATGGAATCCCTGACCTGCTGCCTCCAGGACCTGATAACTGCCGTCTGATCCCTAACCCTCTGCAGGAAGATGATGATGGTAGGTCCCCCTAAACAACTAACTAAACTACTAACCAACTAACTAAACAACTATGTAAACAACTAACTAAACTACTAACCAACTAACTAAACAACTATGTAAACAACTAACTAAACTACTAACCAACTAACTAAACAACTATGTAAACAACTAACTAAACTACTAACCAACTAACTAAACAGCTAACTAACCAACAACCCTCTGCAGGAAGATGATGATGGTAGGTCCCCCTAAACAACTAACTAAACTACTAACCAACTAACTAAACTACTAACCAACTAACTAAACAACTATGTAAACAACTAACTAAACTACTAACCAACTAACTAAACAACTAACTAACTAAACTACTATACTAACCAACTAATTAAGCAGGAAGACTCTGATGGTAGGTTCTAAACAACTAACTAACTAAACTAAACTACTAACCAACCAACTAACCCACTAACTCACTAACTTGGTAGATGCTGTACATACAACTACGTTACTAACTACCAACAGGAGGACTGTGGTACTACTGTATCCCTTTATGTCCATCCCTCCAAAATCATCTGACCCTCATCCACAGTGCAGGTGATGGGGACTAATGTGTGTCTTGTGGTCTTATACAGGTAATGGAGTGGGCAACATCTGTGAGACGGACTTTGACAACGACACGATTGTGGACACCATAGACGTGTGTCCAGAGAACGCTGAGGTCACACTGACCGACTTCAGGGAATACCAGACTGTCGTGTTAGACCCCGAGGGAGACGCACAGATCGACCCCAACTGGGTGGTGCTGAATCAGGTCGGTCTTTCATTAACCACTTAAGCTTTTTTCTTCTGAGACTTTCAAATATTTTATTTAAATATAAACTCATTTGTTTTCCAGGGCAGAGAGATTGTCCAGACCATGAACAGTGACCCTGGGCTGGCTGTTGGTAAGAGCATGGACAACTTTTCATATTCAGCACGGCCAAAGACCAAGCTGTCTTTAGCAGGGTCGGTCTGTCTGTCTATGTATATATGAGGGGCTGTAACTAGCCTATCGAATATTTCCTTAGTGATTATTCAGTCAATTACCTTTTAGATTAATCAAATAATTAAGAAGCACGTTTTTGTTTAATATGTTATTATTTTTTATATTTCAACAAATCGACATGAAGAACATTTATTTAATTGATTAAATCAGTTGGTGATTAACCTTATAGATCGGCTGTATTTGCTATTTTTGAAAAAATCATTAGTTTTCTGTGATCAATTAAATCAATCAGTTCAATTAACTGTTGCACCTCTAGTATGTTCTGTATGTACAGTAGCCAATGTAGAGTATGCATTCATGTAATATTGTATAATTTTCTCCATCTAGGTTACACTGCGTTCAGCGGAGTGGATTTTGAAGGCACGTTTCATGTGAACACGGTAACGGACGACGACTACGCAGGTTTTATCTTCGGTTACCAGGACTCGTCCAGTTTCTACGTGGTGATGTGGAAACAGGTGGAGCAGATCTACTGGCAGGCCAACCCCTTCAGGGCTGTAGCAGAACCTGGAATTCAACTGAAGGTACTGTAGGCTACTTACTGTCGTCCACGTTCTGATGTTCTTCCACTAACACCTTTCACTGTTTAGTTTTACAGATAAGAGTGAGGGAATGCACGGTAACCGCTGAGACCTCTGGGCACCAACCCATTAAAACCGGGAAAGCATCTGTGTAATTTTACATTTTTACGTTGCCTGTTCAAAAATAGCAGATACTGTACATACCTTGTACATCTGCTATTTTTGAATATTTTTTGAAGAAAGTAGGAGAACTACTGATTTAGAAGGAATTGGTAGAATCAGCCTCAGGTCTTAATGGGGTAATATACAGTTAATGTACATATACAGTAAAACATTTAACGCCTAATATTTCTACACTTGTTAAAGGACCACTTTAAGGAGCACTTTTACAATTTAACACCCATTTTCAACCTTATCTTCATATAATTGGTCCTCATCAATGCTCATTATAATATGGCACAATTTCTGTCTACTCACTCTGTCTCTCACTGCTGGTCTATGGACAGTTCAGAAACCATGTCTACTAATCAGGGAAGGATCTCCTGGTGGGCCCAGGACCACCCGGATTGAATCTTCCCCAATCCCTACCGTATGTGTATGAGATCAATGAAACTAACGGTTTCCATCAGGCGCAGCAGCCTCGCACCTGGTGTAAACATTCATTTATATATTGTTTTTAAAGAAGAAAAAAAAAGAAGAAAAAAGTGATTGAAAAAACGCATTCACACATTAGGACAACATCAGTCACCAGAACCAAGGACGTGTGTTTTCAATGTTCTAACAAACATGGTTCAAATGGAGTTAAAATGAAGTTAAATTAGCTTTTATAGGGGAGGACGTGCTGCGTGTCCGATCTAATGAATATCTAATATCGAAATATTGAATCAAGCACCTTAAAAACTGTCAGGGGTGCACATAAAAGCCTGAGTACACGTGAAAATGACCCCAGCAGTGTTTTAAAGTGACGTTGCCCCCCCCCCCCCCCCCCAGGCTGTCAAGTCAAACACGGGTCCAGGGGAGAACCTGAGGAACTCTCTGTGGCACACTGGAGACACCAGCGACCAGGTGAAGCTGCTGTGGAAAGATGCTCGCAACGTGGGCTGGAAGGACAAGACCTCATACCGCTGGTTCCTCCAGCACAGGCCTGCTGATGGATACATCAGGTACGATGAGCTGTGGTTCTCAAACATTTTCACATGAAGAAGGACCCACAAATCGATATGTATTATAGGCCACAGACCCCCATCTGACAAGAGTTTGTGCCAGACAGTGGTGGAAAAAGTTATTATTTTTTTACTTAAGTAAAAGTATCAGTACTGCAATGCAGAAACAGTAAAAGTCTGGTAATTAAAATGTACTTGAGTAAAAGTACAAACGTATTGGCATCAAAATATACTTAAAGTACCAAAAGTAAAATGACTCATTATGCAGAATGTCCCGTTTCATAATTTATCATACGTCTAAAATGTATACACATTTTTTAGAAAATAGCCAAAGTTTAAATAAGGCTGAAGTGGTTTAATGTGTATGGTTTGTAATAATAATCAAAATCTATAAAGTAACAAGTGACTTAAGTTTTCAAATAATTGTAGTGGATTCAAAAGTGCAATATTTGACTCAGAGATGTAGTGGAGTAGAAGCAAAAATATTGAAATTGGAAATACTCCAGTAAAGTAAAAGTACCTCTTGAGAACATGCACTTAGTTACTTTCCACCACTGGTGCCAGGGAAGATTTGAGTATATTAAAAAATAAATCTCATCATGTAACATCTTTTCAGATGGGGTTCCTACGGCCAAATAGGACCACTGTCATAATACATTCTAATATATTCTTCTTACCTTGTTGTTGTTGACAAAATGACATGTTTTGTCAACAACGTGGTTCCTGTGCACTGCAGGGTGCGTTTCTACGAGGGTCCTCAGATGGTGGCAGACACAGGCATCATCATAGACGTCACCATGAGAGGGGGGCGGCTGGGGGTCTTCTGCTTCTCACAGGAGAACATCATCTGGGCTAACCTGCGCTACCGCTGCAACGGTGAGTATAGTCTAAAGGCAGGGGTTCTCAACCTGTGGGTCACATGATTTTTGGGGGGTCCCCAGATGACAGTGAAGTGATAATTTAAGCATTTTTAACCTGACCTGATCTTTCCAAGTGCTTATCAGTGTGGGGGGGTCCCCAGTTCAAATATGATTGGGGGGTTGTGGCCTGAAATGGTTGAGAACCACTGGTCTAAATCAGGGGTTCTCAACTCTCTGGTTAACTCAAAGTTTAAGTCAAAATCTCAAGGCACACCTGTATTCATGTCTGTGCAAATGTGCCTAAATAACATGAGTTATCACTCTTATCACTGTGTAAATGAGCTTGTAGATCAGCTATTTTTGCTATTTTTAAAACATTTTGAAAG